>NC_088234.1:22381551-22684884 GCF_036934945.1 Oncorhynchus masou masou | reverse complement strand
CACTGCTGTCAGCCAATAAGCATTCAGTGCTCGACCATCCAGTTTCTAATCATGTGTACATGTCTAAAATCTTACTGTCGGTACAGGAGAAAAAGGTTGTGTATGATATTGCGGAAGACCTAACATGAGTTTGTATGCCCTATGCACTGAGCCACAAACTTGATTTGCATGCTCAACTCAGGTTTAAATCGAGTTACAAATCATGTCATTTCAAACATTGTGCACAACAATCTACCTAAGGTACTCTGATGTTTACTATTGTCGCTATGATACATAATGGGGAGTTGAAATGAGTTGAGTGTTGATTGAAGGACATTTTAGATTAGATAGATACGATTTGTTTATTAGTCACAGGCACAGGGTCACAGATGTAGTCGCAGGGCACTGTGAAGTACATATGCTTCTAGCTCCAACAGTGCAGGTCAAATGTGGCCGGTGACACTTTGCTTCTTCAAAGCCCAATATCTTGGAAACTTGACTGCTGACATGAGTGGAGTTTTCCTTTTAAGATTAGTTTCTCTAGGTAATGGGAACTCTATTGAGTTCAGTAGTGCAACTACATATTACTAAAAGTATATGATTCTACTCTTTCAACCATGCAAACAACTTTAATCGTGTCTTTCATGGGCGGTACAGTGGGCCTTGAGGTGTCCATCTTTCAGAGTTGTTGGAAAGATGGGAGATGCGGCGAGTGGGTGTAATGGTTTTGGACATTTTCTTTCTGTGTAATATCTATGAAACACCCAGGGCTGGAATTGGTTGGCAACAGGTGGGAACGTTTAAAGGAATGGGGTTCCCAAAGTGACATTTTCAGTAAGATCTGTATCCTGAGATGAATGCATACCCAAAGCTCTCTCCAGCGCTCTCTTTTCTCATCCCATATTAAAGTAACGGTCTTGCTTAAGACCCCTAGCAGTTTGTAAAGAATTAAGTAAACTTATTTTCTCTCTTTCTTTGCGTAAACTTGTCTTTCCATGTTACAGTGCCTGGACCTGGATAAGTTTGAGGCTGTTGACAGTGAGGGACATCTCGTGGCTAGAGCCTTGGAGCTTCTAGAAAACGATACGTACTGGGCTGGTATAGTTTTCGAAGACCTTGACCCTGCCGCCAGCCACCCCCCTCCTTACGTCAAGTACAAGATCCGCTTGGACATCGATGAGGGGGAGAGTACCAATAAGATTAAAGAAAGGTAGGCACAGTGCACAGACTCTCCGCTGTCAGCCTGTTCTGTTTTAGTGCCAAAGAGAGAACTTTGGGCGACAGGGCCCGTATTCATAGTGTCTCAGAGGAGTGCTGATCCAGGATCAGGTCTCCCCGTCCATGTAATGTTATTCAAGATGACCTAAAAGTTGAAACATATCCTAGATCAGCACTCCCACTGAGACACTTTATGGATACAAGCCGTGATGTTGCTTAGCCTTTTTTTTTTTTTTTTTGCCAGACAATTGAAGTATCTAAAGCAAATAGAGATTTTCTTGCATATTTCTCTGCTATATCTCAGATGATTAATAGTAAGCATTCGGTGCCAATAAATTGATGATTCCATGTCACTCATGGGACAAATGTCATTACAAAAAAATGTAGATATTTTGGTGTAACATATAGCGGTTTCATCCATGATGTTTTGAGCCGCGGCTGTCTCTTAAACACTGACAGTCATGTGATGTGTGTCCTTTCAACGTAAAGGGGATGGTCTCCCGGGGCCCGTGACTCCTTCAACAACCTGCGCTATATATGGGGAGGCTTCGCCTATCTGCAGGACATGATGGACCACGGCATTATACGGGTGCACACGAACAAATCACAGCCGCTCGGCGTGTTTGCCCAGCAAATGCCGTATCCCTGCTACGTGGACGACGTGTGAGTGCAAAAGCTTTTATCTGTCTGCCCATGATTAGAGAGGGAAGAAGGCATTAACACAATAAAAATCTACTCACTCTGGGACTTCCCACTCACCGCCATCACAGGTTTGAGTAATGGTAGTTACTAAGCCCTCACAAATGTCACTGTGGAAATGTTATTTTCCCCAAAGCTACAGAGTATCTCTTCTTTTGTCTTTCGTCTTTGGCTTCTGCTGTCTGTTACAGCCACAACTTAGGAAAACATAGAGGAGAGAATTGTTAGTATTGCAATTCTAACATGAGCGTTTGAGGTCCATCAAGAGTTTTCAATTATGAATTTTGGCTAAGCTGAGGAAAAACAAACTCGTGGCAAGACGGAGAGACAACAAGACAGAGAAGAAGATGTCTGAGCTATTGATTTACTCAAACCACAGCCTACCCAGGTCTTGAACATTATATACCCGAGCCAGTTTTCCCAAAAGCATCTTAAGGCTTAGTTCCTCGTTAGACTCTTCATAAGAGCATCATTGAATCGAAGAGCTGTTTCCCAAAACCATTGTTACTAAAGTTGCAGTTGAAAAGGTTTGTTATTTAACGATTGCATCAGACCACTCGTAGAACAGGTTCTGTAATTGTGTCTAATTAGACGCTTCACAAGTCCTCAACTGGCTTCTTCATTAAATAGTACCCGCAAAACACCAGTCTCAACGTCAACAGTGAAGAGGCGACACCGGGATGCTGGCCTTCTATGTAGAGTTCCTCTGTCCAGAGTCTGTGTTCTTTTGTGGGTACTATTTAATGAAGCTGCCAGTTGAGGACTTGTGAGGTGTCTGTTTCTCAAACTAGACACACTAATGTTCTTGTCCTCTTGCTCAGTTGTGCACCAGGGACACCCACTCATCTTTCTATTCTGGTTAGAGCCAGTTTTCGCTGTTCTGTGAAGGGAGTAGTTCACAGCGTTGTACGAGAACTTCAATTTCTTGGCAATTTCTCGCATTCTGGCCATTTTGAGCCAGTAATCGAACCCACAAATGCTGATTTATTTTACCTTTATTTAACCAGGCAGGTCAGTTAAAGAACTAATTCTTATTTTCAATGACGGCCTCAGTGGGGTTAACTGCCTGTTCAGGGGCAGAACGACAGATTTGTACCTTGTCAGCTCTCCGTGTTTGAACTTGCAACCTTCCGGTTACTAGTCCAACGCTCTTGCCACTAGGCTACCCTGCTGTCCTGTTGCTCCAAATACTCAACTAGTCTAAAGAAAGCCAGTTTTATTGCTTCTTTAATCAGAACAACAGTTTTCAGCTGTGTTAACATAATTGCAAAAGGGTTTTCTAATGATCAATTAGCCTTTTCAAATGATAAACTTGGATTAGCTAACACAACGTGCCATTGGAACACAGGGGGTGATAGTTGCTGATAATGGGCCTCTGTACGCCTATGTGGATATTCCATAAAAAATCAGCCGTTTCCAGCTACAATAGTCATTTACAACATTAACAATGTCTACACTGTATTTCTGATCAAATTGTTGTTATTTTAATGGACAAAATCATTGCTTTTCTTTCAAGAACAAGGACACTTCTAAGTGACCCCAAACTTTTGAACGGTAGTGTACCTACGGTATAAATTTCAATGTTATTGACATACTTTTCTTGTTCAGTCAATTGAGGAAAGATGTATGGTTAAAACTCTCGTAAGCTTAAGTTCCATCGCTATCGGGCAACAGGGCCCTGAATGCTTGATGCACCTTTTAATTATTCAGGCTCCATTCTTATAGTCCCTCCATTTCATTCAATGTCATTTTTCGTCCTGGAGAAAGTACCCAATTCCCTTATGAAGCCACTGACGAAGTCCATGATATAGAGATTGATAGGGACCATTCTATTCTGTGTAAATCAGGCATTCATTAGTGTTACTGTTTTATGTCACAATACATACAGTGTCTGTATTTCGAGACAGAAAATGCACTACAGCGCTCAGTCAAGGGCAGCTACGGTTTCCTTAGAGGAAATTATTCCCATATAAATGGATTGATCATGTATCTCAACGACATCATCGGGGGACAGATAATTGCAAAGGAGATCTAAGTCCACTTGTAAAACAAAGTACACTGAGTGTACAAAACATTAAGAACACCTACTTAATATTGAGTTGCACCCCGCCCTTTTGCCTTCAGAACAGCCACAGTTCGTCGGGTCTTGGACTCTACAAGGTGTCTTAAGCGTTCCACAGGGATGCTGGCCCATGTTCGCTCCAATGCTTCCCACAGTTGTGTCAAGTTGGCTGGATGTCCTTTGGATGTTGGACCATTCTTGACACACACGGGAAACTGTTGAACGTGAAAAACCCAGCAGCGTTGCAGTTCTTGACACAAACCCGTGCTCCTGGCACCTACTACCATACCGTCAAAGGCACTTCAATCTTTTGTCTTGCCCATTCACCCACTGAATCACACACATACACAATCCATGCCTCAACTGTCTCAAGGCTTAAAAAATCCTTCTTCACATACACTGATTGAAGAGGATTTAACAATTGACATCAATAAGGGATCATAGCTTTCACTTGGTCAGTCTATGTCATGAAAGGAGTTCCTAACATTTTGGACATTTAGTCCCAAGTGACACCCTATTCCCTATAGTGCACTAAACAGTGACTTTGGTGCAAAGCAGACGCAATGTTTCAGGACACAGATATTTCCTGTATTAGAAATCACTCTACCTAAGGCCAATGATTTAATGAACACATTGTTTACAGCACCAGAGCATATAGCCTAACAACCATCATAGGAACATACCCTTCTTATGATACAGTAGTATGACCAGGGCTAGAGGGAGTGGATTCTAGAGTCATGTTACGAGGATGTTACGATTGTAGATCAGACCTGGGTTCAAATGGTATTTGCTTTCTGTCAGATACTTCCGCTGCAATTGATTGTGCGTGCTTGGAGCAATGGAACCAATATAATAGTCCCGTAAGTGCAAACTCTGTCCACGTGGTGTCCTTAGAACTAAAGAGAATTAATGTTGAACCTATGTATATTTTTAGATGCAGTAGGCCTAGTGTTGCTGGTGGCATTGATTAGAGCACATATATTTCTCATACTTTATCTGTGCTTTATCAAGCTTGCCTGATTCAATATAACCCCTGGAATAGTCCAAAGTGTGAATCCCACCCATCTGGCACTCCAGGTAGGCCCAATCAAGCTCAAAATGTTCATGCCAAATACTATTTGAACCCAGGTCTGGTTAGAAATGTGTTATTTTTTATGATGGTAAGTTACTCCGTATGGTTGCCTTGGAAACATATGGTTAAAGACAAAATCAGTGCGAGTCAGACAGAGAGCACATTGGCAGAGTCAGTAATGTCTTTATTGATTTGTCATCAACATCTGGACTAGCAATTGAATCTCCATGAAAAAAGGTCTCTCTTTAGCCGGATAATCAGCTTGGTTGGTCGCACAAACCACATAACATTCTGTTGCATCTTGAAAAAGGACCTTGATTGGATAAAGGGTCTACTAGGTTTATACAATGAACAAGGTATTACAACAACCGACATAGAAACATGATTAGCTGTTTGCAGAAATCGAATCTATCTGAATACTTGGAAATGAAGTAAAAAAAAAAAGGCGTAACAGCGTTGTTACCTGTGGTGCCTTTATGACCATCGTTACTTGCTGAATATCAAACTGATTGCGGTCCACTTTTACGGTTTCTGAGTATTAGCTCGTTTCAACAAACGCATATATCACAGAGGTGGTTTGGTGAGCCACACTTGTGTGAGGAGTAATCTTGACCCAGATCTGACGATCTAATACCGTTTTTTTTTTTTTTTTTAAAGCTCAGAGGGCTAACACAATCTCATAGCGAAGACCTGGGTTCAAATCCCAGTTGGTCACAGAGACACTATGGTGACACACAACAGTAAAATCAGTTGGCTTTATCCCGTGATGACCTGTTGGTGAGCGGGTGAAAGATCATCTTGCATATCCATTGTGGTTTGCTGTAGGCCTGTATTTTTAAGAATGGTCCCCTCACCCTCTCTCATGGCACAATGGAAACAATACATTTTATGTTCATTATTTGCCAGCGAATGTTGCAAACGAGCTCAAATGAGACTATCAAAGTGCTTATTTCCTAATGCTGCCCTCCTGCCTGGGTTCCCTCTCTGTGAAACAAAGGAATAATAACCATTGAAGATGAATGGGGGCTATAAAGCACCACAAAACCCTTGGTCCCTCTGCCATTTATTCTTTCTCCTGCCTAGACATTTGGGGGTTTCCCCTAAATTATTAACACTTGAAAACCGTTATTTAGTTCATAAATAATTGAGAGTGGGACTGCAAAGAAAAGGAAGATGCAGGGAAGCGTGAGAGAAAAGACCTTTTGAGGTGATTATTGTGAACTCAAAATGTGTCACTGCTGCTGCAGCCAAAAGTGGGAGGAAGAGCATTGTGCATTCAGATGTTCCCGTTTTTAACCTGCTGGAGCCATTTTTCAGTTTAGAAAACACCAAAATGCCTAATCTGACTTTAAAATGCAATTTCAAAACCAGAGAATTCTCAGTACTTTTACACAACTTATTATCAATTGAAAGGATGTGCACTTTAACTGTGCAAAGCAAATCAAATTTATGGATTAAGGTCCTAAATTACATACACTTGACACAGTAATGTAGAGTGCTTTATTCAAGCTTTAGTCCATGTAATGCCCTTGTTTGAGTTGATAATAACACACTTTCACTTTACCTGCATATTTTATATGCAGATAGCATCCCAAAGGTGATTTTATGAACAGTTCTTGCAATATTGATTTGATTTATCATGCTTTGTTCCATTTTTCATATTATAGAGGGTGAGCCTTGCACTTTCCTTTAAACATTGAGCTATGCATTTCAATCATTGCAGCTCTTTCTCAGGGATACTCTTAATCAGAAGAGTACATTCCGATTGGACACACATGGACACCTTTCAACGTGGACAATTGAGTGATAGTTGATTGACAGATTATTTAACCACTCAAAAACGTGAGATAGGTATCACTACACTAAAAGCACAACCAACATGATGAAATAATCCTGTGGTTAAAGTTTCACCCTCCAAAACAACCGTTTACGTTAATGAATTTTTGCAAATCCAATGCATTTTACATTTACATTCCACGTCACAGAGCTGCACATTGACGAATTACACTGAAACGGTGTTGATTCAACTATTTTTTCCCCAGTGGGTTTTCTTTTCCTCCATTGCACCTCTAATATATTATTAGACAATATATTATTAGGTTGACCTACAGTATTGACCCAGTGGCTCTCATGAAACAAAGACCCATAGAGATACCATTGTGTTTCCAGCAGGTGTACCCTCTCTCCTTCCTCAGTGTATTTCTCTCCCACTCCAGTACCTATTTACGGTACAAAGTCAACTGCTGCAGATCTGTTGGTTCTTCAACGAAAGAGCCGCCCCTTTTTTTTTTTTTGCATTTTCAAACTGTATTTGTCACATTCCCACAACGACCGTGCGATGAAGGCTGAGGATAAGAGTTCAGACTCCTCGGCATTTAAGGGGGGAAATAAAACACGGCAAATGAGTCTCTGCTGCGCTCGAATCAGAGAATCCATTTTTTGTCACTCAATGCTGTTCCATATCAATAGTCGTTTAACAATGCCATCTTGATATTGTATCAGAACTTAATTACAATAACATGTACATAGCACTTGGATATTGCACGGGACAGGTTCCTATGAGGCTTTTCAAATTGTTTACGGCATAGGCATATGAGTATTGTGACTCCACTAACCAGCAGGTATTACTTTGCAAAAAAAGGATGTGTTATCAGCAAATACGAGAGACAAATACATCAACGATACAGCCCTTTTGTGCCTTTTTTTGCACAACAATAAAGACACCAAATGGACTTTCAAACAGTAGATACTTTTGAGAATCACCACGTCTGCAAACATAAATGTTTGTAGCGGCAGTTAAAATTATCTCTGAAACATACCAACCAACTAACCCTTGGATGACCCCCCCCCCCCCCCCTTTCAGTGGCAAGAACATATTTAACATAATTACACTTTTCTCTGCCCATATCACTTGATCTACTAAGAACCCCGAGTCTCCCAACTCTCCTAAATGTAAGTCACGGCGGCGATGTAACTCGGGCCCTGTAACATGCACCCGGTAGAGGACTTATATTATTTAAGCATCCTCAAATCGATCAGCAATGTATTATTCAGGAGCATCTGGTGGCAAGGTTGTCAGTGTCAAACGTGGTGTGCATGACTGATCTACTCTATGGTGACAAGGAGTTAACGGTCGCAGGTTGGCAACCATTAAAGGGGCAATCTGGAATTTGGTACGTCAATTTTTGAATCCCAGATTGCCCCTTTTTAAAGAGATATTACAATATAATAAGGACTCTGTAATAATGGGATTACTATTCAATCTGATGCAACTGTTAGCTGAGGCACGATCTTGTTGGTTTGTTTGTAAAAAAAGAAACAATTCAAATAGGCACATTTTACATACAGAAAATGCCATGATCTAATAAACAAACCGAGCAAGTAGAAAAAGCGTAAATAAATAACAGAATAAAATTAAACAAAAATAAACAAAACTAAGACACAATGTGGTCTAATCAGGGATCAGATTACAAAAGTCATTATGAAAACAGGGCTTCTTTAGATTTAACTCCTTTAAAAGATGTCTTGTACAACGTAACCTCATTCACAAAGATTACACACAGAGGGGTCGTTTTAAAGAAAGAACATTTGTGTATGAAATATTTTTCCATAATAATTCAACATTTCTGTCCTCCATTAGGAAACAAAATCTGACATTATTGTATTAAAGTGGCTATAATAAGATCATTTTATGTAATCTAGTATTGAAATGCCTCCCAAAAGGGTTTAGAGAGTTGCCATGTAAAGAAAAGATGTGATTAAAGTCAAAAATAGATAGAAAGCACAACCACTGTTTTCTTTTTCCCCCTTCATTTATTCACTTTAAGCGCTTAAGCAGACCTGAGTTGACATTAGACATGTTATTTGAATTCCACACACACACATTCCAAGTTCAACTTTTTTGACACTCCGATTCTGTTTCAGTTGCTCCTAGAAACTTGGTGGTGTTAACTTGAACCCTTCTTGTGGCTTACACTGCTTCCTGTGAAAGTGATACATCCCACGAGAGAACAGGAAGTGACCTCGAAGCCAGGTCACTCCCATTCAAGCACTCGCATTACTGAATTTTCTCTGTCACAAGGGCTGTCTCTACATTGCGAAGTAGAGGACAAGGTACACCGTTATTCCCCTCTGACTCCCTAATTGGTACTACTGAGAGACAGCGTTTGGTTGATGTCTTTCAAAGCTAGGCAAAACTCCAAGTTCTCTCCACAAATGGTTAGAAAAGTCTATTTTGTGGTGCTTGCCTTCTGGCATATGGTAGTGAAGGGGGCAGGTGAGGCATTTATAAAAGGCACTCTTATAAATGGACAATCCTAGCGGATCACGCCGTAATTTGCAATTAATATGATACATTGGCCCGTGATAATCATATAAACTTTTATAGTGTTTTTAACATCTCTGGGTAGCCACTACCCATGTTTCTGTGCTCACATATGCCTCTACTAACTCAGCTAGGTTTGGAGAAAATCTTTAGGTGCTGGAAAGAGGGGAAAAGAACCTGTCTGCTCCTGCTTTCCTCGTGAAAATGGTCCTCATTGTCAGGGGCGAATGAACAATTAAGGGAAGTAGGCTTTTGTGCCGGCCCATTTTCAATTGGCCGAGTCTCAGAAGTCCCGTAACAAATCACTCGCCCAAAAGTTACCCGAGAAATTAGCCCAGTGTAAATGCACCGGGAATGTACTTTTATTAAATCTTAATGTTTATTAGCTTGAAAGTGGGACACCGTTCTACCTATTACGGTATATAGAGTTCCTTTATCCTGCTTGCCACACCGTGATAAACTGGTGCTTCGTTGGCATTTTAAGGATTGTATTTATGGTCGGTAAGCACAATTGATATGTGAAATCTTTACTTTGTCAAAGGCTCAATCCATTTGATATATCTTCTTCACTGTCTAATAGAGCAATTGCAGCACTTTATTATATTGGGGCCGTACAATATATTGACATGGCACTTTGAAACGCGTTTGAAGTTTATTGAGATTAATCTTATCCTGGGGGCAGAGCTGAGCGATTTCCACTAGATCGCAAAGTCAAAATTGATTCAAAGTCAAAATTGGCTATATATCGTAACAATCCAATGAAAACAAGAAATTTGCTTTTTGGTCATTTAAGGTTAGGGTTAGGAGTGTGGTTAAGGTTAGGTTTAAGGTAAGGGTTAGGTTTAAAATCAGATTTTGAGACTTTGTGGCTGTGTCAGCTCGTGACTATCCTGCAGAGCTGCCTCCAGTACATGAGTCATCCCAATAAATACTACCAACATGCTTTAATACTGTCTTATTCTATTGTAACATCATCAAATGATCCATCATGCTGAGTATGGCTGGTGGTTCTAGATGGTTAGATAAAGCTGATGCACAAGGTTTATGAAGGCTAGTGCAATGTAAAATCCCTTTATAATAGAGCTGAATCTATAAACGTATTGGACCCTTGATTAAAAACTCCCAGAGTGTGTCTATCTTAATGGATCATCCGTTGGGACGATGACATTTACTGCATCAACAGAACTTATTTTCTCTCTCGGTCTTCTAAGGGGCAAGGGTCCGTTCACTGGATGAAAAATGAGGTGTTCAGACAAAGTGTTATCCTAAACTGTGTTGAATTTCTCAAAATGACTACAGGCCATTTTAACAATAGGACAATGGTTGCCAAGGCTCCCTGTTCAGTACATTATTATGCTTAGCTATGATAGCACGACAAGATTAAAACAACGTGCGAAAGACTATATTAGTCCATTAATTTTAAACTAAGTGCTGATTCTGAACTCAAGATACACATTGATTTGAAGACGAGATTGATTTTGTTTTTGTTAGTTGTTCAACATGCCTCATTCAGCCCATCTCTGAAAACCTGGTTGCGAGAGCTCTGTCTTTACATAAGGAGTGGGATTTATACAACAGATGATCAATAAATAATGCATTAACTCACATCTTGCTGCATTGCCTTCCTTTATCGAAACCTGGGCTTGTCGATATCAGAGGCTTAGCTGTTTCGTGACCTCTGTGATTGCCTCCCTTGCCTTCCCTTTGCACCCACCAGCTTCCTCGCGAGTATCGGAACCATGCTTCCCATGTACCTGGTGCTGGCCTTCATGTACACCGTCTGCATGACCATCAAGGGCCTCGTCCTGGAGAAGGAGCTCAGGCTCAAGGAGGTTCAGCGGGCCGTTGGAGTTCAGAACGGTGCCATTTGGTTTGCGTGGTTCACCGAGAACTTTGTCCTGCTCATGGTCCCATGTGCATTCATAAGTGTCATGGTTAAGGTCAGTACTGAGAATGATGACTACTTTCAAATAACAAAGCACAATATCACTTGGTTACTAAAATAAACTGATGTGGAGTAACAGATTCCATCAGTTGTTAGCGCTCATTGACTGTCCTTGAGCTTGTACAGCATATTGTTTCCTGATAGTCCTACTTAGTGTGCAAAGAAATACAGAAGAAGATTACCATGCAAGTTATATAAACTTTACCTAATGAGTCAATTAAACACGTCCGCGTTGGTGTAAATGCACTATAGGCACAGTGCCGTTTGAAGTGCTATATTGTTTAAAGAGAAGTGAGGAGAAAACATTTTAATTTAAGAGAAGTATGTACATTAATCAGATTAAGTGTCCATATTAGGACAGCGTGCAGGTGCACAACATTTTGTTATACAGGATCTAAAAGATATTTGATTTGTAAAGTGGTTGTGCCTTGTTCTTTGTTACTCTTGCTCCCGTTAATTCTGGGATAACTAATGCCAATAATAATAAAAAATGTAAACAAATCAGGCATGACCTCTCTCAAATTCCTCTGTGTCATGCTAATTGATTGAGCTTGGTACTAAAATCGTCATTTCCCTACTTTAAAATCAGCCTTGTTGTAAATCACATGCCTGTATTTCCTGCGATTGCAACGCCTTCTTTGCACACTGTTCAAGCATGTACAAAATGATGTGTATCATCGATGTGACACAACTTCCCTAGTGACACTCCGGAGAGTCATACTGGTGCGACTAGATGAAAGACAGTATTCCACCCATCGAGACAGTCTTTGGATAAAACGTCTGTCATTGAGAATGGATCCATTAGGAGAAGCTATATACTAAAAAAAAAAATCCATCCGTTATGCTGTGCACTTACAGAATCCAAGCAATTTTGGATGCGTACCGGAATATCACATTAGACAATATGGCCGACTCGATATGGCTTCTGAGTGACTCTATATAATCATGTATGACAGAGGGAACACTGTGTTCAATGTTGTACAATGGTCCTGTATGCTGCCAAATACATACAGTATGTCCTCTTGATAACTTTCAAATGCTGCATCAAATCGGCTTGTGTTACATACAGCTTTCACCTAGTCATTACTGAACGGCGTCACTCTTAAAGCTGTTGATGGGAGACACATGAACTGCTGCTCTGTAGCTTAAAATGTACATCACTCTTCTGTGTCATTGATCCTGCCGTGTGTAATTAAGTGGCCTATCTGTTAAATTGATCCCCTGTCCATGGACTAATGTGCGTCTAAGCTAAATTATAGAACCATTATCACAATGAGGTGGCCATTTTGTTTGCTCATCACCACACAAACATGTTTGCATTGTTTGTATCTGCCTCTAAAAGGTACTGTGCTATTTTCAGCCTCCTAATTCATATGCATGGTTAAATTAAAAAGAAAAGGATAGTATATAATGTTGATCAGCTAATACATTTTTTTGCAGTTTAATTGGAAAATACTCCTGGTAAATAAAATTGATATTTGAACAGCTGGGCAATATGTAATTTCCCCATCACCCTAATGTGTTTGCCAGCCAGCAGCAATTTGTAAACATGAATAACAATAAATTGAGTTAGTTGGGTGCCTTGGAGGAATCACTGGGCATGATGTGTATTCAAATCATAGCGATCAGTTATTATTATTATTATGATATTTTCATGGCCATTTTGTATATCAGGGAATCCGAAGGAAATGATTTGACTGCTGTGTCTGGACTAGGCATGACTGCCACAAGTTTGGTCATCAACACCTGAATTTCCCCTCTTCTTTTCCAATTGCCATTCCACTCCAGGGGATGTCAAAATGCTAATTCCCCTCCTGTCTAGAGTTATTCATCTGAGTTTATTAATATTGTTGGCCCAAACACTGTGGCCTTTCTTTGCTTCCCACTCAAAGAAAAAAAAACAAGATGAAAGCATTCGTTAGATAAATCAACAGATTGATTTGGTTCTTCACAGACCATGTTCCCTAATGGAAATATGACTTTAGTGGTGATCAACATACCCCCTATATTCTACCTCTATATGACCTCATAATGTACTTACTGCCCAATGGGCGAAAACTGGTTGAATTAACATTGTTTCCACTTAATTTCAACCTAAAATTGTAAGGTGATGACGTTGAATCATGGTGGAAAACTGATTGAAATTGAAAAAAGTCATCATCGTAAGGGAATTTAGTATTTTTTCCCCCAACTTTTAACCTAAATACAATGACATTGTGAAGTGTTTTGTTGAATATACATTGAATTCAAGTTAGTTGACAACTCAACCGAAAGTAAATCAAAAAGAGATGTTGTACTGATGTCTGTGTCCAGTGGGTGAAGGTTGTTTCAGCGTCTGTGGGTAACATTTATACTTTCTTTGAGAGTCTGCCACATGCGCTTGTACACCTCAAAACTACTGTATGTTGACACAGATCTTTGCAGAAAATGAATGAGGTCAAAACATTGGAAATCCATATCTCAGGCCACTTGACTGCGATCACCACCAGTGAAGTCTATTTGCTCTAACATCTATCAAGTTTATTGCTGGAAATCAAGTTGTAGTTACATAATACACACTGGGATTTTGCCGCGACAATAGCACAGTAGAGAATCTCAATCAGCATCCAGATGTGACTGGGCCGTGTACACCCTACCCGCTGTCCGACCCCCCCCCCCTTAGGTTCCTCCGCTCGCTGGCACGCTCTCTGCCCCTATACTTGACCCTGGCCTGGATCTACTCGGTGGCCATGATCGTGAAGGGCATCGTTATGGAGAAGGAGGCGCGTCTGAAGGAGACGGTGAGGATGATGGGGCTGAGGAGCTCTACCTACTGGCTGAGCTGGGCCGTGTCCAGCGTGCTGCCGCTGGCTGTCAGTGCGTTCCTCCTCACCCTCATCCTCAAGGTGATTCAACACTGATTCCACTCTGATTCAGGGAGAACTTTGACCACTTCTTGAAGGTCTGTGGGCAATGGGCACCAACTCATTCTCATTTCAAGGCTAAGATTACCAATGGCTGGACAAGAAGGAACTGATAAGGCATATTGTAATATTAGCATGAAGTAAACAATTAATAAACAATCATTAGAAGTGCTGTAATACCAAACAGCAGAATCAGGCAATGTTTCTTATCAATTTAGATGAGGCTGTTAGCTTGGCTACCACTGCTTGTAACAAACCAGTGGTTTATCAATACTCCTAATGACAGTATTCAGTGGGTTTGGGTTTGTTCAATGGACATTGTAATCAAGTGTAATCAAAGAGTTAAGTTGCTCTAGTGGACAGACCTCCAAGACTGGGAAAGGGTCTCCTTTTAATGCAGCTAAGCAGAGTGACTCCACTATAGGGGTTATATTACAACTAACAATGGACTAACAATTAAAGGCTCACTCCTTTATTAGAAAAACAATAAAATGGCAGCAAGTGGATTGCTGTTGGGATGGAGCTGGGGAACCACTTTCAAATCCATAGAGGGAGTTATGGATGCAAGTGACCGTCCATTAAGTCAACGTGATATTAAATCATATTTTGATACTACGGTATGTTAGAAGTACAACAGGTGATACATTAGTGGTCTTCATAAGACACTATCAACACCTGGTGAGTCGCTCTGCTTACTTCTTATGGAATCCTCAGCAATGAGTCATTTTAATCAAAAGCTTCATTTTTCTTCTGCTTCGTGCTCTCTTCACGAATAATAACTTCATCGCCACAATCAGTGATGGTCACTCAGTTTTTTTTTGTAAGATGCCTGCTAGACACAAGAAATGGTTAAGGCTCAAACATCCATTGGCAATCAATACTCCCAAAGTGCTAACTAGGGTAGTTTCATGGCTACCAATGGCCCTGTTCGAAATATAGCCTTCCTTTATACTTCCTCGAAGTAAACACCGATCAAAAATGTTTCGATTGATGAAAGTAAAACCCTGATAATGTTGGATTATTTTTTTACATGAGATATTATTATTTTTTTCTAAATCACAGTTCTGTAGCTCTAAAATATGGTGAATTAGTTGTTTGGAATTGTAATGGTAATTGATCATCTACCTACAATAGCCTTGCTTTCACCTGTCACTCATCACTTACAGATCTCTGATTATCTCATGAAAATGAGGAAGGAAGCATTTCGAACAGGGCCACAGTGTTGTTTTCCCCCTTTTGTCCCTTTTCTTATCCCTTCCTTTCCGACCCTCTCCCGGTGCAGTATGGGAAGGTGCTGCAGTACAGCGACCCCTCAGTGATCTTCGTCTTCCTGCTGGTCTTCTGCGTGGCCACCATTATGGAGTGTTTCTTCATCAGCGTCTTCTTCTCCAAGGCCAACCTGGCGGCGGCGTGCGGAGGCCTCATCTACTTCGTCCTCTACCTGCCGCACCTCCTCTGCTATGCCTGGAGGGACGTCATGGGGTTCCAGGTCAAAATCGCTGTGGTGAGTGGACCTATGGAGCTACTGTACCTTCCACCACAGGTCCGTAATGGACAGCAGAGACCGAATGGGTGTTTTATTAGGGTCTGGATTTGGAACTGTATTGAAAACTCAGTCAGTGATTCTGTTATGGTATTGAAGAGAGATGAAGTTTGTACTTTGACCTAGAGAGTTGTGGGGTTCAGGCTTGGAAACATACTGTCAATACCAGGCATAATCCCAGCTTTAATAGCAGACCTGATTAAATAAATGAACTGATCATCAAACCTGTGGTGAGTTGATCAATTCAGTTGTGTTGGAACAAAAGCCTGCACCCCCTGTGGTTCTCCAAGACCAATGTGAATCTAAACAAGTATGAGAAGTGGGTTACTGAAATTAACACACACACACACACCATCTCACTCACACACACACACACACACACATGCATGCATGCACACGCCTAGTACGGATGCTGGGATAATGTCCATACACTGTGCAATCCCCATGACCTGAACAATAGAACCTTGCTCTGACACACAAGAATAATTTGAATTATAAACGAGTCACTTATGACATCCCTATGTGCCCTGTAACCATTATTCTCTCAACCTTTTAACTCTACTAGTGTATCATCAGATCTATATGGCTACTTCAATAACCTTAACCTTAATAATAATGTTGTTGTATTTGTGGTTCCATTTGATCCAAATATTTATTGATCTCTCTCACCTTTTCACATTAGGTTCATGTGTTTTGAAATGTATCCCGTTGACCTTATCCCATAAACAAGATGCAAATTGCAATACTTCTGTCGGTTTTCTGTGATCTCTAAGTTGGAAACGTTGATTTCCTCTGACATCGTGAACTTCTGTTTTTCTAATATCGAGTTGTGTTTTTCATTTCCTATACGGGTGCAGTTATTGAGCTTTTAAGGTTTACTTCAAATGGGGATATTACTTTTCCGACTCTCGAAGTACAAGCACTCAGTCATTTAACTCCAGACTTTATGATACACATACTTGAGAAAGCGGATAAGTGCGACTGAATAAACCCATTGGGTAGTTTTTATGGGATTCTGTCCTTTGGAATAAAAAAAAGAAGAAAAACAGCTTATACAATGGGGCAAAAAAGTATTTAGTCAGCCACCAATTGTGCAAGTTCTCCCACTTCAAAAGATGAGAGAGGCCTGTAATTTTCATCATAGGTACATTTAAACTATGACAGACAAAAAGAAGGGGAAAAAATCCAGAAAATCACATTGTAGGATTTTTAATGAATTCATTTGCAAATTGTGGTGGAAAATAAGTATTTGGTCACCTACAAACAAGCCAGATTTCTGGCTCTCACAGACCTGTAACTTCTTCTTTAAGAGGCTCCTCTGTCCTCCACTCGTTACCTGTATTAATGGCACCTGTTTGAACTTGTTATCAGTATAAAAGACACCAGTCCACAACCTCAAACAGTCACACTCCAAACTCCACTATGGCCAAGACCAAAGAGCTGTCAAGGGACACCAGAAACAAAATTGTAGACCTGCACCAGGCTGGGAAGACTGAATCTGCAATAGGTAAGCAGCTTGGTTTGAAGAAATCAACTGTGGGAGCAATTATTAGGAAATGGAAGACATACAAGACCACTGATAATCTCCCTCGATCTGGGGCTCCACGCAAGATCTCACACCGTGGGGTCAAAATGATCACAAGAACGGTGAGCAAAAATCCCAGGACCACACGGGGGGGACCTAGTGAATGACCTGCAGAGAGCTGTGACCAAAGTAACAAAGCCTACCATCAGTAACACACTACGCCGCCAGGGACTCAAATCCTGTAGTGCCAGACGTGTCCCCCTGCTTTGCAAATAAATTCATAAAAAATCCTACAATGTGATTTTCTGGATTTTCTTTTCTCATTTTGTCTGTCATAGTTGAAGTGTACCTTTGATGAAAATTACAGGCCTCTATCATCTTTTTAAGTGGGAGAACTTGCACAATTGATGGCTGACTAAATACTTTTTTGCCCCACTGTACATGCTCAACTTTGATTGTAGCGTTTCTGACTGACCTTTATGTTCTGTGTATTATCATTTGTCCTGGAGCCGTCCGTTCCGCAGACACACACACACACACACACACAGCAATTCTTAATCTTCATTGCAGTGAGGCCTAGACACATCTTTCGAGTAGAACCATGTTTCCTTGTTTATCAAAATTGAAATATTAAGCCGCGACCTGAAAATATATCTTACTTTGGCACCTGACAATGCTTTGTGTGTTTTCTACACTACATGACCAAAAGTACGTGGACACCTGCTTGTCAAACATCCTCATTCCAAAATTATGTGCATTAATATGGAGTTGGTTCCCCCTTTGCTGTTATAACAGTCTCCACTCTTCTGGGAAGGCGTTCCACTAGATGTTGGAACATTTCTGCAGGGGTTTGCTTCCATTCGGCCGCAAGAGCGTTAGTGAGGTCGGGAACTGATGTTGGGCGATTAGGCCTGGCTCGCAGTCGGCATTCCAATTCATCCCAAACGCGTTTGATGGGTTTGAGGTCACGGCTCTGTGCACGCTTGTCAAGTTCTTCCACACCGGTCTCCACAAACCATTTCTGTATGGACCTCGCTTTGTGCATGGGGCATTGTCATGCTTAAACAGGAAAGAGCCTTCCCCAAACTGTTGCACAGAATCTTAGGGCAGGTAGCATTTTCCTGGCATCTGCCAAACCCAGATTAGTCTGTCAGACTGCCAGGTAGTGAAGTGGGATTCATCACTCCAGAGAACGCGTTTCAGCTGCTCCAGTGACCAATGGCGGCGAGCTTTACACCACTCCAGCCAACGCTTGGCATTGCGCATGGTGATCTTAGGCTTGTGTGCGGCTGCTTGGCCATGGAAACCCGTTTCATGAAGCTCCCGATGAACAGTTCTTGTACTTCCAGAAAACACAAAGTGTCACAGAAATGTGGTACTTGGTAGTGAGTGTTGAAACCGAGGACAGACTATTTTTATGTGCTATGAGCTTTAGCCCTTGGCAGTCCCATTCTGCGAGCTTGTGTGGCCTAACACTTTGCGGCTGAGCCGTTGTTGCTCCTAGACCTTTCCCCTTCACAATAACAGCACGTACAGTTGACTGGTGCAGTTCTAACAGGAAAGACATTTGACGAACTGACTTGTTGGCAAGGTGGCATCCTATGACAGTGCCACTTTGAAAGTCACTGAGCACTTCAGTAAGGACATTGTACTGCCAATGTTTGTCTATGGAGATTGAATGGCTGTATGCTCGATTTTTATACACCTGTCAGCAACATGTTTGGCTGAATTATGCGAGTCCACTAATTTGAAGGGGTGTCCACATACTTTGGTATATATAGTGTATATTTTAATGCCGGTATGCACTACTTCCTTTAAACTCAGCATTCAAACAAGTAATGCCAACACAATGGAACAAATTGATCTCATCTGAGAGTAGTTTGTGTGCTAAGTAGTCAGGGTTTTTATTGTGTTCTTGTGAGGAAAAGTTGCCAGTTCTCCTTATGGCATCTCCACTTTTCTGCCTAAGTGTGTTTCATATATATTGTATCATGAGGGGAGAAAGATCACTGCTTTACAGAACTATTTAATTCCGTGCACTCTTCCTCAGCCAAAGTGCTTTTGTGGAGTTGTGCCCTTGGCATTGAGATGTCCTTCCTCTGCTCCCCCTGCTTAGACAGGAGGCTACTCCTTTCATTTGCATGAACAGTGTTCCTCTGACCACGTTGACTTACAGTCCATCCCTATAGTTTATTTATTACAGTGTATGGATGTTTTTTCCCTTCCCAACATAGAGGAAGGTACATTGTTCCCAGGCGCGCGCACACACACACACACACACACACACACACACACACACACACACAACACCCGCTCAGTATTGTGCGTGCGTATTGTCTTTGATATCATATCCATACCACTGCATTTGAATAATGAAAAAGATTGTGTATTTTAATGTGAGTGTTGTGACTCAAGGATTTTTCCTAAGCAAAGGTATTGTCTGTGTGTGTGATGTCACAGGGACAAGCAATAAGATTGCACAAATACAAAATCCAATTATCTCTCCAGCATCCAGTTTTTTTTCTTCTTCTTCTTCCATTGATTCACCTTCTCCACAAACAAATTAAGGATCCTCCTCCTCTCAGATGTAAATGCGTTGTTTGTCATCTGTGAGAGCTCTCTTACAGAGCTGGTAGCTTTTTCCTTCTTTCCGCTGGCTGGGTGCTTGTTGTGGCCTCCGTATTGTCATGTTGACGTGTTTTCATAGCGGGTGGTCTGTTTGTGTTTGATTCTGCTGCGTCTGCCCTTCTCAAAGTCAGACTGGCCGCACCGTCGCTCTGTCAGCCTGTCACTCAAAGGTCATGGAGGGGTCATTCACTGCCCTGCCATCACCCATTGTCCGGTGGTTGGCTGCCCATTGTTTGGCAGGCGAACGTGTCCGACCTTGGGCTTAGGGGGACAGTTGAATTGATGCCAGGGTCTGTGCATGGAGAGACTGCGGATAGAGGTCAGATCAGACCTCGGGTGTCTGTGGTGCTGTAACTGCCCCTATAGTCAATGTCAGAATTTCATTCACTTGGAGACTTTGGCAGTTGACGATTTTAGACGGTTAAGATGCGACATAAGAGGGCGAATATTGATGCTTTTTTTGCGCTGTTGTACATAATGTGTTGGTCTACAAGGCTTTATTAAAGACAAATACCATTCAAAAACTATCTTTTGGTATTTGTGACCAACCGCCTCGATTCAACAGTTGAAATGTTGTTATTTTTACATTGGAGAAAAGTAGAGATATGTGACGTATGCCAAACTTCTTTAAACAGGTCACATTTGTTTCAGTAGTCCAAAATGGACTGTGACACTTTGTGTTTTGAAAGTTCTATATCTTGAAAACTTGATTGCTGACATGCTAAATATTATATCAACAGTGGACTAATGGAGCAAATACCAAAATACAGTTTTTGAGTGATATTTTGTTGGTGTCATCTGGCTGGGCTTAAATGCTTGGGGTAAATTAAGCATGCCCAAACAGCTGGCAGGCAACATGGAGAAGAGAGTGATCGGCTGTACCAGAGGATGTGTCATGGGCAAAGCATCATTTGCCATTTCCCTAGCTTTCCTACGGTATGAAAGATGTAACATGTTTTTTTGTTGGACACACATGACTTGCCATCCACATTTGTTTCTTTGACCAGCTGGAACTTCTTGGGCTGCACGAAACCAGTCCCCAAACACCGCTCTCCTGTCTGCTGATGTTCTTTTCTTCTTTGTACTTCAAGGAAATTATTTATCAATCATTTACATTGATTAGCTAGACTAGCGTGTCTACATACCAGGAGGGAGAAAGTGGTAGAAAGCCTTTTGAAACATTTAAAAATTTGGTGGAATTTGCCCAATTAGAACATAGAATGGTGTTGTCTGTTGCAAAAAAAAAATAATCTCAATTTTGCCCGATTGAACACGACTACAATTTCCCAAAGCTAGATCACGTACTGATCATAGACAAAGGCTAGAATGAAAATCAGCAAACACAATAGAATTCAATGACAGTGTTACATATCCTGGACAAGTTTATTGTTTTGCCTTGAACTTCCTGACGTGCTCTGCCACACTGATGTTGAAGATGATATTGATGATCTGACGTCCAGTCTGAAATAACCAAACACATCTTAACTGCATCCATTTCCAGAGTTTGCTGTCGTGCGTGGCCTTCGGGTATGGCTGTGAGAACTTTGCCAAGTATGAGGAGCAGGGCATCGGTATTCAGTGGAGTAACATCGCCCAAAATCCTGAAGACGGAGACCGGTATAGCTTCATCGTGTCCATCATCATGATGCTAGTCGACTCCCTCATCTACTGGCTGCTCACGTGGTACATCGAGAACGTCTTCCCAGGTAACTCATTCATGAGAACGCCATCAGTAATGCACTCATCCGGAGTGAAGTGTCCCCTAGGTACAGATCTAGAATCCCCTCCCATAATCCTAACCCTTAGTGGAGAGAAAGCTAAACTGACCCAAGATCGGTGTCTAGGGGCAACTTCTCCCTAGTGTACACCATAATGCTCACTGTACGGTATCCATATTAGGATTCTCCAACTCCAGGTGAATCTGACACAACGTCCTTAAAGGTGTGACTGTCCTAATATGGACAGTGAGCATTATGGTGAAGCTGCCCCAATCTGTGACCCTGGGTCAGTTTAGTGTTCTCCTGAATTGTCCAAGTATGGACTGTGAGTGCTGTAGATAATGACATCTATTAGTGGATAAAGTGTTGTTGATTAGTAACGTACAGTACCAGCCAAATGTTTGGACACACCTACTCATTCAAGGCTTTTGCTTTATTTTCACTATTTTGTACATTGTAGAATAATAGTGAAGAACTAACACATATCTAATAACCAAAATAGCGTTAAACAAATCAAAACATGTTATATTTTCTTTGCCTTGATGACAGCTTTGCACACTCTTTGCATTCTCTCAACCAGCTTCATGAGGTAAGGGTAAGGGTGACAAGGTAAGGGTGGTATACAGAAGATATCCCTATTTGGTAAAAGACCAAGTCCATATTATGGCAAGAACAGCTCAAATAAGCAAAGAGAACCAACAGTCCATGATTACTTTAGGATATGAAGGTCAGTCAATTCAGAAAATGTCAATAATTTGAAAAGACCTTCAGGTACAGTCGCAAAAGCCATCAAGTGCTATGATGAAACAAGCTCCCATTAGGACCGCCACTGGAAAGGAAGACCCAGAGTTACCTCTGCTGGATAAGTTCATTAGAGTTAACTGCACCTCAGATTGCAGCCCAAATAAATGCTTCATAGAGTTCAAGAAACAGACACATCTCAACATCAACTGTTCAGAGGAGGCTGCGTGAATCAGGCCTTCATGGTCAAATTGCTGCAAAGAAACCACTACTAAAGGACACCAGTAAGAAGAACAGACTTGCTTGGGCCAAGAAACATGAGCAATGTACATTAGACCGGTGGAAATCTGTCCTTTGGTCTGATGAGTCCAAATTAGAGATGTTTGGTTATATCCTCTGTGTCTTTGTGAGACGCAGAGTAGGTGAATGGATGATCTCTACAGGTGTGGTTCCCACCGTGAAGCATGGAGGAGGAGGTGCGATGGTGTGGTGGTGCTTTGCTGTTGACACTGTTGGTAATTTATTTAGAATTCAGGGCACACTTAACCAGCATGGCTACCACTACTCCATCCCATCTGGTTTGCGCTTAGTGGGACTATCATTTGTATTTAAAAGGATGATGGCGCAACACACCTCCAGGCTGTCTAAGGGCTATTTGACCAAGAGGAAGAGTGATGGAGTGGCCTCCACAATCCCCCGACCTCAACCCAATTGAGATGGTTTGGGATAAGTTGGATCGCAGAGTGAAGGAAAAGCAGCCAACAAATGATCAGCATATGTGGGAACTCCTTCAAGACTGTTGGAAAAGCATTCAAGGTGAAGCTGGTTGAATGAATGAGAGTGCAAATCTATCATCAAGGCAAAGGGTGGATACTTTGAAGAATCTCAAATATAAAATATATTTTGGTTTGTTTGAAACATTTTTGGTCACTATATGAATCCATGTGCTATTTCCTTGTTTTGACTTCTTCACTGTTATTCTACAATGTAAAAAATTAGCAAAACCCTTGATTGGGCAGGTGTGTCCAAACTTTTGACTGGAAATATATATATATATTATCCCACCAATATGAACATAATGTACATAAAGGGAACAGTTTTGACCATTCCCCCCGGGCAAGAATTGGTTGAATCAATGTTTCCACTTCATTTCAACAAAATACTTCTATGTAATGACATTGAATCAACATGGAAAACTGATTGGCTTTGAAAAAGTCATCAACGTTAGGGAATTCACATGTCCAATGACATGGTGACATGTTTCTTTGATTTTACGTAGAATTTATATTAGTTGTCAAGTCAACCAATTGTATATCAAACATAGACGTTGAACTGACGTCTGTGCCCACTGGATTGTGATGAATATAGTACTCTGATCTTGGGGGGAAAGTGTGTAAAGTATGATTAACTACACTGAACAAAAATAAAATTGCAAAATGGAAAGTGTTGGTTCCATGTTTAATGAGCTGAAGAAAAACAAATCCAACATTTTCCATA
This sequence comes from Oncorhynchus masou masou, assembly GCF_036934945.1. Classification (NCBI taxonomy): domain Eukaryota; kingdom Metazoa; phylum Chordata; class Actinopteri; order Salmoniformes; family Salmonidae; genus Oncorhynchus; species Oncorhynchus masou. Next base: position 22,661,030 of record NC_088234.1, on the reverse strand, counting down.
CGCACAAAAACTTTGCAAAAATGTATGGCACATATTTGATTATATCCATGTTAATGAGCATTTCTCCTTTGCCAAGTTAATCCATCCACCTGACAGGTGTGGCATATCAAGAAGATGATTAAACAGGATGATCATTACACAGGTGCACCTTGTGCTGGGGACAATAAAAAGCCACTTTAAAATGTGCTGTTTCCAGAGAATGTTATGTTAATTTCTCTACTATAAGCTGCCTCCATTGCTCTTTTAAAAAATCTGGCAGTACGTCCAGTCCCTTCTGAGGAGTATTTCTGTCTGTAATAAAGCCCTTTTGTCTGGAAAAACTCATTCTGATTGGCTGGACATGGCTCTCCAGTGGGTGCACCCCTGCCCTGTCATGTGAAATTCATAGATTAGGGCCTACAAAATGTACTTCAATTGACTGATTTCCTTACATGAACTGTAGCTTAGTAAAATCTTTGAAAATGTTGCGTTTATATTTTTGTTCAATATATTTTGTAGACAAAATGTCCAGGTACCTGCCAAAATAATGGAAACACTTGAGTAAATGGGGGATACAAAGTATATTGAAAGTAGGTGCCATCACACAGGTGTGGTTTCTGAATTAATTCAACAATTAACATCTCATCATGTATAAAAATGCTGGGTAGGCCATTATTGTGGCTACCGTGGCAATACCCCCATATAATGACAATAACCCCCATCCACAGGGTACGAGTGGTCACTGAATGGTTAAGAGCATGAAACCGATGTAAACCATATGCCATGGCTGTTTCAGTCACTAGATCTCAACCCAATTGAACACTTACGGGAGGTTCTGGAGCAGCGCCTGAGACAGCGTTTCCCACCACCCCCAACAAAACACCAAATGATGGAAATTCTTGTAGGAATGCTGTCGCATCCCTTCAATAGAGTTCCAGACACTTGTAGAATTGATGCGGTGGTCCAACGCCCTATTAAGACAGTTGGTGTTTCCTTTATTTTGGCAGTTATACTGTAATTATGAAATCCACAGAGTACACAGAACTGATACGCTCCTCTCTTGCCAAAACAACTTTGGTCAATAATCAGAAAATATATATAATATCCCAGCAGATTGCCATAATGTATTCATCTCATCTTCTCTAATTAAAAAAAGAGGGGGATTTGTGCCAGTCTTGCTGGATGGAAATATGCACTGCAAAGCGCCATCCCTCAAGCCAAGCTGTTATTAAAATGTGAATGATGTTTCTCCATGCTTGATCACAGGCCAATACGGAATAGCAAAGCCATGGTACTTCCCATTCACCGCCTCCTATTGGTGTGGGACTTCAACGGCGCCCAGTGCTGACCCCAGTCAGTTCAAGGACCCCATTGAATACACCGGTATAGTAGGCAGTTTTTCACACACACACACACACCTTTGCGCAAACACACACTCAATCCCATAGTGGATCTATTGAATCAGGCATTACGCAAAATGTATTCATTTGTCTGGGTTAACACAGGTCATTACAATCACAGACTGTTTGCAGTCTAAATAAGTCTAGTTAATTAGAACTAGACTCCTGATTGTTACCACCTTGGTTGTGTGTTGGATAATAATGGAGAAAGAGAATGGTTGGGGAAAAACAAGGCTGAGCTTGGAAAGTCAAAGCCTCATTAGTAAATGTTAAAGGCCCAGTGCATTCAAAAACATGATTTTTCCTGTGTTAAGTGAGCATGGAAGGTGCTAAGTGAGCCTCACACCTGCTCCTGGGAACAGCAGAAAGGGGGTAGCCAACAGGAAATGTGACACAGAGTGTCACTAATGAAGTTAAAACTGATTGTATTATTCTGAGGGGGGAGAGCAGAGAATTGTTTTTATTTGTACCACACAACACCCGTAACATGAAAATGTATATAAATGACCTTTTGTTATAATAGCAGACACCTTTTTTTATGTAATTAAGGGAATATAATTATTGAGCTGTGGGTAGATTGTGTGGAATACTATTTATTATGTAGCTTTTCTGAGGACATAAATCAAAAGTCGAATTTCATCTTATCAATGTAATAGTAAAATAATATTATACAACAGATGGGTCTAATCCTGAATGCTGATTGGTTATAACCCCATTCCAGCCGGTGTCTATTCCACAAATTACCACCGGCTAAATCTATGACATTAAAATGCCTATTTGCTCTGTTTCATCTGACTGCACAATCCACTGTCTCATCAGTACAGACAGGCAATTTATAAACTTGATCACTATAAAAAGCTTAGAGACATAATCTCACATTTCGTTTAGACTAACATTTTAGTTTTCAACAGCGGAGATTTGTATAAACCTTGCTGTCTGTCTCTCCAACATTTGCAACACTGTTTCAATATTGAAATTTGATCTCCAGCTGCCCCAAAGTAATGAAGGTGTTGGAAGTCAGGATGAGACAGACACGCAAGCAGCTTTTCATAGCCAGTCAAATAGTATGAATAAATTAATACAAATATAGTTCATGAAAATATATCAATAATTATTTGAATATGTTGGTAACCTGTTGTATAAAAGTGATAATGCCCCCGAAGCCGGTGTTTGTCTCGGGCCTAACAATACCGTGCCAATTATATCGGCTTCTTGGACATTATCACTTAAATAATATATGCCAGACACTACTATCCTAAGCGACTATATTCTATCCTAAGTGCATATATTTTACTTATGGGTGGCCTCAAAAGTTGAATCCACAATCCTGGCGTTGCAAGTACCATGCTCTACCTACTGAGCTGTACAGGCACATGTGTTTGTTATTTACCATTTATATATGCATTAATGACCTATTGTCACATTCCTTATTTTGAATGAGGTACGTCTTCTTCTTTTTTTAAAGGTTATTTGGAAAAGCCACCACTCAATATGAAGGCAGGGGTCTCAATCAGGAACCTTGTCAAGATCTATAAAACTGGGAAAAAGCTTGCAGTGGATGGACTAACTGTGGACTTCTTTGAGAATCACATCACCTCTTTCCTTGGTCACAATGGGGCAGGAAAAACAACCACCATGTAAGTAACTCATTAATACAAATGAACTGAATTTATGTAGTGCTCTTCTAGGTTTTTAAAGCTTAAAGGGAAAATTGCCTCAAAAACTGAAAAAAATACCTAAAGAGAGTTTTGGAGTGGATTTCCCCTTTTAAGAGCTTTACATCATTGTATGGATGCAACTCACCTCATCCACTGCCAATGTGTAACACCCACCTGGGTGATGCCACAGCAGCTATTTTCCCCCAGAAAGCTCAACACACAGCTATCACAGTGGAGAGGTGAGGAAAGGACTTACAAACTGGTAGTTCTCCATGGTAGCACATTACATAGTACTTCAAATGTATTGTGCAACAAACATAAATGCAATGATTTGCACATTTGTTTCATCTAGTTCATTTAACTCTGATTTCTTCTTGAAATAAGGAAGTACACATCAAATAAAATATTGCTCTTACTTTGTGATGAGTTTGAACGACGACTAAACTGTGAGTGGAAAGTGAGTGGGAATTTTACTTGACGGGTTACATTGTTTTCACAAGCTGTTTACAGTTAATTCACTTTTTAAAGATGCTACTTCACTGCAGCTGTAATGAGATTACTCTATCATGTCTATCCTCACAATTAAATATGTGAATTTTGTTGATTGATTAGCCAACCACGATACATTTTGTTGATTGATTAGCCAGCCACGATACCTTTTGTTGATTGATTAGCCAACCACGATACCTTTTGTTGATTGATTAGCCAACCACGATACATTTTGTTGATTGATTAGCCAGCCACGATACCTTTTGTTGATTGATTAGCCAACCACGATACCTTTTGTTGATTGATTAGCCAAACACGATACATTTTGTTGATTGATTAGCCAACCACGATACATTTTGCTGATTGATTAGCCAACCACGATACATTTTGCTGATTGATTAGCCAACCACGATACATTTTGCTGATTGATTAGCCAACCACGATACATTTTGCTGATTGATTAGCCAACCACGATACATTTTGCTGATTGATTAGCCAACCACGATACATTTTGTTGATTGATTAGCCAACCACGATACATTTTGTTGATTGATTAGCCAACCACGATACATTTTGCTGATTGATTAGCCAACCACGATACATTTTGTTGATTGATTAGCCAACCACGATACATTTTGTTGATTGATTAGCCAACCACGATACATTTTGTTGATGTCTATTTCCGCCACCACTTTCATATTAACTTTTTCTGTTTTTGACTGGACTTCCAGATTATATAACCAAATTCCAGAAAATGTGGTTATTTAAGTGTATATAAAATCATATTCATAAATGTGGATTCACAATCCGTTTTATGAAGGTTTTCGATTCTGTTTCTATAGCTACGGAAGTGAAAGTGACGTCACACTTTCCCAGCACATTTCCTTGTTCTCCTTTTGTCTTGTAGGTCGATCCTGACGGGACTCTTCGCTCCGACGTCGGGGACCGCTCTAATAAACGGTTATGATATCCGCACAGACATGGACACCATTAGGAAGCATCTGGGAATGTGCCCTCAGCACAATGTCTTATTCAATGAGTAAGTTGCATTCAACAAGTGGATCGACATCGCTCAATCACCTCTTCAATAACCTCTCAATATCCCAGCAGACAAAACTTGTTGCAATGACATCACTATGTCATGGGAAGATTGTGCACAGGTTGTATAAGGACGTTTTGCAAATATGACTGACCCCCATGATCACTACATTTTTGATATAAAAAGACGTCTCGGTTTCTTGGTGTAATAGAGACCAGCTGGTTGTAATCTGGTTATATGGCCTCTTCTCAACAGGAAAAAAACATGTTTACAATTCGACAATTTTCATGAAAATGTTAGGTCACAGTGAATGGACGTATTCCAAGTGAAACATCTACAGTAACTTGCATCTCAAATCATTGCGATATTCTCACCCATCCTCGTGCCTACTTCAAACTAAGCTTTTTTCATTCCCATCCACTCTTCCCTCTAATAGTGTCATTATCAACCACAATGCAGACTCACAGGCTGACATTGTTCGCTATGCCCTTTCATAATCTGGTTCTCTTCCATTTTCCCCTTTGCTGAGTGATCACCTGCGACCTCCGACACCTCATGTCTCTTACATCATGATTATGACTGAGTACCGGGCAAATTATGGCCATTAATATTTATCCCAACAGAACTGAAGTGTCTATAATTAAACCGGGGCTCTCAATATTCATGTGTACGGGAAGTAGGCTAGACGCTAAAACGTACGCACAGATATGCCCGTCGGCTTGGCAGTCAAGATGATTCCGCAAAAGTTTGTGACATGTGAATGGAGTCGGCTGGCTGGAGTGGAAACAGTGCTGTCAGAGTTGTGTGGAGTGTGTTGTTATGAGAGGTTGAGAGTTGATGATGGGGGGTACTCATGGGCGCTAATAAGTCATCTTTGAGTCATGAAGGACCATATGATCTTGTTATAGCAGTTAAAGTTCATCTGAAGTTTAGTTCAAGAGTGACTGTCCCGTGTAACTTTAAGTACAATGAAACAATATATATTTCAAATGATACGTAATCAAACATTTTATTATTATTATTATTGTCACTTGTCTGGAAATGCAGAAAATATTGGATCCACTTTTTGTACATTTTGATAAATCAAATCACTTTTTCTGCTTCTTAGCCTCACAGTGGAGGAACACATCTACTTCTACTCCAGATTAAAGGGACGAAGCCGAGATGAAGTGAAAACGGAGATTGACCAAATGATTGAGGATGTCGGGCTGCCACACAAACGCAAGGAATTTGCCAAGAACCTGTCAGGTGTGTGTGTGTGTCCAGGGAATGCAATCATGCACAAATGTAACTTTATATAACATTTTCATTAGGTAACTCTGTCCCCGAGCCACCACTTGTCAAACTGTGTGTGCACGCATGCGTGTGGAAATGCAGGTGTATAATCCATTGTCTGGGGGGAAAACAATATGCTTGATAAATTGGCTCCAGTCATGGGTTGCATGTGAACAAAATCACTGAAATATGACATTCAAGGTTAATCTAGTCTGACATTTCCACAACATTAGCACAACACAAGACACATTCACAATAGCTCACAGTGTCAGCCTGTGCTGTTCTGTGTCAGGTTTCCATCCAACCTTTTTAATGTGAGGAAAGATTTGACGACAGACCTAATGGCCTGATGGGAATGCAATCATTGTACTTTCATCATCCCGATACACAATCGGGTTTCTTCACCATTTGTGTATCTGCTTGTTAACAAATCGAATTGTATGTGCAACGCGTGTAGATTTGACCGTGAAATGCTTGCTTACAAGTCCTTCCCAGCGATGCAGAGTTAGAAAAGAAAAATAGAAAATACTCAAGAATGGAGCTGCATACAGGAAGTACCAGTACCAGATCAATGTGCAGTGGTATGAGGTATTTGAGGTAGATATATACATCAAGGCAGGTTAAAGTGACTATGCGTCAGGAAAGGTGCATAGTCACGTGTGGCTCAGTTGGTTGAGGCGGGACCAGTACGAAGACGTGGGCACTCTCTACTCTAAGTCGCTCTTCATAAGAGTGACGACTCAAATGTAAGAGGTAGATATGTACATGAAGGCAGGGTAAAATGACTAGGCATCAGGATAATTAATATAAGGTAAATGAGTTAGATATGTACATGAAGGCAGGGTAAAGTGACTAGGCATCAGGATAGATAATAATATGAGTAAAAGAGTACAGAGTAGCAGCAGGCAGCATAGGATTTGTGTATGTGATGTGCAATCTTCTTGGAAGGTGTGATATTCACACTGGCAATAACACTGTCAATCAATAGTATAATTGTTTCATGTGCTTGTACTATCTGTAACAAAATGTCAAGCTGACCATTAGCTACAGTACATACCTTGCCATTCTATGACATTGTTTTCCTATCCTTATTGAGAAAGACACCTGCTGGTTTTGATTTCAACCAAAAATGTAACCTTTATGAAAGGAAAAAGCTGACAAACTGTAAGTGATATCAGGACCAAACCGCAAAGAAATGGATCAGAATGAACACAGATATGCTTTTTAAATGTCAAAATTGATCAGGCCTAGTCTTTGAGGGCCACTGTAAATGCTAGTTTTCATTTCAGTCTCTTGGTTTTCGTTTCTTCCCTGTATCGATCAATAAGGTCATTGATTAGCTAGGAAGTCCACACACCTGGTTATCAGGTCTAACTCTGACACATTTTAAAGGAAATAAATAAAACCTAAAGACAATGTGGCCCCAATGCATGGATCTGAAATAATTGGATCATATTACACAATATGGTTCAAATTCCACCTACCCTATCAGAGGGGAAGATGGAGAAACAGAGTCCAGAAGCTAGGGGCCAGAAGTTGATTTGGAATTGGGCCTGTATGTTCTCTCAAGGGCACAAAAAGTCCTCTTCTAATCGTACCTGTTTCCCTATACCTATTCAATTCATTAAGATCCACCACACAAGTGTCTAGGGTGTAGGGGCTAGGGGTCGATTTGGAATTGGGGATATGTGTCATTTGAAGGGAGCAGAAAGTGACCAAATGTGAACTGTGTCCTCTCTCAGGGGGAATGCAGAGGAAATTGTCGGTGGCAATCGCATTCGTGGGAGGGTCCAACATCGTCATCCTGGATGAACCCACAGCGGGGGTGGACCCATACGCCCGGAGGGGGATATGGGAACTACTGTTGAAGTACAAACAAGGTATGGGATCTGTCGGTTGAATACCACACCACACTGTATGATGTTGTTTGGAGTGTTGACTTAAGTATTTATTATGGGTCTTCTCTATGGACAACTTTCTCAGATATGGACCAAGGTACTTCAGCTTCAGTTTTCTCTCCGTCTTTTTTTATGTTGTTTTGATTTCTTTACTCATCTATTGTTCACCTAATACCTATTTTTTACATAAATATTGCACTGTTGGTTAGGGCCTGCGAGTAAGCATTTCACTGTAAGGTCTACAGCTGTTGTATCTGAAGTTAAATGCATTGTAAAAACATCCAGAATTACATGTTTTTTTATTTTTTTTAAATGACAAAATGAAGGTAGATCATTTGGCTTTAGGAGAGCTGACGCAAGTTAACTCTTTTTTTTAAATGAACATTTCATTGATTTAATTTTAATGACTATTTTTCTGGTATGCTTTTGCTTGGGTCGGCAATGACACAGCTGTCTTCCCAGTCTACAGTATCGTCACGGAGACCGATAATGTTGACTAGATGACAGCAATAATAAGGCATCGGAGACTCATCCAATTTGATGGGACAGTTAAAAGGCTCTTTAATTGTTGGCATATTCAATTGCTTGTCATTTTCTGGGATGCACTTTTGCCTGTTTGACTGAAAGGCAAGACATGGACATTATAATAACACATTTCCAAGATGTCTAAATGTTTGAGCAGCATTTCATCTTAGCTATTTCATTAGCAGTGTTCTTTACCTAATCAAGTCTCATCCAGAGCTTGAGAACTCTTGTTTAATGAGAACATTCACATCCATACTAGTTAAGTGTCATACCGTAGCATGTCTTATTGTTGCTAAGGTTTATCATTATCACTGGAATGAATTTGCACTAAGAGTATATTTGTTTGAAACCAAATCCAAGCTAATATATTGCATATTTTACTTCCTTGATGAAGTGCTTTGGTCTTAAACTTAAGAGTAACTCAGACGTTTGCGTAAGTTACGGATTTCGGGCTGTTTTTGGCTAATTGTTTTTCCAGGAAATGGCATCATAGGAACATTTGAGAATCAGATTAGTCAGTCTAAGTGTTATTGATAGCAAGTAAATGACACCTTTCACATAGTTGAAGCTCTGAAGTAACCAAACTTGGAACATGTTTGCACTGTAGCTTGTTAATTAGAACATTCAATAGACACTAATGAGGTCCCTATAGGAATACATCACATTTCCACCTCCATTTATTCCTCTGAAGATCTCTTACACTCTGTAGATGTTTGAAGACATGACCTGCATGGATCATTTGGATGCTGATCTATGATCTTCCTAGTTTACTTCTAAAACATAGGTATGGGGATCTAATAAGTTCCAATTAAACTCATGTACTGAAAGCACTTGCCATTCCCCAATTTGAACTGTTGATGTGTGAACATGTATCAAATAGTTGGGTAGGAGAGAGAAGGGAGAGAGTGTAATCACAGCGTGGAGGAGTTCTTAAAGAGCTACAAAACACACCAATTAAGAAAAACAAGATTTCAGTCTTGGGGGGGGGTGTAGTTTGATGTGGCAGTTACTGATGTTCGTCCCCCATGAGACACCATAGGAACAAAGTGAGTATTCCTGGCTTTGAATCAAAGATACACTACATGACCAAAAGTATGTGGACACCTGCTCGTCGAACATCTCATTACAAAATCATGGACATTAATATAGAGTTGGTCCCCCCTTTGCTGCTATAACAGTCTCTACTCTTCTGGGAAGACTTTCCACTAGATGTTGGAACATTGCTCTGGGAACTTGCTTCCATTCAGCATTAGTGAGGTCAGGCACAGATGTTGGGCAATTAGGACTGGCTCGCAGTCGGCAGTCCAATTCAACCCAAAGGTGTTTGATGGGGTTGAGGTTAGGTTTCTGTGCAGGCCAGTCAAGTCCACACCGATCTCGACAAGCAATTTCTGTATGGACCTTACTTTGTGCATTGGGGCATTGTCATGATGAAACAGGAAAGGGCCTTCCTCAAACTGTTGCAACAAAGTTGGAAGCACAGAATCGTATAGAATATAATTGTATGCTGTAGCGTTAAGATTTCCCTTCACTGGAACTAAGGAGCCAAGCCCAAACTATGAAAAACAGCCTCGACCATTATTCCTCCACCACCAAACTTTATAGTTGGCACTATGCGTTCTGACGGGTAGTGTTCTCCTGGCAACTTCCAAACCCAGATTCGGGCTGCCTGATGGTGAAGCATGATTCATCACTCCAGAGATAGCATTTCCACTGCTCCAAAGTCCAATGGTGGTAAGTTTTACACCACTCCAGCCGTCACTTGACATTGCGCTTGTGTGCGACTGCTCAGCCACGGAAACCCATTTCATGGAGCTTCCAACGAACAGTTATTGTGCTGAGGTTGCATCCAGAAGACGTTTGGAACTACGTTCTATGAGCTTATGTGGCCTACCACCTAGGGCTGTGGCGGTCCTGAAATGTCGTCAGCCGGTGATTGTCAAGCTAATAACTGTAGTTCTCACGGTAACTGGCGTCCACACACAGCCTACAAGCCACTGATGCAGACCTTTGGAACATATACATTCTAATAAATCCATGTAAAATAGCCTACACCTTCATAACAAATCCATGATTTACTTTAGACAGGTCTAAAGAAGCATGATAGGAAGAAAATGTAGTCTATTTCAGAAGAACAGAATAGCATACTCTGGCTATGCCAAATGGCTTTGGGCTACACAAGTTAATTTAGGAGACAAGATCTGCTTGAAATTCCATGGCATTATTTGATATGTTTTCATAGAATAAAAGACTACAATTGAACAAAGCTGAATAAAATGGAAATAATATTTTCTCCAAATGATTTGTCAGTGTGCGCACATACGGCTATTCTGTGTTGAGCAATTAAAAAAGAAGTCGTACTCCTATATGCTTAATTTAGAGCTATTCATTTAACATTAGTTGTTCTACAAACGTCGGGCTATATGTTTTGATATTTATTTATTTAATACATTGCAAGTTGCGACTCTAATGATGACTTGAAAAAAGTTGCTTGAAAGGCATGAACTCTGCTTTGTTTTTTGAGCAGGCTGTACACACTTCATCAGTCTCTCATTCACAATTTGACAAGCAATTGATAATGCCTCAAATTTCACGGCAGCATTCCCTTTGTGTGGCCGTAATGCACCCTCAAAAATATCCATGCCTTTTGTGGCCAGTGGCCGTTGTGCCGTTGGCTCCTTTCTCACAGACTACAAGTGAAGAAGGACACATCAGGGACTCAACTCCAAGGTGCATATTGAAGATATTGGAAGAACTGTCCACATTTACTTTTCGTCAGTCAACAAGATGAGTAGACCTAACGAACAGCAAAGCACTAGCCTATGTCAATCTATCCCCTATAATAATAAAGTCAACCTATTCTATTCTGTTCGAGAAATAAATATTCCAAACATAGCCTGAGACAGATGTGGGATGCGATAGATCCCAAATTAATACAGCCACGAGCATCAAAAAAACTGTTATACGCAATGTGGCCGACGAAACAGATCAGAACATTTACCTTAATATTTGATTAAATATTAGGCTATTTCTTCACATTATAAGCTCAGGAATGTGCAGGAATGCGCATATTGCAGTGGGCTATATGTGCAAATTGTCTGACCTTTATTTCCTTTGTTTTGTCATTATTTAGTATGGTCAGGGCGTGAGTTGGGGTGGGCAGTCTATGTTTGTTTTTCTATGATTTGTTTTTGGTTTCCCACGTTTATTGTTTTGTAGTGTTCGTGTTTATCTTTTTTTATTAAACATGAATCAATATAACCACGCTGCATTTTGGTCCGCCTCTCCTTCACCACAAGAAAACCGTTACAGAATCACCCACCACAACAGGACCAAGCGGCGTGGTAACGGGCAGCAGCAGGAGCAGCGCGATAAAAACTTCTGGACTTGGGAAGAATTCCTCGACGGCAGAGGACCCTGGGCAAAACCAGGGGAGTGTCGCCGTCCCAAGGTGCAGCAGGAGAAGCGTCAGCAGAAGCAGCGCGAGGAGGAATGGACATGGGAGGACGAATTGGACAGAAAGGGATCCTGGGCACAGCCAGGAGAATATTGCCACCCCAAAGAAGAGCTGGTATGAGGAGGCAGCACGGCGGCGTGGATGGAAGCCCAAAATTTATTGGGGGGGGCACACAGGAAGTGTGACGAAGCCAGGTAGGAGACCTGCGCCAACTTCCTGTGCTTACCAGGGGGCGAGAGAGACCGGGCAGGCACCGTGTTATGCGGTGGAGCGCACGGTGTCCCCAGTGCGGGTGCATAGCCCGGTGCGGTACATACCAGCTCCGCGTATCGGCCGGGCTAGAGTGAGCATCGAGCCAAGTGCCATGAAGCCGGCTCTACGCATCTGGTCCCCAGTGCGTCTCCTTGGGCCGGCTTACATGGCACCAGCCTTGCGCACGGTGTCCCCAGTTCCCCTGCATAGCCCAGTGCGGGCTATTCCACCTCGCCGCACTGGCAGGGCGACCGGGAGCATTCAACCGGGTAAGGTTGGGCAGGCTCGGTGCTCAAGAGCTCCAGTGCGCCTGCACGGTCCGGTCTATCCAGTACCACCTCCACGCACCAGCACTCCGGTGGCAGCTCCCCGCACCAGGCTGTCTCTCCGTCTCATCCCTACAGGTGCTCCCGCCTGTCCAGTGCTGCTGGAGCCTTCCTCCTCTCCAGCGCTGCCGGAGTCTCCCGCCTGTTCAGCACTGCCGGAGCATTCCTCCTCTCCAGCGCTGCCGGAGTCTCCCGCCTGTTCGGCGCTGCCAGAGCTCCCGCCCCTCAGTCCAGAGCCGCTAGAGCCCCTCATTCCAGAGGCACCAGAGCTACTCAGTCCAGCGCTGCCAGAGCCTTCCTCTCCAGCGTTGCCGGAGCTTCCCGTCTGCCCAGCGCCATCTGAGCTACCCGTCTGCCCAGCGCTATCTGAGCTACTCGTCTGCCCAGCGCCATCTGAGTTACCCGTCTGCCCAGCGCCATCAGAGCCACCCGTCTGCCCAGCGCCGCCTGAGCCACCCGTCTGCCCAGTGCCGCCAGTCTGCCCAGCGCCGCCAGTGCCGCCAGTCTGCCCAGCGCCGCCAGTGCCGCCAGTCTGCCCAGCGCCGCCAGTGCCGCCAGTCTGCGCAGCGCCGCCAGTGCCGCCAGTCTGCAAGGAGCCGCCAGTGCCGCCAGTCTGCAAGGTGCCGCCAGTCAGCCAAGGGCCGCCAGTGCCGCCAGTCAGCCAGGGGCCGCCAGTGCCGCCAGTCAGCCAGGGGCCGCCAGTGCTGCCAGTCAGCCCAGAGGCGCCAGAGCCCCTCAGCCCAGAGGCGCCAGAGCCCCTCAGCCCAGAGGCGCCAGAGCCCAGAGGCGCCAGAGCCCTTCAGCCCAGAGGCGCCAGAGCCCCTCTGTCCAGGGCTTCCGCCCCTCTGTCCCGAGCTGCCCCTCTGTCCTGAGCTGCCCCTCTGTCCCGAGCTGCTCCTCTGTCCCGAGCTGCCCCTCAGTCCAGTGGGGTCATTTAGTAGAGTCACCGTGGTTCGGAGGCCACGGAAGCGGACAAGAAGGCGGACTAAGACGATGGTGAAGTGTGGTCCGCGTCCTGCGCAAGAGCCGCCACCGCGGACAGATGCCCACCCAGGCCCTCCCCTATAGGTTAAGGTTTTGCGGCCGGAGTCCACACCTTTGGGGGGGGGGGGGGGGTACTGTCACGTTCTGACCTTTACTTCCTTTGTTTTGTCATTATTTAGTATGGTCAGGGCGTGAGTTGGGGGGGGCAGTCTATGTTTGTTTTTCTATGATTTGGGTATTTCTATGTTTCGGACTAGTATGGTTCTCAATCAGAGGCAGGTGTCATGAGTTGTCTCTGATTGAGAATCATACTTCGGTAGCCTGGGTTTCACTGTGTGTTTGTGGGTGATTGTTCCTGTCTCTGTCTTTGCACCAGATAGGGCTGTTTTTGGTTTTCCACGTTTATTGTTTTGTAGTGTTCGTGTTTATCTTTTTTTTATTAAACATGAATCAATATAACCACGCTGCGTTTTGGTCCGCCTCTCCTTCACCACAAGAAAACCGTTACACAAATGTTCCATTAGCGGGAAAACAAAAGTGACCTCAAATGCGGTTGTGCATGTAATGGTTTTATTATAGAGGTGCATTTCAATGGTGAAAATTATCTTCCCCAAACTTGAAACTCACACACTGCTTATGTATGCCAGTTAGGCTCTATACTCCTTGTAAAGCAGATTATTGTGGTTAATTTTAAGAAGTTATTTTGCCACTTGTGATACAAATCATATATGCCTCAGGCATTGTTTCTTATGCTGGGTATCATTCACAAGTGATATATATATATATATATAATTCACAAGTGATAATATATAATTATTTACATATACTAAATAATATACAGAACCAGTCATAAGTTTAGACATACCTACTCATTCAAGAGTTTTTCTTGATTTTACTATTTTCTACATTGTAGAATAATAGTGAAGACATCAAAACTATGAAGTAACAGATATGGAATCATGTAGTAACCAAAAACATTTTGAACAAATATATTTTTTGTTTCCTTCACTCTGCGATCCAACTCATCCCAAACCATCTCAATTGGGTTGAGGTTGGGTGATTATGGAGCCCTGGTCATCTGATGCAGCGCTCCATCACTCCTTGGTCAAATATCCCTTACACCGCCTGGAGGTGTGTTTTGGGTCATTGTCCTGATGAAAAATAAATGGTAGTCCCACTAAATGCAATCCAGCAATCCATTGCTGCAGAATGCTGTGGTAGCCAAGTGTGCCGTGAATTCCAAATAAATCACTGACAGTGTCACCAGAAAAGCACCATCACACCTCCTCCTCCGTGCCTCACGGTGGGAACCACACATCATCTGTTCACCTACTCTGCATCTCACAAAGACACGGCAGTTGGACCAAAAATCTAAAATAATTGATAGATTTCATAGGATAGGATAGGATAGATTTCCACTGGTCTAATATATATTGTTCATGTTTCTTGGCCCAACAAGTCTCTTCTTATTATTGGTGTCCTTTACTAGTGGTTACTAGTGGTTTCTTTGCACCAATTCGACCATGAAATTCATTTCAATTGACTATCTCATGAAGCTGGTTGATAGAATGCCAAGAGTGTGGAAAGCTGTCATGAAGGCAAAGGGTGGCTTGATGACGAATGTAAAATATATTTTTGTATGTTTAACACTTTTTTGGTTACTACAGGATTCCATATGTGTTATTTCATAGTTGTTATGTCACTATTATTTTACAATGTAGAAAAAAAGTTAAAATAAAGAAAAACCCTTGAATGAGTAGGTGTGTCCAAACTTTTGAATGGTACTGTATGTGTGAAATTTGTTTTGATTTAGAATGGAACATTGTCATGCACCTGTCACAAAACAGGGGCAGCGGGGAAAAAATAAATCTCATCTATGCACTTTAATAGCAAATGGAGGACGCTTTTTCCGTGGTTCATTTTCCAGCCAGGTAGCCTGTTATAAAGATAAGTAATGTGTTTAATATTGGTAAAGTTGAGAAATATATGTATATATATATTGGGGCGGCAGGGTAGCCTAGTGGTTAAAGCGTTGGACTAGTAACCGCAAGGTTGCGAGTTCAAACCCCCGAGCTGACAAGGTACAAATCTGTCGTTCTGCCCCTGAACTGGCAGTTAACCCACTGTTCCCAGGCCGTCATTGAAAATAAGAATTTGTTCTTAACTGACTTGCCTGGTAAAATAAAAAAAATAAAAAACCTAGCCTAAATAAAGCTGATGGGATCCTCTTTTTAGTAGAGGCCATCACTCTGTTTTCTCATGCAATTGCTTAGCCTACGGAAATGTTGCACAACATGAGCTCATGGGCTCTCATGAAGTGTTTGATTCGATTTTTGATTACATTTGCATTGAAATCAGAGTGATTAGAGGGACAATAGAGTGCTGAGTACCAGTCAGTGAGTAAGTTTGGTAGGCTACTAATGGCCATCGGCATCATCAGAGCTTGGAGAAGCCTAATTACTGTGATTAAATGGTCACGTGGAATTTGACTGTCTTCAATGACTCCTCGTAATACGGTCACAGCAACAGCCCTACTACCACCTCGTGGCTGAGCCGTTGTTGCTCCTAGACATTTCCACATCACAGTAATAGCACTTACAGGTTACCTGGGCAGCACTAGCAGGGCAGAAATTCAACAACTGACTTGGTGGAAATGTGGAGTCTTATGACGGTGCAACTTTGAAATTCACTGAGCTCTTCAATGATGCCATTTTACTGCTAATGTTTAGCTATGGAGATTGCATGGCTGTGTGCTCGATTTTATACACCTGTCAGCAACGGGTGTGGCTGAAATAGCTGAATCCACTAATTTGAAGGGGTATCCATATACTTTTGTAAATATATATGTAGTGTAACTTAAGAAATCAGTTATGTGTTCCGTGGTGGGATTTGATAGAGCGCAATCCCTGCAGCTGTGTATCCCGTGTTAGTGGGCAACTGAGCATTGTCGAAATCGAAATCGAAAAACTCATCCTCAGAGACTGACTTTATGAACAAAATGGTCCTATTTACACTTTGTTGTCAATTTTGACACTAGAATACATTTTCTAGACTAATATCGATGCCACATAAACTACTTCTCTGATAGAAGGCAGCCTATTGCCTAACTTCAAAGTTTATCTCGGGAGTACATTAAATAGCATGTACTGATATTACAAATTACAACGTTATATATTTGGTTAAAGCTTAATGTCTTAGCAGTGAAATATATTTTCATATTTAGGCGAGGATGTAGTTGACAAAAGATTTGGTAATGATAGTGGATTATGTTTAAGTTGCGTTTGATCACTTGGGGAAACAATTGCATTTATGCCATTTAGAGAATGCTAGAAAATGATCCGTGCGTATCTAATGCTACAGCCTGCAGTGTGTTTTTAATTAAGGTGATGAATCATTGAGATAAGACAAATGTTCTAAGCATAAATCAAAAAGCATAAAGAAAAGGTATTTTATGGAATTTATGCATTTATGAATGAAATTAGGCTGAATTAAATGCCTCGTCTCCCACACATTTTTTATAATCAAGTCAATAAATGAAATAATCACTGTGATGCCACATTGCCTTGCAAGTTAATCCTACTATCACCGATATCACAGCTGCAAACCAATTCATAGGTTATTCCATGAACAATTTGTTTCATAGCTGCTCAATCTATTATGTATACAGATTGTAATTTCATACAGCATCTCCCCGGTTGACAAATGACGAAATATAGTATCAGAGCAAATGTATCCCCGGTTGACAAAAGACATAATATAGTATCAGAACAAATGTATCCCCTGTTGACAAAGAACATAATATAGTATCAGAGCAAATGTATCCCCTGTTGACAAATTACCTAATACAGTATCAGAACAAATGTATCCCCGGTTGACAAATGACATAATATAGTATCAGAACAAATGTATCCCCTGTTGACAAAGTACATAATATAGTATCAGAGCAAATGTATCCCCTGTTGACAAATGACGAAATATAGTATCAGAGCAAATGTATCCCCGGTTGACAAATGACATAATATAGTATCAGAACAAATGTTTCCCCTGTTGACAAAGGACATAATATAGTATCAGAGCAAATGTATCCCCTGTTGACAAATTACCTAATACAGTATCAGAACAAATGTATCCCCTGTTGACAAAGGACATAATATAGTATCAGAGCAAATGAATCCCCTGTTGACAAATTACCTAATACAGTATCAGAGCAAATGTATCCCTGGTTGACAAATGACATAATATAGTATCAGAACAAATGTATCCCCTGTTGACAAATGACATAATATAGTATCAGAGCAAATGAATCCCCTGTTGACAAATTACCTAATACAGCATCAGAGCAAATGTATCCCCGGTTGACAAAGGACATAATATAGTATCAGAACAAATGTATCCCCGGTTGACAAATGACATAATATAGTATCAGAACAAATATATCAGCTGTTGAAAAATTACCTAATACAGTATCAGAACAAATGTATCCCCTGTTGACAAATGACATAATATAGTATCAGAACAAATGTATCCCCTGTTGACAAAGGACATAATATAGTTTCAGAACAAATGTATCCCCGGTTGACAAATGACATAATATAGTATCAGAACAAATATATCCCCTGTTGAAAAATTACCTAATACAGTATCAGAACAAATGTATCCCCTGTTGACAAAGGACATAATATAGTATCAGAACAAATGTATCCCCTGTTGACAAATGACATAATATAGTATCAGAGCAAATGTATCCCCGGTTGACAAAGGACGTAATATAGTATCAGAACAAATGTATCCCCTGTTGACAAAGGACATAATATAGTATCAGAACAAATGTATCCCCTGTTGACAAAGAACATAATATAGTATCAGAGCAAATGTATCCCCTGTTGACAAATTACCTAATACAGTATCAGAACAAATGTATCCCCGGTTGACAAATGACATAATATAGTATCAGAACAAATGTATCCCCTGTTGACAAAGGACATAATATAGTATCAGAGCAAATGTATCCCCTGTTGACAAATGACGAAATATAGTATCAGAGCAAATGTATCCCCGGTTGACAAATGACATAATATAGTATCAGAACAAATGTTTCCCCTGTTGACAAAGGACATAATATAGTATCAGAGCAAATGTATCCCCTGTTGACAAATTACCTAATACAGTATCAGAACAAATGTATCCCCTGTTGACAAAGGACATAATATAGTATCAGAGCAAATGAATCCCTTGTTGACAAATTACCTAATACAGTATCAGAGCAAATGTATCCCTGGTTGACAAATGACATAATATAGTTTCAGAACAAATGTATCCCCTTTTGACAAATGGCATAATATAGTATCAGAACAAATGTATCCCCTGTTGACAAATGACATAATATAGTATCAGAGCAAATGAATCCCCTGTTGACAAATTACCTAATACAGTATCAGAGCAAATGTATCCCCGGTTGACAAAGGACATAATATAGTATCAGAACAAATGTATCCCCGGTTGACAAATGACATAATATAGTATCAGAACAAATATATCCCCTGTTGAAAAATTACCTAATACAGTATCAGAACAAATGTATCCCCTGTTGACAAATGACGTAATATAGTATCAGAACAAATGTATCCCCTGTTGACAAAGGACATAATATAGTATCAGAACAAATGTATCCCCGGTTGACAAATGACATAATATAGTATCAGAACAAATATATCCCCTGTTGAAAAATTACCTAATACAGTATCAGAACAAATGTATCCCCTGTTGACAAAGGACATAATATAGTATCAGAACAAATGTATCCCCTGTTGACAAATGACATAATATAGTATCAGAGCAAATGTATCCCCGGTTGACAAAGGACATAATATAGTATCAGAACAAATGTATCCCCTGTTGACAAATGACATAATATAGTATCAGAGCAAATGTATCCCCTGTTGACAAATGACATAATATAGTATCAGAGCAAATGTATCCCCGGTTGACAAAGGACATAATATAGTATCAGAACAAATGTATCCCCTGTTGACAAATGATATAATATAGTATCAGAACAAATGTATCCCCTGTTGAAAAATTACCTAATACAGTATCAGAACAAATGTATCCCCTGTTGACAAATGACATAATATAGTATCAGAGCAAATGTATCCCCTGTTGACAAATGACCTAATACAGTATCAGAACAAATGAATCCCCTGTTGACAAATGACCTAATATAGTATCAGAGCAAATGTATCCCCTGTTGACAAATGACATAATATAGTATCAGAGCAAATGTATCCCCTGTTGACAAATGACCTAATATAGTATCAGAGCAAATGTATCCCCTGTTGACAAATGACCTAATATAGTATCAGAGCAAATGTATCCCCTGTTGACAAATTACCTAATACAGTATCAGAGCAAATGTATCCCCTGTTGACAAATGACATAATATAGTATCAGAGCAAATGTATCCCCTGTTGACAAATGACCTAATACAGTATCAGGACAAATGACCTAATACAATATCAGAACAAATGAGTCCCCTATTGAAAAATGATGTAATACAGTATCAGAACAAATTCATTCCAACCGTTGGAGCAGTAGTGTAAACAAGCTTTGCTTGTACAGTAAGGGATCTGTCGGTGTTGACATACAGTTCCTTCAAAAAGTATTCATACCCCTTGACTTTTTCCAGTATTTGTTGGGATACAGGCACTCAGAAACCCTGTCCTTCCGATTCATAAGTAACTACCCACTTTTCTCAATTGAAATGTTTTATGTACTGTTGATAGGATAAACAGAACACTCTCTTTAGATACAGCCTGTTTGAAGTTAAAGATGTAGACAACCACAAAACTAAGTGCAAGTCATGTTTCTGAACGTAGTCCCTTAAAAGCAAAAGTTCACATTTTGTCATCTTCATGTTCGTCATGTTCATCTCCTGCACCACCCCAAAATCAACAGACTGTATGTGAAAATGTTGCATTTCTGTGTTTTGTAGTAAAAAAAAAGATAGAGAAAGATGAGTGTTTCCAGTGACATCGTCAACCAATAAGTAGGAAATGCCTATTCACATTTGGTCAAAATCACGTGATGCACACCAATGATGTCATTGGAAACACTTATCTGTCTATGCTATGGAGTGTGGTGAATGTCAGACTTATTTAGTGGTTTAGTAATACGATAACTGCAACACTTCAGACAGATTTTCTGTTTCTCATTGAGTGAAACAGGTAAAGCCCAGGTACTGTTCAGGTGTAAATAGTTTCCACATTGATCTAGTTATTATGGAATCCATATTAGGAATATTATCATTCCTCAGACCTCACCTAGTCAAGTTTGATGCTTGACTAGTGCAGAGTTTGGACTTGACTAGATGAAGGCTTGATGGGGAGAATTGACTAGTTTAGAGTTAAGTAGACTAGGTGATGTCTGATGAGGAGGGATGAGGATGGACTAGTTTAGAGTTAAGTAGACTAGGTGATGGAGGAGGATTGACTAGTTTAGAGTTAAGTAGACTGGGTGATGTCTGATGAGGAGGGATGAGGATGGACTAGTTTAGAGTTAAGTAGACTAGGTGATGGAGGAGGATTGACTAGTTTAGAGTTAAGTAGACTGGGTGATGTCTGATGAGGAGGGATGAGGATGACTAGTTTAGAGTTAAGTAGACTAGGTGATGGAGGAGGATTGACTAGTTTAGAGTTAAGTAGACTGGGTGATGTCTGATGAGGAGGGATGAGGATGACTAGTTTAGAGATAAGTAGACTGGGTGATGTCTGATGAGGAGGGAGGAGGATGACTAGTTTAGAGTTAAGTAGACTAGGTGATGGAGGAGGATGACTAGTTTAGAGTTAAGTAGACTGGGTGATGGAGGAGGATTGACTAGTTTAGAGTTAAGTAGACTGGGTGATGTCTGATGAGGAGGGATGAGGATGGACTAGTTTAGAGTTAAGTAGACTAGGTGATGGAGGAGGATGACTAGTTTAGAGTTAAGTAGACTAGGTGATGTCTGAGGAGGAGGGATGAGGATGACTAGTTTAGAATTAAATAGACTGGGTGATGGAGGAGGATTGACTAGTTTAGAGTTAAGTAGACTGGGTGATGTCTGAGGAGAAGGGATGAGGATGGACTAGTTTAGAGTTAAGTAGACTGGGTGATGGAGGAGGATTGACTAGTTTAGAGTTAAGTAGACTGGGTGATGTCTGAGGAGAAGGGATGAGGATGGACTAGTTTAGAGTTAAGTAGACTGGGTGATGTCTGAGGAGAAGGGATGAGGATGGACTAGTTTAGAGTTAAGTAGACTAGGTGATGTCTGAGGAGGAGGGATGAGGATTGACTAGTTTAGAGTTAAGTAGACTGGGTGATGGAGGAGGATTGACTAGTTTAGAGTTAAGTAGACTGGGTGATGTCTGAGGAGAAGGGATGAGGATGAACTAGTTTAGAGTTAAGTAGACTGGGTGATGGAGGAGGATTGACTAGTTTAGAGTTAAGTAGACTGGGTGATGTCTGAGGAGAAGGGATGAGGATGGACTAGTTTAGAGTTAAGTAGACTAGGTGATGTCTGAGGAGGAGGGATGAGGATTGACTAGTTTAGAGTTAAGTAGACTGGGTGATGGAGGAGGATTGACTAGTTTAGAGTTAAGTAGACTGGGTGATGTCTGAGGAGAAGGGATGAGGATGACTAGTTTAGAGTTAAGTAGACTGGGTGATGGAGGAGGAGAAGGGATGAGGATGACTAGTTTAGAGTTAAGTAGACTGGGTGATGGAGGAGGATTGACTAGTTTAGAGTTAAGTAGACTAGGTGATGTCTGAGGAGGAGGGATGAGGATGGACTAGTTTAGAGTTAAGTAGACTGGGTGATGGAGGAGGATTGACTAGTTTAGAGTTAAGTAGACTGGGTGATGGAGGAGGATTGACTAGTTTAGAGTTAAGTAGACTGGGTGATGGAGGAGGATTGACTAGTTTAGAGTTAAGTAGACTGGGTGATGGAGGAGGATTGACTAGTTTAGAGTTAAGTAGACTGGGTGATGGAGGAGGATTGACTAGTTTAGAGTTAAGTAGACTGGGTGATGGAGGAGGATGGACTAGTTTAGAGTTAAGTAGACTGGGTGATGGAGGAGGATTGACTAGTTTAGAGTTAAGTAGACTGGGTGATGGATGAGGAGGAGGGATGAGGATAGACTAGTTTAGAGTTAAGTAGACTAGGTGATGGGGGAGGATTGACTAGTTTAGAGTTAAGTAGACTAGGTGATGTCTGAGGAGAAGGGATGAGGATGACTAGTTTAGATTAAAGTAGACTAGGTGATGGAGGAGGATTGACTAGTTTAGAGTTAAGTAGACTAGGTGATGTCTGAGGAGGAGGGATGAGGATGGACTAGTTTAGAGTTAAGTAGACTGGGTGATGGAGGAGGATTGACTAGTTTAGAGTTAAGTAGACTAGGTGATGTCTGAGGAGGAGGGATGAGGATGGACTAGTTTAGAGTTAAGTAGACTGGGTGATGGAGGAGGATTGACTAGTTTAGAGTTAAGTAGACTAGGTGATGTCTGAGGAGGAGGGATGAGGATGACTAGTTTAGAATTAAGTAGACTAGGTGATGGAGGAGGATGACTAGTTTAGAATTAAGTAGACTAGGTGATGGAGGAGGATGACTAGTTTAGAATTAAGTAGACTAGGTGATGGAGGAGGATGACTAGTTTAGAATTAAGTAGACTAGGTGATGGAGGAGGATGACTAGTTTAGAATTAAGTAGACTAGGTGATGGAGGAGGATAACTAGTTTAGAATTAAGTAGACTAGGTGATGGAGGAGGATGACTAGTTTAGAATTAAGTAGACTAGGTGATGGAGGAGGATTGACTAGTTAAACTGGTTAGCTGTTAAACTGCATGAATATCTGCATCCCTCCATTTGATGTACTCTTAAAGGAATACAGGACTTTAGAACTCCGGTTTTCACCAGTATTATGTTGCATGTATTCACAGCACAGGAGATGTACCTGTGTTTCCCACTACTTTGATTTATCACTTTGTTCTGTAATGCACCACAACACACCATAAATCAGTATACCTTAGTGGGCTGCACACCGACCAAACACATTTATTTTTCTCCCCGCTCCCATCATCCAGTGTGTTTTTATTATTTCTCCCTGTAAACCAAGGTAATTTCTTGAAAAATCAACAGCGAGCACAAACGGCCATGCAAAATGAGCCATGTCAGTAGTGCCGAATCACATGGGACTACCTGCTGCAAGCCTCCCAATTTCCCCCTTCAAAGAACCGCTCTTTTCCATACATTTTATACACATGGAAAGTGCATTCTGTCACATTTGGTAAAATATGAACACAACTGTAGCCACCTCCCATCATCATTCTGGAGGCTTTCTTTTATGACAGCGTTGCTAGTTAACTATCTTGCTACTTTGGGGAGAAACAATCTGATTGGAAAGTGTAGACATGGTAAACAGTACCGGAGACACCTTTTAGTTTTTGATACAGCATCTTGTTTGCTAGCAACGAGATTTGCATTTGCTAACTAATGTTAAATAAGTGTATTGTTTTTCCCCGCAGTTTGTCAAGGTAATTAGTTAGCCAGAAAAATGTGTTTGCAGTTAGTTAGCAATTGTTTCTACACTATTTTGCGAGCTACAGTAGTGCTGCTGTGTCAAGTTTACATTTGACCATTGTGATTGACAAATTAACAGTTAGTTAAGTACTGCATCCCTCTTTGCTAGCAAACGTAATGCTACCTAAAACTAAATAAGGTGGCTCCTCTAATGTTTACATTTTGATGTTTGTGACATGCTTGTTTTAATGCTTTCAGAGTCATGGGATTTCAGTGAGGCACTCAATGGGCGTCTGGGCCATGGTAGTAACGAGCTATAGCATAGCACAGAGATCAAATTCAGAAGCTCAGATGGTGACAGGGGACAAGGGGTGGGAGGAAAAAATGGTTGGGTTCTCAGGTTCTCCAAACAAAATAGCATATTGCTGCGTGAAGGTATGGCTAACGACCTCCGAGTGTGTCCTTATAATGCGTCCTGTGGGGATACAAATTTAACTAGCACGGAGGGGGGGAAAACGACACGCTCAGCAGATATCCCTGACCTTTTGTAATAATGACCCCAAATCTGACAAAAAATGGGGTGGGGGTCCAGCTGGACTGCATTAATAATACCATCACCAATATTATGCCGGTCCAATTGTCAATTCCACAAAACAGCACAGTGTACTTCACTTACATATTACTTTGACTCTAGTCAGTATCTTGTAATGTAGGGGTTCCTAGTTTTCCCATTGTTGTTTTACACAATGGTTGCATGTAGTGTTTAGGCGTAATTTCACATCCGATTAGCAGTCTTGCAGTATGTGGCCTGTTACATCCTTATTTCCTCTTAAAATGTAAATATCCTGTTACACTTCAATAAAGCCATTGTATTGCTAACCTTTAAAATCCTACATTTCCTTGCAGATCAGAGTATATATATTGGAGACAAAGGGTGTTTATGCTGTTTTGAAATGTGGCACAATCAACAATAACAGAGACACATTTCACTGCTGCCACTACGCACGCTGTGAGCTAACGACATCCGCTAGATGACCATGCTGTGACTTCATCACAAATGTCATGCCTGCTTCCTGATTGACTAGGAATGTGCTAATTAGTATATGTTAGCTCAGGCGGCATGATATAACCCACCCCTCCCTCTGTGAACAAGCAGGCTCCGGGGTCGTGTATGGATTCTCTGTGGTTGCCATTTGGTTTCACTCAAATATAACTTCCACTGACAAGCAAGGAAAGTGTGTTCAGAAACAAAACAAAGGGTCTGCTAGGAGATTGATTTAACCAGGCCTATGCATAGTTGTATGTTGGTTAAATAGTATTCTGTTGCGGTGGAAGTGTATGTAGTTGTTGTTTTCTATCTTGATTTGGAAGGAAGACTGTTATTGCACAATTTGTCATTTGTTCCAGATTCCCACCCACACACACAGTCTTGTTGCTTTGCAGCACAGTGTGAGTGTTGACACAGAGGGCTGGACAATGAGGAAATAAGCACAGAAACACAATGTGGAAACTTGGCTCAGTTCAATGACTTTACATTTGTTGTTTATTTGGTGCAACTTTCTTTATTTCTCACGATGGTTGACGAAACAAACAAACCACTCCCAGAGTACTGACTCACACACATACACACACCAGCCCCCTACCACCTCAAATTGGACCCATTGAGTGAAATCAATAGATTGGTTTTCTCCATCTCTCCCCCGCAGGTCGCACAATCATCCTCTCCACTCATCACATGGATGAGGCGGACATCTTGGGAGACCGCATTGCCATTATCTCTCACGGCAAGATGTGTTGCTATGGCTCCTCCTTGTTCTTGAAGAAATACTTTGGCAGTGGCTACTACCTCACTCTGGTCAAGGCCGGAGACGGGCAAATGACCAACCAGTGCACTGGAGTCGAGCAGCGCCAGGTGAAAGAGGTAAATGGAGGAGAGTGAAGTTGCCCCTAGACACTGAGCTCGGGTCAGTTTTTCATTTTACCAAACAATGGTTAAGGTTTGGAAGATCCCAGATCTGTACCTACGGGAAATATCACCAAGGAGCAAAGTTAATCATTTAACGTGTGTGCTGCATTTTGCATTGATGTCTGTTTTGGGCTTAGGAAATGTTCTGTTGATAATTTATCAATATGATTTTTGAAAGTTGTGCTAACAGTTGAAATGGTTGAAGAGCCAAAACATGCCCCCAGATTGATAAATAGTTCTCTATTTAGGAAATGATGGAGCTGGGTGAACTCCGCACTTGACACTTCATGTGCTACCTAGTTAAAAATCCCAACTTTTGTTTTATTTTTATTGGCTGTGCGTTTTCAGCTTAGTTTCATTTGATCATTGTGAGCTAAACCTGTATTTCCAAAGGAAATTTGCAATTGCCCATTTATGATGTCTGATCCCACATTGAACAACATCACTCCACCAACCAATAATTCACCTAAAACGGGGCATGATAATTTGTTAGACTTTTTGCATCTGGGGGAATCACTCCAATAGTAACCTCTAAGACACATCAGCAACACTTGCCATGCAGTCCATTATTGACAAGGTTCCTCTGACTTGCCAAAGTGATCTGACGTGTTGCCCACCCCTGTAATGATCTGTTTAGTCTCCCCCAGCATGAGAATTGGCAAATACCTCAGTACTGGATGATACAAATTGTCTTGAGGGAGGGGGGAATGGGATTCTTGATCTAGTTCCTTGCAGTGCCTTGCACACTTAGTTTTAATCAATAGCAGCAAATGAACAAGATTCACTGATGCCTGCAGGGCTACAACAATTACCATTCGTCTATAGGCTCTTTGTGGGGAGTGGAGTAATTTGTTCAAAAATGAATAAATAAATTAAGAACAAAGAGACAAACGAGAGATGTAATGATCCCGCAAAATGACTTGCATATTCAGCCCGTTGGTGCCGAGGACTTGGCCTGTGGTTCTCATAAAAACAATAGTTCATGCTTCCCATTCTGTCCATTGACTGTAAATGGGGTGAAATTACATCCATTTTGAGGTTGGGGTTTTTTGGGGTATTTTGGTCCTTTAATATCATTATTTGCTAAAAGTAAACACAAAAATGGTCAAAAACTTGGTTAGCACACTACCGTCATCAGAATTTTAACTACTTTTGCATGGATATACAGCACAGTGGGGTCCAAAATTATTGACACCCTTGATAAAGAAGCGCAATAATGACTGTTTAAAACAAATACGGACCAATATTCTTTGCTCCAAGAAATTGGGAAACTATTTTCTTTAATACTAATACAATTGCTCATAGAAATATATTTTGTACAACAAGTCATATGATTTTCCCTCAAAGGTAGAGGTAAAAATGATTGACAAAGATTCTTATCAAGTAGTCAAAAGTTTAGTATTTGGTACCATATTCTTAGCACGGAATGACGGCATCAAGCTTGTGACCCTACAAACTTGTCGGATGCATTTGCAGTAAAAAAATAATAAAAAATGTGTGTTTCAACTTTTTTGAGCCCAGTGGAAATGAATGGTAAATAATATGTGTCATGTTGGAGTAACCAGCATTGTAAATAACAATAGAATATGTTTCTAACACTTATACATTAATGTGGATGCTACCATGATTATGGATAATCAAGAATAAATAATGAATAATGATGAGTGAGAAAGTTAATGGGTCAAAGATCATACCCACAAGACATGCTTACCTCTCACCATCACCAATAACTCATGACACGATGGTTGAGCGAATAACATGAAATATATACAGTGTCCATATTAGGATAGTCTCAGTAGGACTTTCAATCTCAGCAGTCCTGCTTAGACTACAGTGGTGATTCGATAGATATGAGAAGAGAATTATGTAGGCAACAATCAGCCTTAGACCTCCACTGTGATGCAACCTTTTTCATTTCTCTCTAATAGGAGACTGGTGAGTCAATGAGGAGAACCAGTCTGGTTGAAGGGATCGCACAACAGAACTGGAGTAACTCTGAACCCACAGGTAGGACTAACACCACCTAAATAGAATTCATCAACAGGATCCCCCTTAATAACCTAACCGAACTTTGTCATGTTTGTCCCTTATACATATACAGTATGTTTTACCTTAACTGTCATGGGAAATAGTTCAATTGAAGGACGATTTCATGTAATGTCTTTCCAAGTACTCAAATCACCTAACATTGTATGGGTGGAACTCACCACCATACAGCTAGAACAGAACAGAAAGACGAAGAGTGGCCTGAGAGGTCTGACAGGCTTTAGAATGTCATGTCAGCAGTTGATTGTCCACTCCATTTCTTGTCACAGTGACATCTCTAAGTATTCTAGTCCACGCTCTCTCTCTCTCTCTCTCTCTGAGATCTGTGACACTGGCTAGTGAGTCTTATTGACCGACCAGTGTCAGTCCCAACCAGAGTAGGTGCCGACCGTAGTCCCAATCAGTAATAAGGCAGCCTTGGTCTTCTAAATATAACGATTTTTTTACTTGGAGTGACGATCAAGAATCAAGGAGCTGGGATTGGGGGCCTGGATTGTACCTATCATGAAGGGAGAAAGACTGGATTTTGATTGATTGATTGTGTGTGTGCTTGCGTGGGGGGGGGGGGTGGCTTGAATACAATGTTATGGCTTCATTTTGATCAATATCCAAACCATCTAAAAAATAAACAACAAATATGACAGAGGGACCCAAGGATATATTCAATCATATCCTCTCTGTATAACTGTCTGGGTATGCCAATGTTCTACTTAAAATCCACATAGATGTACCAGTCAAAAGTTGACACATTTACAGTACTCATTTCAGGCATTTTCTTTATTTTTATTATTTTCTACCTATATGAAATCATGTACAGTAGTAACCACAAAAGTGTTACACTAATCAAAATATATTTTAGATTCTTCAAAGTAGCCACTTTTTGCCTTGATGACAGCTTTGCACACTCTTCGCATTCTCTCAACCAGCTTCATGACGAATGTCTTTCCAACAGAATTGAAGGAGTTCCCACAATGTGACCAACCACCTTATGTAGCAAATGTTGAAATTGTGTTTTTTTTACATTGAATAAAAGCAGAGACACAAGCTACAAAACGGTTTATCATACACTGCATTTGAGGAACAATGAGAAAGTAATTCTGCCTTGAAAGTTGATTAACTTGTCACTTTTGAGAAAATGGCCTTTGAATAATTTGGTACCTACTAGAGAGTTCTCCTTTGTCTACACCCATTCAGCATTGTTCACACCCTCTTCAGCTTTAGCACCCACCCGAACTCTGACCATATTACTCGCCCGAGCAGAGCTGGTTACGTTGTTTTCATGTTATCCAGAGCGTTGATGACTAACTGTGCTGCTGGCAACAATTTAATTACGCTTTTTTGCCAACGTTTACTGACACCGGCCATATTCAACAGGTGTTGAGCATTCCTAAATTCATCAGTTATTCTGCGCTATGGCACACACAGACGAGAGTGCTCTGAATTAGGAGCATATGGCCAGACTGAATATGCGAACGCACCTGAATAGTTACTTGCATAGTGGATTCTTTTGGTAACCTCACTAGCGTCCCACCTGGCCAACATCCAGTGATATTGCAGCGTGCCAAATTCAAAAACAGAAATACTCATTATAAAAATGTATAAAACATACAAGTGTTCTACATGGGTTTAAAGATTAACTTATTGTTAATCCAACCACGGTGTCAGATTTCAAAAAGGCTTTATGGCGAAAGCATACCGTGTGATTATCTGAGAACAGCGCCCAGCAGACAAATCCTTACAAACAGTAACCAGCCAAGTAGAAGAGTTACACAAGTCAGAAATAGTGATAAAATTAATCACTTACCTTTGATGATCTTGCACTCACAAGACTCCCATTTACTCAATAAATGTTAATTTTGTTCGATAAAGTCCATGTTTATAAAACCTCTGTTTTGTTTGCGCGTTTTGTTCAGTAATCCACAGGCACAAATCCAGTCACAACATGAAGACGTATCCAAATAGTATCCGTAAAGTTCGTAGAAACATGTCAAACGATGTATATAATCAATCCTCAGGTTGTTTTTAGTCATAATATTTGAACCAGACAATAACGTTGTCAATATAAAAGGTAAACAAGAAAGGCGCGCTCTCAGTCGTGCATATGGAAAAATCTCTGGGCCACTGTGGTGTCCACTCATTCAGAGAGGTCTTACTCACTCATTTTTCAGAATACAAGCCTGAAACAATTTCTAAAGACTGTTGACATCTAGTGGAAGTCATAGGAAGTGCAATTTGAGTCCTAAGTCTATGGATACTGTAATGGCATTCAATAGAAAACTACAAACATAAAAAATCCCACTTCCTGGATGGATTTTTATCAGGTTTTTGCCAGCCAAATCAGTTCTGTTATAATCACAGACATTATTTTAGTGTGTTCTATCCAAATCTACCAACTACATGCATATCCTAGCTTCTGGGCCTTAGTAACAGGCAGTTTACTTTGGGCTAACTAACCAGGTTCAATGTTAGCTAGCTTACATTAGAATATAAATAGCCAAGCATATGGCTCTGAGATACGAATAATAAGGACATACATGTAATGTTAGCTAGCAAGCCAGCCAGCTAACATTAGCTAGCAAGCTAACAGTACACTTAAAATGAATAGACTTTGTCAAAATTAGAAATGTGTAATATCTGAAAATTTTGCCTGCTGGGCTATCTTACCTGTGGTCTGAAATGGGAGGAGATAGCCACAGTGAATTTACCAGCTAATGTTACGTCTATCAACTTTTGGTAAGACATTTTGCTAGCTAGCTAGCTAAACAATGAACCATAATCCCAACTCCTGATGAATCTGCAGGTAGCTAACCAACCAGATTCAATGTTAGCTAGCTAACGTTAGTCTATAACAAGCCAAGCAAATGGCTCTGAGATACGAATAATAAGATCATACACGTAATGTTAGCTTGGAAGGCAGCCAGCTAGCGTTAACTAGCTAACTGTACACTTTAACTTGAAATGAAACAACTTTCTGTCAAAATTAGAAATGTATAATATCTGAAAATGTAGCTAGCTAGACTATCTTACCCATACACATTATAGATAGATGTGTCCTGTCACAGATGCCATGGTTGCCCTTAGTTTGAAGATGTAATCCAGAGACAGGTGTTTTCTCCATCTCCTTAGCTATGAATTCCACTGATTTCAAAACTTGTCCTCCAGAAAGTGGAGAGCAACACATATGCAGTTTTATTACGTAATGCATTTTTTAAATGCCGCGTTAGACAGGATTACCTACACATACTGACAAGCTCAAATAGACAGAAGTGTGCTATATGGCCAATCCAAACTCAACTCTTGGCATGTTCAGCCCACTCATTATGTCAGCCAATCATGGCTAGCGGGAAGGTTGCTGCATTTTTCTGTGGCTAAACCAACTAGGCTCGTAATCAATTGTATTCTTATTTACAGAAGGCATACAAGTTTGTTATTTAGGCACATGAAAGTTTACATGTTCGAGATGGCATTTCTGCCAAAAAAAATGCATTTTGATAAAGAAAAAAGTTTGTTCAAGCGGCTCTACTGTAAAGCAGTGATCCGCGACATACGCCTTGTTTCCTTAAATGGGTCACACATGCTGACACTCTTGGAATTTTCTCAACCAGCTTCCCCTGGAATGCTTTTCCAACAGTCTTGAATGAGTTCCCACATCTGTTAAGTACTTGTTGGCTGCTTTTCCTTCACTCTGCAGTCCAACTCATCCCAAACCATCTCATTTGGGTTGAGTTTGGGTGATTGTGGAGGCCAGGTCATCTGATGCAGCACTCCATCACTCTTCTTCTTGGTCAAATAGCCCTTACACAGCCTGGAGGTGTGTTTTCGGTCATTGTTCTGTTAAAAAAAAAAAACATTCCCACTAAGCGAAAAAGAGATGGAGTATCGCTGCAGAATGCTGTGGTAGCCATGCTGGTTAAGTGTGCCTTGAATTCTAAATAAATCACTGACAGTGTCACCAGCAAAGCATCTCCACACCATCACACCTCCTCCTCAATGCTTTACGATGGGAACCACACATGCGGAGATGATCCGTTCACCTACTCTGTGTCTCACAAAGACACGGCGGTAGGAACCCTAAATCTCAAATTTTGGACTCATCAGACCAAAGGACAGATTTCCACCGGTCTAATGTCCATTGCTTGTGTTTCTTGGCCCAAGAAAGTCTCTTCTTATTATTGGTGTCCTTTAGTAGTGGTTTCTTTGCAGCAATTAAATCATGAAGGACTGATTCACATCTTCATCTCTGAACACTTGATGTTGAGATGTGTCTGTTACTTGAACTCTATGAAGCATTTATTTGGACTGCAGTTTCTGCAGAGTCTGGTAACTCTACTGAACTTATCCTCTGCAGCAGAGGTAACTTCCTTTCCTGTGGTAGTCTTCATGAGAGCCAGCTTCATCATAGCGCTTGATGGTTTTTGCGACTGCAATTGAAACTTTCAAAGTTCTTGACATTTTCTGGATTGTCTGACCTTCATGCCTTAAAATACTGTATTACCTCATCCCAGGTGTAGATGATTAGATTTCACTTTCACCATCGCTTGTGCATGTCGTGATAGTCTTTGAAGCAGTCCCTCTCTGCCAGGAAACAAAAAGTGAAAAGGCATTTCGGCCTGAAGATCTGTCATTTCTCACTTTTTCTCCCCCTGTGTTGTGCAATGTGTGCAGTTATTCTTTTGTCTTTTGTCATGTGTGTTGGATGTTAGATAGTGGCTCTCACCTTGAGTGGGGGGTCTTGTGATGGTTGTGAGGTTGCTTTGGAGCACCAATTCAGACATTTCCAACACCAGCAGCTTTCGGAAGGCCAACTGTGAGAGAGGGGTTTGACCTTTTGCTTTGGCCATCTACTTGTGAAGAATTAAATCCTTTACTGTAGCAATGTCCATAAAAAAGCTTTATACCACTTCCTGGTCTTGTAGAGGACCTGGTAGTAGAGCATCAGATATGTCGACACCCCCTATGCTGGCACTGTAGTCCTTCACAGGAATGGGGACGTTCTTCCTCACCCATGCCCCATTGGCATTTTTCACCCTCCTTGAGACATGGTCGTTATTAAATGTCTTATGCTGTGTGGTGAGAATGGTTATTTCCCTAGTGTCCTTACATTTCACAAAAAGCAGCTTGTCAGTCCTGATCCAACGTATGGTCCCCCTCTCCGATGTCTTTGTCATGTTGTTTACCTTGGTCTTGGGGAATCCAATCCTGTCCGGACAAATGGTGCCACCAGCCCCTATTTTCTGTTTCAAGACGCCTATGAAAAGCATGGGACTAGTAAAAAATGTTTACACAAAGAGCTTGTACCCACTGCCAAGTAAGGGGAAGTCCATCAGCTGCATGACAGAGTCATAACTAAGGCCCTACCCGACGGGTGTGATCGTCTTGTCTTCATAGATTAAGAAGTTCCATGTGTAGGCAGAGGCTGAATCCGCTAGCACAAAGAGCTTGTAGCCCCATTTGGTCAGCTTAGTTTTCATATATTGCTTCAAGCCAATTCTAGTCTTTGAGGCAACCATGCGGTCATCTATATATAGATTTTGAGCAGGCTGGAAGTAAGTTTTGCATGCACCATGTCATGATAAAGGGGCTTGACTCTTGCAAGGTGATCAGACCCTACAGTCCCCTTATTCTGATCAATCTCCTGATCCTTTTGTGTGTCACTCATGTGAAGAGTACGTTTGATGGGCAAAAATCGGTTTTCACTGATGATGGAGGTGGGGAGCTAGAACCGATAGAGTGGGGACTTACCTGGGGACTTAAACTGCAGTGCGGATGGTTGAAGAGGAGTGGGGTCTTTGTCGAGTGGTGGATGTAGAACCATCAGACAGAGTGATTGTCATAGCAGTGGGGGGGGGTGAAGAAGACCTTGACCGGCAGGGTCGCTTGCTGGGGAAGGGTGGCTCACAAACGTCATCATCCAAATCCTCTGCATCCTCCACTCTGTGGTGAATAAAATAAAGGGATATATTGAATTACAATTGACTAAATTTACAAAATAGCATTGCTGTAAAGAAAAAACACCAATCATACACTATCTTTACAGTGACTCACACAGAATGTGTGAAGGACACACACAATGAAAACAGTAATACCTTGGAGACAAAGGCAGAGGTGAGAACCACAAATAAACAATGGCCATGAGAGTTTAGTGGCCTCTCCAAAGTTACAAGGATGAAACTTAGAACAGCAAACAGTGAACTAATATGAAACATAGACAATAACTACTTATAATTCTAACATTGACATTGAAATTAGTTACATAGGCCTATGTTAACTAAATCCAAGACATAAAAAGCAGACAACTCATAAAAAATGAAATGCATAATTGTAAATTAGCTATTTAAAGTCATGAAAATAATTTACTTACAGATCTAAAAGTGGATCCTTCCAGAAAGCAATCTTCGTCTGCTGAGTCGAAATCCTCGTTGTCCTCGTTGTTCCCCTGATCCGAGTCCGACTCCAGTATTTTATTCAAAGCTTCTATGTCGTTATACATCAGCCATCTTTTATGCTAAAGCGATGGAATTAAAGTGATGAAATCTGTTTACAATGCAATGTAATGTAGCGTGCTCAGTGAGTCTCATCTCTGAACAAGGTAGCAATAGTTAGCATTACGCATAAAAGGTTCTAGGCCTTGGTTTGTCCCACCCAGGTCAACTGCATATCCCTGGAAAACTTCTCATTGGCTACAAGACTGTGAAGGTGCCATAGTGGCCAATCCCCTGCGTAATGGATGCCTACAGCACGTAAGCAGGCAACATCATATTTTTGATGCGCAAAGTTAGTCACTCGGTGGACATTCGACATTCGTTGCCATTATGTCATACATCATCAGATAACATTGGCAAAAAAAACATTGTTCCTTCCAACCTAAGGATTCATTTAGAACCCCCTATGTAGCTATATCTCAAATCAAAGCTTACATTGTAAGATGTTGGCTGTTTGAAAACATTGTGTAAAATAAAAATGTTGACTCTCGGGGCTGTTGATCAATAACGGTAGGTCACAGGCAGACAAATGAGATGTCCTAATGATCTGTGAAGTCCCGGCTTTCGGTGTGTATCAACGTACTATGTTTATTTAGTTTCTGCGTCACAATGCTAACCAGAATGTCGGTAGCAGCCATCTTGAAATGAGGTCATCGGCTCCTCCTGCCCGTATAAATCTGTATGCCCATATATGGTAGTAAGTCACACCAAATAAAACAAATCAAATAGGGTCCCTTACGGTTAAGAGGTTGTTAAGGAAAAAGTGTAAAGCATGTGAAGCCCGGTCCACTTTCCGACGTCATAAAGCCAAAGCCTCGCTTGGTTGAGCAGCTGTAATTATCTATGTGATCAATGGAGTAGGTGGTGTTTTCTTGGGCTGTGCATACCAAATGGCACCCTATTCCCTATAAAGGGCAATACGTTCGATTTTGAGATTTGCTCTTTAGATATCATAATTATGAGGAACTAACAAGATATGGCAATT
Source organism: Oncorhynchus masou masou (assembly GCF_036934945.1). Lineage (NCBI taxonomy): Eukaryota > Metazoa > Chordata > Actinopteri > Salmoniformes > Salmonidae > Oncorhynchus > Oncorhynchus masou. The sequence continues at coordinate 22,625,719 of NC_088234.1, read as the reverse complement.
CCAGTATCTATTTGGAATTTAGAATTTCAAATCCACTTGTGTTTCTCGAATATCTTCCATACTTGCCATGGTGCTGGTTTTTACAAAACTCACAAACCAACTGTATCTCAACTCTGAATATGACCCTTGAGGAGACACCGATTCACCTCACTTTTGAAAAAGTAAAAGAGTTGTAGAATGTTTTTGTGTTGGCCTCAATGATTTCAAATGACGTGTATTGACTTGTACGGTTGAAATTTTTATTTTTTATTATTGTCATTTGTCATTATAAAGGACAACAATTATACTGTAAGTTCTTTTCAATATATTCATGTCATCCTTCCTGTTATTCCTTTTCAATATATCCATGTCATCCTTCCTGTTATTCCTTTTCAATATATTAATGTCATCCTTCCTTTTATTCCTTTTCAATATATTCATGTCATCCTTCCTGTTATTCCTTTTCAATATATTCATGTCATCCTTCCTGTTATTCCTTTTCAATATATTCATGTCATCCTTCCTGTTATTCCTTTTCAATATATCCATGTCATCCTTCCTGTTATTCCTTTTCAATATATCCACGTCATCCTTCCTGTTATTCCTTTTCAATATGTCCACGTCATCCTTTCTGTTATTCCTTTTCAATATATCCATGTCATCCTTCCTGTTATTCCTTTTCAATATATCCATGTCATCCTTCCTGTTATTCCTTTTCAATATATCCATGTCATCCTTCCTGCAATTCCTTTTCAATGCATCCAAATCATCCTTCCTGTTTCTCTTCACCATGTTGCGCTCATAGATGTCAGTAAGGTGGTGTGCCGGCATGTTCCCGAGGCGGTGTTCCTCGAGAGCATCGGCCAGGAGATCACCTACATCCTTCCCTATGGCGGGGCCAAGGATGGCACCTTTGCACTCCTCTTCAAAGAGCTGGACCTCAAGATGGCCGACATTGGTGTCACCAACTATGGCATCTCAGATACCACACTAGAGGAGGTATGAGGCGGACGAGACACACACATACACTGCGCTCTCCTGAACTAACCAAACGCTTACTATGCCAAGGGTAGTGTTGGATTATGTAGGCAGGTACATACCGCCAAGTGAGTGTTGTTGAACACAACTAATATGTCTCAGATATTTTTGGCAGATGAAGAGGCTTGGCAGGCAGTGTGAATATTTCCTTCTCAACAGACATAAGGTTATTCATGTGGTACCTACTGCACATATTTACTTAAGGAAGGGAAACGAGATGTTAGTCTGTGGTATTTTCAATATTGTGTGTGTGTGTGTGTGTGTGTGTGTGTGTGTGTGTGTGTGTGTGTGTGTGTGTGTGTGTGTGTGTGTGTGTGTAATACAGGAGGAGGGAAGGAGGACTATTTATCAGTGTAATGAAGATAGTCCTTGTTTTTGTAATTACAGGAGTGTTGTCGATCATTTGTTTAAGACACACATAGAGGTCACTTCAATGATGAAAAATTATGAGAAAAAAAAGCCATTTCATATCATGGTAATTATGCCGTGTTCCATCTCACAGATTTTCCTCAAAGTGGCAGAGGACACAGGTGTTGATGTGGAAATACCAGGTAAAATGGCGGTTGACTGTAATTTGGGGGGTTAAAATGTAACAATTTAGTAATATAGTTTAATCGTGGACTGATTATATGAAGTATCGACACAACCACTAGAACACACACATTATTGAGTCTTCTGTATTGCTTTGATTTTGAATGATTCTCTGTACTACATTGATTTAACTAGTGTTGATTTATTATGCACTCATTTAGTATAACTCAACAGCATTTTCCTTGTTGGATCAATTACCAAAGGACTTGCTTTTCAACCTACAGCCAACCTTTGCATTTTATCTCAAATCTGACAATTACTTAAAAACCCTAGTCTTTTAGGGTTTTCTGTTTTACATACAGTAGTGTGTAGTGATGGGCACTGATATGGAATATCGATACGATATCAATTTGTATTGGTTTTATTAAAAAAGCATTGCAACTGTGTGAATGTTCACTTTTTCTCTCGAGAGTCCAGACAACTACTTGCTGATCGCTCCCCATTGGGCCATGTGTGAATCTTCTGGGAGCCTAAACCTACCCAACTAATTTGAATGCAACGGGAAGCCCATCCACCGTGATGTCCCAAGAAAAATAAACGGATATGACGATATACCTTGATCATATCGATATCAATATCATATCAAATTATTAATATTAGTGCCCACAGCTAATAATAATACAACATATAGTTCACAATACAGGTTGCTGTACTTTCTGTATGGTGTTCGTAACTGTAAACGGATTAAGCCAAAACAACTAATCTTCAGTATATTCTTTCAGATATCAACACAGCTTTGGTAAGAGACAAGACAAGAAGTTCAAGGGAATCCAAGAGGCAACGGCAAAGCCTCACCAAAGTCAGAGACACTTCAGACGAAATGCCTGGGAAAAGTGGTATGCCATTAACCTTCGAGTGTTATCGTCAAAAACTAAAAAGTAAATAAGCCTATTCTGAACTAGAGAAGGGATGTTTAAGTGTAATGTATGGTCATGATCCATTTTCTTTATGTCCTCCCTGTCTATTGTTACTATCCAGTTGATGACGAGATGAAAGTGAAGTTCACTAGCAGAGTGGAGGGTATGTATACCGGGTCAATGCCTTGTCGTCTTGCAGCAGCTCACACATTCATGTAAAAAAAAAGCCTCATTATTTGCTGCTCTCTGACAATTAACTCTGGAGAAGATGCAAAAGGTCAGTCATTGTGACAATTCGTGCTCCTTTCTCTCCTTGGTTGCCAAGACAGCTGATTTGTCATACAGGTGGCTTTTCCACACTAGCGGCCATTTTGGAAAGCCAAATGAATATTACATGAATTCATATTCCTCACAGGAAGTTTTCATTTTCCACAATACAATAGTATCAGAACATTTCTCCCGTCTTGCAATTTCTCCCTGAGCAAGACCATTTATGAAACAAATTCAATATCACATGCCGGTTTACCATTTGAATATGCTTTGTGTCAAAAATATTTTGGTTGGACTTTTGAGACTGATAAGAGGTTGCTTTTTTTTTGTGGGGATTGTTTTACTCTTTTGGGTGGAGACTGATAACTGTGTTTTTTGTTCCTTTTTACACCATGGGAAAAGCTAAATCATTTGTATTCACTTCCTACAAACCCAAGAGCCTAACAGATTGTTATCAATTCACTTCATACAATCCTATTCTACAGAAAGCGCACTGTAGTAATGCAGACATTTTGTATGCCTTCCATTTTAGATGTGGAGAGAGTGGCCAATGTGAATGGGAAGGGCTCCAGTGTGATCACGGGATGGGAACTGATCCGGAGACAGTTCCTGGCCCTCTTCATCAAACGCTTTCACCACGCACGCAGGAGCCGCAAAGGCCTCATTGCTCAGGTAATGACCACACATAACCCCCATAGTTCTCTATGCCCTGTTATAAACTGGGTGGTTCGACCCCTGAATGCTGATTGGCTGACAGCCGTGGTACCCGTATACCACGGGTATGACAAAACATTTATTTTTACTGATGTTTTTACTTTGGAACCAGTTAATAACAGCAATAAGGCATCTCTGGGGATTGTAGTATATGGCCAATATACCATGGCTAAGGGCTGTGTCCAGGCACTCCACGATGCATTGTGCCTAAGAACAGTCCTTGGCTGTGGTATATTGGCCATATACCCCCCCTCCCCCCCCATGCCTTATTGCTTAATTATACCATTTAGTGTTGTACTGTCATGAAAAAAATAATTTACATTGTGAAAAATTGGTTGCACTGTGGGAGGGAAGTAGTTTTATAAATGGATGTGATAATACTTCCAACCAATTAATCTGTGGAGGAGAAATTAAATGAGTTAATGAGAGAACTTGTTTTAGGGGACAACGCACATTTGAATGCTCAGTACATATATATATATATATATATATATATATATATATATATATATATATATATATATATATATATATATGTATATGTGTATGCAACACACCTAGAATGCATGAGCAGTTTCTTAAGGGTAGTGGAGATTTGATCTCATCTGAAGAATTTTGTCAGTCTCTAGCTGTTGCCAAGGAGACGGAGGTCGTCACAACTTTGAGAGATGCTCTGTAATGTAAACACGCGCACGCGCACACACACACACACACACACACACACACACACACACACACACACACACACACACACACACACACACACACACACACACACACACACACACACACACACACACACACACACACACACACACCAGCCCTGTGAACTTTGTCTCCCCACCACAACGGTTTCCACTTTAAATTCATAGGATCCTGAAAGTCAGAGAACTGTCTGATTTGTTTTGAGTTTTTTTTCCTAATTTGCGAGTATGCTAATAATGTGGTTTAATGAGTTATGTATCAGATAAGATTATCATAACAATTAGCTCACTGACAGGTTGCTATTAGTCTATTAAGTGTGTGTCTCTATCGTTTTGTGGGTCATTTTAATTTCCAGTCAGAACCAATACACAGTTATCTATTTACATGACACCTTCAATTTCTCTTTCATCAGAGATGATACACAATTGTTGACTTACAACCTGAGAATGAGTTGTTCTTCTTCTCATTTATTTTGAGCTCTGCTCCCTTATTAATCACAAAGATGAAAATCTTTATTCGTAACACGTGTATAGACGTGGTGCAACCCCATCAGCGATGAATGATACCATGACATTGAATTAATTACACTCCAAAGGCATCGTATTCATAAAGTGCACCACTCCGCTCCTTCCATTTGCCCGTGTGTAAACCTACCACCTGCCGCGTTCTAGAACACACTTCCTCCTGTAACTCTGTAATACTGATCCCACCATTAGTCACTGTCATTCCCGGACGTCGCTCTGTTGCGTTAGCGAGGGGAGGTGTGTGGAAGTGTGTGTGTGTGGAGTGTTAGAGATTCCCAAAATGCACCCTATTCCCGATATATTGCCATATGTTTCATTTTGGGCTCTAGTGGAAAAAGTTATTCCCTACGAAATATTGGGATGCAGACTGTTTCAGGGTTTCCTCCCTCCTTCCTCCTCTCTTCTTCCCCATTCATGTCACTTGCAGGCCTGACCATCATGTAAACACCTCCCATTGTCAGCTGATTGTGAAGAGCATCTCTTCAAGCAGAGCCGGTGGGGAATTCAAAAGAGATGATGGTGTGAGACTCAAAGGGAAGTGATTTATGGGGACGAAAGTCAGGGGATGGACGCTCGTGGAGGTGGTGGGGAGGCGAGCTCATTGGTTGTGTCGTGTGAGCGAAGTTGACTGAATCGAAGCTCGGCGTGTGTACATGGGATTGAATGCGATGCCTTGTGGCAGGAAGTATCGTGCTTGATTCAAAATGGAAGTCCTCTGCCTCCACAGCAGATGACCCTCCTGCCAATGGAAGCACGGGGGGGGGGGGGGTTGGCCATTTCCAAGAGTGAATGTGTAATTTGAACAAAGCCGATAGTTTGCGGCAAAGTGAAGTGATATCTATTGACACTTTTGTGTGTTATGCCAGACAATTGGTATTAACGTTGCACTTGAGGAACAATCGTCATAAAAAAAACAAGAAACATTGAATGCGGGAAACCAGACCCATGACTCAGCATATGTTGTAATTTTTAGCTCATATTACTTGGACAGTTTCATTGAAATGTGAATTATGTCATGTCAATGTCGGGGCATCATACTCACAGGGAAATGAAAGGACAGTCTTGTTTTTGTAGACTCCTACGACATTGCCTTCCAGTCTCTTTGTTCTACCGTTTCGCTATTATCCTGTGGTTTACTCGGATAATTAAAGTTAATTGATGGTCTGAGCTGCTCTTTGACTTCTCAGATATGTAACCAATGGCAACAAAGTTACACCCTTAAACTTGGCCCCTGAAGTAGCTTTCTGTGGTGTTCTGAAATGTTCCATCAATTTATTCTTCTTAGTCATCAAATTAGCCTGTGTATTGCAGTGAGTCTCTGTTATTAGCACTTGTGAATTAGGCTAATTTATTATTGTGAGTCATTGTTATTTCCTGTCAATTAGCCTTTAATGGCCGACATCGTACAGTATATACTGCAGCATCACCTTGACAACCCAGGTCAGATACATAATATGGAGAGTGCAATACATATTACTTACGTTGTTCTACATTGATTCCACACCGGTCTGGATTGAGACCGAGGTGTCATGATTATGATGATTATCAAAATCCCTGTTGATGGAATAGAATTAAATAGAACACTATAGGAATATCATATACTGTACAGTACCAGTCAAAAGTTTGGACACCTACTCATTAATTTCTATATTTTTACCATTTTCTACATTGTATGATGATAGTTTAAACATCAGAACTATGAAATAACACATATAGAATCATGTAGTTACCAAAAATGTGTTAAGAATATCTAAATATATTTGATATTTGATATTCTTCAAAGTAGTCATCCTTTGCCTTGATGACAGCTTTGCACTAGTTGATTCACAAAAACAAATGTATTATGCCAACAAGCCAGTCTGCCCTCAAATGAAATGCCATTTTACAGTGAATCACAAAACACAATATTTGTGTTTTGGTGTTTGTATTGTACCCATTTAGAAAGATCAGACTCGTTGTTTCACCAAACTTGAGGTGTGCTGCTAAACTCAGTCTATAGAGTGCATTGACATTGTGAACGTAATTACTTTTCTCCATTGTTTGCGGGGTGTTTGCAGAAGAACTACTACAAGCTGCCACACACAATTACAGTCAGAGTGTGTGTTCTGTTGTCCTCCATCTTACGGTTTGTCTCATTAAGCCGCTTTTCAGTAAACGCGGACTATTACTTCTCCGGTGCCTGCATTTACATAGAACTCATTTACATAGCATTTTTCCAATATATTGTACTGTTTGAATGGGTTCCGGCAATTGCAGCATGCAATTAATCAAGTTGAGCAAACATCTCTCTTCAGTGGAGTACCTAGTGGTACAAGTGATGAAAGAGATATTGTACATTCTGTCTTTGACTTTTAGTCAGCTCCGAGAACGGAAATGAAAAGGGAACATTTCCACGAGGGAGAGAAAGGGAGGAAATTGTGGCAGTGAGCTTCGATGGTGGAAAAGAGAATAAAGCGAAGTGGGTGACGATTGATGATGTTTGAAAGTGTTTAATAAAACTCCTTACACATGCATGGCAGCCATAACAAGTTCACGGTGAGCATAATAAAAGGGTTTGGTCTCATGTCTTATTACTTGCATCCCTATCATTGTGGAGTGTAACAGAGATTGGGTGGGGGTTGGGGCTGATGATGGGGGTAGGATGTTGTAACTACTGTAGCGGTAGACATTTTGAATTACTCTCCCCACCCATCTCTTCCACAACTACGCAAGCCGGCACACACAGGCACTGGCACGGACGCACACGCCACACGCACACACACACACACACACACACACACACATGCAACCACGGTTAATAGATTTGTGGCAATGATACAGTGCATTCGGAAAGTATTCAGACCCCTTTTTTCACATTTTGTTACGTTACAGCTTTATTCTAAAAATGTTTTTTTTTTTCTAAACAAACAATGTAACGTAACAAAATGTGGAAAAAGTCAAGGGGTCTGAAAACTTTCTGAATGCACTGTACTTAATTTGAATGATGCTTATTCAGTGCAGTGCAGTACACATTTCCAATCTGAGTGAAAGCACATGACAAGTGAAAAGACAAATTGTCACTCCCAGCATTTACTAATTGGATTGTGCAATAACACTGATTCAGCCTGAGGGAGCCTCGGTCATACACATGAAACATCCCTCTTCTAGTTCTATGGAGAATATGCTCTGTTCATTTGGTTGGCTGGTGAAAGTGGTGCCGTAACACACACTATTAGTTTAGATATCCCCCTATTAGATGAGATTAACTTAATAACAGAGCATACTGTACTATAACAGTACACTGTATGCAAGACTTGCATGTAGCGTCTGTCACATGATGACATGAATGACAGACCAGCCATGACACTGTCCTAACATGGAAAATATCCAACTTTTGTTAGTATCATTACAGAGTTATGTGGACAGTCCGTTATTGTCATGAACTCATACGACAAGCATTGTGTCAGCCTCGTGTTGAGACAGTGTCACAACAGTGTATTGACAGGATAGGATACCTAAAATAGGCAATGCGCAAAGAAGCGCCATTTTGCAGCTGATTCTGATATCATATCTATGTCACACAGGTGATTCTGCCTGCTGTCTTCGTCTGCCTGTCTCTCATCTTCTCCGTCATCGTCCCACCTTTTGCGGAGTACCCCAACCTGGAGTTGCAGCCTTGGATGTATGGACTGCCCCAAACGACATTCTACAGGTGAGCCACTGAAGCGTCATGCTCTCAGACTATAAAATGACACCTCTCAGTGCAGGTGAACATGTTGATATTTGTATTGAATAAGTGGAAATGTAACGAACGCAGCGGGGTAACCTGACCGGGACAGGTATAAAATCATTCTTAAAATATGTAAAGTAGTTCTACTGTTATGAACAAAGAGCATACTGTTAATGTGAATGCAGAAACCACATATTGTAGCTGATACTGCAGATCGCTTCTAGTTCCAATGTTTGGAGGGAATAATTGTTTTGATTACTTTCCCCTAAATCAGGCACTCCATTAATTCCAGGTCTGGTCTCTAAGTGTGTATGTTTCAGCCAACTCTTCTGACTATCGCCGTCATATCAATCCCATACTGTATGTCATCATGACATTGATTGTCAGAGAAGTTGTCTGAAGCAAATCAAGGTCTAGTACCTGGCTAGTCCTTTCCTTCCATGGTTGAGTCTGCAATGGCATACTAAATAATTAATCTTACTGTGTGCCCCAAATAGCACCCTATTCACAATATAAGGCACTACTTTTTTTTTTTTTTACCAGAAAAGGTCCTGGTCTAAAGTAGTGCACTCCATAGGGAATAGGGTGTCATACGGGACATACACACTTTCTTTTCTAACATCAAATCACAATTTATTTGTCACATGCTTCGTAAACTAACAGTGAAATGCTCACTTACTGGTCATTTCCAACAATGCAGAGAGAAAAATCTAGAAAAATAATAACATGAGGAATAAATACATAATGAGGAACGATAACTTGACTATATACACGGGGTACCAGTACTGAGTCAATGTGCAGGGGTACGAGGTAATTGAGGTAGTACAGTTCATAGAGTACCAGTCAAAAGTTTGGTCACTTCTACTCATTCAAGGGTTTGTCTTTATTTGTACTATTTTCTACATTGTAGAATAATAGAGAAGACATCAAAACTATGAAATAGCACATATGGAATCATGTAGTAACCAAAAAAGTGTGAAACAAATATATTTGAGATTTGAGATTCTTCAAAGTAGCCACCCTTTGTCTTGATGACAGCTTTGCACACTCTTGGCATTCTCTCAACCAGCTTTATGAGGTTGTCACCTGGAATGCATTTCAATTAACAAGTGTGCCTTGATAATTTCTGTAATTTCTTCCGTTTGAGCCAATCAGTTGTGTTCTGACAAGGTAGAGGTGGTATACAGAAGATAGCCCTATTTGGTAAAATAACTAAGTCCATATCATGGCAAGAACAGTTCAATAAGCAAATAAGCAAAGAGAAAAACAGTCCATCATTACTTGAAGACATGAAGGTCAGTCAATACGGGACATTTCAAGAACTTGTTTCTTCAAGTGCAATCGCAAAAACCATCATGCGCTATGATGAAACTGGCTATCATGAGGACCAACACAGGAAAGGAAGACCCAGAATTACCTCTGCTGCAGAGAATAAGTTTATTAGAGATACCAGCCTCAGAAATTGCAGACCAAATAAATGCTTCACTGAGTTCAAGTAACAGACACATCTCAACATCAACTGTTCCTAGGAGACTCCGTGAAACAGACCTTCATGGTTGAATTGCTGGTTTCCAACTGCCGTGTCATTGTGTGATGCAGAGTAGGTGAACGGATGAGCTCTGCATGTGTTGTTCCCACCATGAAGCACTGACCTTAACATAATTGAGATGGTTAGGGATGAGTTTGACCGCAGAATGAAAAAAAGCAGCCAATAAGTGCTCAGCATACAGTAGGGCAAAAAAGTATTTAGTCAGTCACCAATTGTGCAAGTTCTCCCACTTAAAAATATGAGAGAGGCCTGTAATTTTCATCATACACTTCAACTATGACAGACAAAATCAGGAAAATAAAATCCAGAAAATCACATTGTAGGATTTCTTCTGAATTTATTTGCAAATTATGGTGGAAAATAAGTATTTGGTCAATAACAAAAGTTTGTCTCAATACTTTGTTTAATACCCTTTGTTGGCAATGACAGAGGTCAAACGTTTTCTGTATGTCTTCACAAGGTTTTCACACACTGTTGCTGGTATTTTGGCCAATTCCTCCATGCAGATCTCCTCTAGAGCAGTGATATTTTGGGGCTGTTGCTGGGCAACACAGACTTTCAACTCCCTCCAAAGATTTTCTATGGGGTTGAGATCAGGACCTTGAAATGCTTCTTATGAATCCACTCCTTTGTTGCCCGGGTGGTGTGTTTGGGATCTTTGTCATGCTGAAAGACCCAACCACGTTTCATCTTCAATGCCCTTGCTGATGGAGGTTTTCACTCAAAATCTCACGATACATGGCCCCATTCATTCTTTCCTTTACACGGATCAGTCGTCCTGGTCCCTTTGCAGAAAAACAGCCCCAAAGCATGATGTTTCCATCCCCATGCTGCACAGTAGGTATGGTGTTCTTTGGATGCAACTCAGCATTCTTTGTCTTCCAAACACGACGAGTTGAGTTTTTACCAAAAAGTTATATTTTGGTTTCATCTGACCATATGACATTCTCCCAATCTTCTTCTGGATCATCCAAATGCTCTCGAGCAAACTTCAGACGGGCCTGGACATGTACTGGCTTAAGCAGGGGGACACATCTGGCACTGCAGGATTTGAGTCCCTGGCGGCATAGTGTGTTACTGATGGTAGGCTTTGTTACTTTGGTCCCAGCTCTCTGCAGGTCATTCACTAGGTCCCCCCGTGTGGTTCTGGGATTTTTGCTCACCGTTCTTGTGATCATTTTGACCCCATGGGGTGAGATCTTGCATGGAGCCCCAGATCGAGGGAGATTATCAGTGGTCTTGTATGTCTTCCATTTCCTAATAATTGCTCCCACAGTTGATTTCTTCAAACCAAGCTGCTTACCTATTGCAGATTCAGTCTTCCCAGCCAGGTGCAGGTCTACAATTTTGTTTCTGGTGTCCTTTGACAGCTCTTTGGTCTTGGCCATAGTGGAGTTTGGAGTGTGACTGTTTGAGGTCGTGGACTGGTGTCTTTTATACTGATAACAAGTTCAAACAGGTGCCATTAATACAGGTAGCGAGTGGAGGACAGAGGAGCCTCTTAAAGAAGAGGTTACAGGTCTGTGAGAGTCAGAAATCTTGCTTGTTTGTAGGTGACCAAATACTTATTTTCCACCATAATTTGCAAATAAATTCATTAAAAATCCTACAATGTAAATTTCTGAATTTTGTTTTCTCATTTTGTCTGTCATAGGTGAAGTGTACCTATGACGAAAATTACAGGCGTCTCTCATCTTTTTAAGTGGGAGAACTTGCACAATTGGTGGCTGACTAAATACTTTTTTGCCCCACTGTATGTGGAAACTCCTTCGAGACTGTTGGAAAAGCATTCCAGGTGAAGCTGGTTGAGAGAATGCCAAGAGTGTGCAAAGCTGTCATCAAGGCAAAGAGTGGCTACTTTAAAGAATCTGACATATGTAATCTATTTTGAAATGTTCAACACTTTTTTGTGTTGATTCCATTTGTGTCCTATTATGGACAGCATATACATTCTATACATAGCATATCGACAAGCCTGTTTTAAAACTTACAGTAACACAGATGTCTTCTGTGAAAGTTCACCATCTGTACATTTTCTTTGAGAACTTCTTGTTCTGCATTTCGGGGCTTGCTTCCGAAATACATCCCGAAAAACGTTGAAATAATGTGAAAAACATGTTGAATATTTCATGGAGTTGCCGATACTCTGCTAATGTATCCAACCGCTGCAGTGACGATGAATCTTATTGGATTCCCTGCTCCCACTCATTGATATTCTATTGAGGTTTGCTTATTTTATCCAGGGGAGATCATTGCATTGTAATAGATTGATCCCATTGGACAGTTTAAAGGCCAAATGCATCCGTTTTTATAGCAATATCAAATCATTTCTGGGTAACAATTAAGTACGTTGCTGTAATAGCGTTCCATTAAAATGGGCAAAAAATAGCTTTTTATCTTAAAGGAATAATTTTTCTAGGAGTGTCTGGGAGTGGTCTGAGTGGGAGGGGGAAAACTGAAAACTAGCTGTTATTAGCATCTATAAACCAATTAACCACATGGTGATGTCAACATGGACAGCCGAAACACGCCCCCATGTAAACCTGCTGATCAGATTGTACTTTCAACCAACAAATATCAGGAATAACACTGATCAAACTTGTTCACACTTTTACAATATTAGTTTCATCGGCTGTTTTACAATATACAAATATACAAGATACAAAAAATATGGGAAAAACAGATTTTTGACTGCACTGGGCTTTTAAACAGACAAAATCAGGCTCTAGCATGTTGTTATGGAAGTCACAGATAGAGCTTCACCTTCTTCGTCAAAGTTAGACTAAAGGCAGTGAGTTTTAACTGCAAGTGTTACGCCACATTAAATATGCAGAACTCATCAGAACGACTAGAATCTAGCCTGGTTATGTGTCACATCATTAGCAAGCTGAAGTTCTTTCTCTTCTCTGACATTCTCTGTGGTCAATTACTGCATATTGTCTTCTCCCCTGAATCATTTTAAGACACTTCCCTTTGTGAAGTCTTAAGCTGGAAAGCCATACCAGGCTGAGATGGAGAAGGTATGCATAATTCATACAAGCTCAATTAGTCAATGTCAACCAAACGTGCCTGGGAAATGTGACAAAAAAAATACAGATTCAAATGCAGGCTAAAAAGATTGGTTTGAAAAAGAAGCTGTCCTGATACTAAATATCATATGAATAGTTATGGTCATACATTGATGACACTATTAGATTCAAACACAATTGTCCCATTGTCAAAATTGTCTTAGGACTTCATTCCTATAACATGTAATAGCCATACAATGCTGTCTCAGACATTAGGGGAGTTGAAAGGAGGGGGTTGCATGTTTAATCAGACTACTCTCTACTCTGTTACTATGTGATGTTTCACAAAGTTCCTCCACCTGACTGATTTTCCTTTACCGGGAGATTGGAGGCTATGCTGATCAAAACCATCCTTTCCACCAAAGCATTCTGAGGAAGTAACCATTTTTATTTTACACTCAAGGAAACGCATCACATTTCCTTCCGGGAACATTAAGCCTATTTTATTTCCCAAATTAGTATTTCAACACTCAGATCTGCATTGTATCTAAATAGACTATTACCTCTAGGATTTTCCCTTTTTGTAGATATATCTAAGATTCAACCTAAGATTAGTTCCAGTGTGTCTCTGCTCGTTTTGATCCCCCAATAGTCTTGTTACTTTGAATAAGAGTGCTTCCCAAATGGCATCCTATTCCCTTTATAGTGCACTGCTTTTTACCGGTGCCCTACAGGCCCTGGTCAAAACTAGTACAATATATCGGGAATAGGGTGCCATTTGGGAAGCTGACCCAGCTATTGTTAATGTTAAAACAGATGGCTGAGCAAAATCCATTTTTACAATCAGCCACTTCGATTGGACTCCTCGCTTATGGTGGCGGAAATTATAGGTTGACCTTCATGAGAGATAAATGAGCCTATGAACATTGTATTAATCCCATTGGCCAGCAGTGACTACAGCTGGACCCTAGCCATGATCTTTATAAAACGCTGTTTTCACAGCGCCAAGGTACACTCGAGACAAAGAGCAGAGATTGTGTATACATTCATTGTAGCGGTCTGTTTTTCTTCAAGGCACATATATACAATAGCGTGCTCTGATGCACACACACACAAACTCTCACACACAAGCATGCAGGCATGTGCACACTCTCTTGCTCTCTCACACACACACACACGCACATACACGCACACACACATACACACACACACACACACACACACACACACACACACACACACACACACACACACACACACACACACACACACACACATAAACACACACACATAAACACACTCACACACACACACACACACACACATAAACACACAGAGTTTATGTTATGTTGACATGTGCTCTATTCAGTCAGAATGCCAAGAGCTTTTCTCACCCATGCGTGCTCAGTGGTGTGTATTCATTTGGAAATGTAATGTTTTCAACAAAATTCCAGGGCCATACAACGATTCTTCATTCATCCTTTATTAAACTAAATCTGGTTCCGTGTTAGCTGGGCATCATGCACTACTTTAAATCCAAAAGCACAAAAAAACACTCCTGTTGGTCTCATTTCCTTTTGGCCAATTTCTCTATCTAGAGATGGATACATTATACCCATTCTCTTCATCTTTGTTGATTCCGTGGGCCATGCCCTCAGTGAACTAATCAATGCTATAGCGTGCTTGATCACCCCCGGTTACAGTATCTGGTCCAGTAATTGAAACTCCCAAAGTTCCACCAGGATAAACAGTTGGTCAGGTCATGATCCAAATGCTTTGAGCCTGAACTTCTGCCTAAAATTCAGCTCTTAAAGCCACAATGTTAAATTTGTTTTTCAGTCAATGGCAGCCCCACCACTTGGTTTCCTATTCATCTAAGGGATGTGGTTGGAGGAATGTAGAAATTGCAGTTTGCACCTTTCAAAATGTTCTGTTTCCACATTCTCTGAATATGTGCACAGTCTGTTTGTTATTGTGAGGACTGGGGATGTTTTGTAAATCCAAGATGGTGGGCAATTAAATGATTAGACGATCACCTTGGATTATGTCGATAACTAGCCTGCCTGTAAGGGATAGTGTTGGAGTCTAGCTAACAAGATCCAATTTCATTACAGCAATGATGGACCGCCAAATAACACCGAGGTTGCTCGGGTGGCGGACTCTTTGGTGAATAATCCTGGGTTTGGGACTCGCTGCATGGCCAACAACCCGATACCGTAAGTATGACCAGCGGCCATTTTAACACACCTGTCCCTCAATCCACAGATTATTACTACATTTGTCTTGTTTGCAATGTTTCTCCTGTTTCAAATGTTCTTGCACAGCATGACAATAGCTACATTGTCCAGGAAGTACAAGAGGCTTCTAAACAGCTTCTATACCTAAGCCATAAGACTCCTGAACATTCGAAAGGATTGGATACCTTCTGATATGCTTGGTGTAAATGTTCCCACATTGTTTTCTTGTCTGTCATTCCTTCAGATCTCCTCAAGTGCATTTTGGGTGGGGGCCAAGGGTCGATTTGAAATTGGGCAAACATCTCCCCCATTGCTACATTGTTCACCTCAATAAGTCAATAAACATGTTGTTTTGACCAAATCTAGAGCTGAGGCTGGTTGCTGTGGAATTCGGTCGACATATGGCCCATTGGCAGGTTTTTATCAAAAGGGTGTTTTGACTGAATCTGAAGTTGAATATCTCATGGAGGATAATTCTTTGAGAGACAAAGTTCAGTTTTAATCGTACGTGTTCTAACACAAACTCCATGCGGTAAAGTAAATCGTTGATTTAATCCAACCATGGAATAAGATTCTTCAAATATTAATTGCATACGACTGAAGGCATTTACAATGTATCGTATAAGACATGAATAAACGTAATACATTATTCACGGCTTCATTCTAACTTATATACCACCATTTATTTTATATTAATTTGTTCTGGGGTTCCCAGAGGTGAATGATGTTTGTATTGTGTAGATTTGCCTTGTTTTATCTCCTCTCTGTCAAGCCTGATCAGGTTCAACATGCTTTATCAAGCTGTTCTGCTTCCCTCATTCTTCAGCTGCTTATTGAAACATGCTACATTACCTCCATGTTTTAGATAAGGAGACTTGTATGCTGTAGCTGTGTTGATAACATGATTTATTATCTATGTTTTGCTTGACCTAAACAGGTATTGTATGAGAATGGCATGTCTTTCTGAGGATAACTGCTGAGAATTCCTCTGCCGAAGTACCCTTTTTCCTATTTGGGTGTGTTCTTTATTGAATTATGCTGGTTTCCTATGAAGCTTAGCAAATGGATTCTCATGTTTCATCATCATTATCATCGTTGTTTTTCCCCCTTTTCACCAGAAATCTCCCATGTGTCCCGAATGATTCTAAGTGGTTCACTCCCACAGTGGATCCCTCTATCAGCAACATCTTCGTCAACGGAAACTGGAGCATGGCCAACCCTTCCCCTAACTGCCAGTGCAGCACTCCTCAAAAGACCACCATGTTGCCAGATTGCCCACCTGGAGCTGGTGGGCTGCCTCCCCCTCAGGTTAGTCCACAATCTGGCAACCCCAGGTCTCCCTGTAACATAACGATTTACAATTGTGTGCTGATCTGGCAACCTGCGTTGGACCTGAAGTCTTGTGTTAGCTCCCCGAACAAATGCCTAAGCTTTAGCTCTACCAGCTCGAGAGGGCAGGCTTCCAACCCCAGACAAAATTGGTGCAGTGAGGAGGAGCTCAAAGGGGTGTGAGGTGTAACATAGTTGGTTCAGTGTATTATGTCTCTAGTGTCCTGCAATGGCAATGCAGGGGTTTGAAATTGAAGTTATCCTGCCCTCAGATGTTTCTGTTGTGAACACGTTTCCCAAGGTAACCCTCTTTCTCGGGGTAATACTGATTGAATGCTCTGTCTCCCCATTGTAATATATACACCTTACCAATCAATCAATTTTATCCAACATTATGATCATTAACCATAGTTACTACGTATATTACAAGGGTCAACAAGAGTATTCATATCCAACACAATATATGCCCGTATGGGAACATGTATCCAGTGAGTTT
Source organism: Oncorhynchus masou masou (assembly GCF_036934945.1). Classification (NCBI taxonomy): domain Eukaryota; kingdom Metazoa; phylum Chordata; class Actinopteri; order Salmoniformes; family Salmonidae; genus Oncorhynchus; species Oncorhynchus masou. The sequence continues at coordinate 22,608,713 of NC_088234.1, read as the reverse complement.
GGACATTGCTTTATCACATCAATGTTGCTGTTGTCTCATGTCTTCCACAATAGCATTATGGCTGGTCTTAAGACAAAGATGTATGTTGAGATAATGCGTCTCATCACTCTTCTTTTGGCAACCCGTGAACTCTGACCTCTCTTAGACCAACCCTTGGAGAGCAGGTACAGGTTAGCACTGAGCTTGCTGATGTCTACCCCCCCCCCTCACCCCTATAATGTCCAAGACCTGAGCTTTGTCTGTCACCTGGAACTCAATGGCAATGTTTTACAAGCTATTACCCTATCAACATACATGGCTATTGTTCCTGAGCTGACCCCTGGATTCTTAATCCTGGCTGGGATCGATGGGAGGTCCTCATGGTCACCGGGCTTGGGGCTCTTTCCCCCTAGGACCATTACATGGCCTAAATGGATTGCTCCAAACATACACTGTAAAACCAGATACGTTCTGGGGAAACTGATTACCTCAAAAAGATTCAGTTAGGGAACTTAAATAACTGAAGTTAGCAGTACTTCCTTTGTATGAGTAATACAAATGCTGTTTTTTTTGAGTAAGGTATACTTACATTTTTTTATGTAAATCAATTTAGTTATTTAAAATTTCTCTCTTCATAAAAAACACTAATTCAATGAAATCAACATGGTGAAGTGAACTCAACAATCTTCTTAAGTCATAGTCACTTAAGTATATAGCTGCAGTCAGTGTCGGTCAGTGAGGGATGACTGTCATTCATATTCCATTCACACAGCTCAATGTAACATCAACAGGCTTAGGCTACTACATGATACTCACATGTTTCCTATACCCATCATGAGGTTACTACAACCTAGCCTATGAATTAAAGTTTTCAACACAGGTCGAGAGAAAAAAAATTGTAATCAAGGTGACAGACAGTGACACATTCAATACTGCCTTGCACACTTTTGCCTGCATCTAGCTGATCTAGAGTGTAATCATTAGTCCAACAGTTGCAAACGAGAGTTTCAATGATCAAAAGCAGGTTTGTATATCCCTGCTTTGTTCCGTTTTTCAATAGAATCGGTACAATGAATACACACCTGATCACACGCAAACACAGTTCACTTTCATAGCAGCCCCATACAAACAGCATGATCATTTTGCTCATCGAATATTTCCTTCTCGCATCTCGCACTGTCCTCCTCTCCCCTTTTCCTACACTTATGTGCTTCAGTGCACAACACATCAGCTGTCTGTGACCATGGGAAAAACCTTCCCAAGACAAACCTTCATAGCATAACCGCTAAACACAGCCTACATGGTTGTCACCATATTAACTAACGTCATAGTCAACATAGCTACTATAACTAACGCATTAGTAAACTCGCTACAATCATGCAGTCAGCAAGCAGTTTAGCAGTTACACCTACAGGCAATTAATTAATAAAACCAAAAGCTTACCTTGACTTGGAAGAGTTCCAGACTTGGATAGCCATAGCCAGCTAGCTAACATAGCATCCCTCTCTGTTTGGGCTGGGTGTTTGAGTAGGCTAAACTAGCTTGCTGCATTCCCTAGCTACTGTAAGTGAAAGTGGAAAAAAATACAACAAAATATAGCTAGCTCTCTTTCTCTCTCACTCGCTTTTGCATCTCTTTTAAATTTAAAGAAATTAATTTGTTCAAAACTGTTCAACTATTGTCTTTTACATTGAATTAACTACTCACCACATGTTGTGCACTGCAGTGTAGAAATATAATCACTAGAATGGACAAAGCTCCTCAGACCATTTCAATTTGACTGGATAGACGGAAGCAGTCATCGTGTGGGTTATCGGTCCACTCAATATGGCCGGCCGTTCCACTCAATCACAGAACATTGACTTGAAGGGGAAACGCCTTTCCATGGCTCGAATATCTTGAATGGTAATGAAAAAGCTAGACATTGATGGACAGGTGCATTCTAACTTTTATTGGAAATGGCTTTTGGTGTTTACACAAGGTTTGTTCTCTGCCAGTGCATTATGGGTTATTATTTGAGGTATGTGAGATGAGAGTCTGAGTGTGCCAAGTGATCTTGAAAACAAATCTATCATAAAGATGGTAGATTATAGTCCATTACAGGACCAGAGGGAAATGTCTATGTATACATAATGCTTTTTGTTACATTCTAGGGTGGTTCATGCTTGGCTCATTGACAGTCATTCATGTCTTGACATGAGCTGTTTCTGTTCTGCCGGGTTTCAGGAAACCAACAATTTTTCTAAGAAAATATGTTCCGCTCCGGCAAAAGGTTTAATTGTGATGACAAAAAGTTCAATGGAATGAATGTACCCCTGAATAATGAACTCATGATCTAAATCAATCCCGGTTATAGGGCATGCAAAAAGTTATAATAATGTATAAAGTTTTGGCACAAATGATCAAAAGCACTGAAAGTCAGTATACAGTACCCAGTGGTTTGATTGACTGATTATTTTCCTTTTTTTTCTTGGTGTCTTGGCAACATGTAAATAGAAAGTCAATATCCCACATTTACACACAAAAACTAAAACCAGTCCTTTGAGTCGTGCTTTTCAAGACACAAACATATACGAATCGAATTCTCTAGATGGGGAAGTCATGACATTCACTGTTTTGATTCTGGAGGCTTTGTATTGACAGCCACATCGTTTTCTTCCCTCAGACAGAAATACCACCTGTCTATTTTGTCAATCAACTCCTGGTTTGATGTGCTTGTCCAAATCCCTGCTGGGAGATATCTGTGGACACTCCTTGAGACTGAGGACAAACACACTACTGGTGAGGAGGCGTGAGGTTGATTTGATAGGTGATCGACAGAGTTAGTCACCCGCCTGAATGGTACATTCGACAGTTGATCAAAGATCAAAATAGAGTGATAAATCAAATACAGTGGATGTATAAATTAACATTATTGTCAGAGAAGATGTAAGGAGTGACACGTTATGCCTGCAGTGCTATGCAAAGGTGTGATGCCTTTTGACATGTATCTGCAGACATAGTTTTTAAATCTTGCACAGACAGTTTGTGAAAAGTTCCTCTGTTTTCCACCCTTCTTTCCCCCCACTTTTACCCCTCCTGTTCTTAGAGGAACTTCAATGTCTAAGAGGCGGATATAGTACTGACACAGTTTCCAAACAAATATCCAAAAGCACAGTCTGACAAATTTGAAATCATTTGGTTCTGTGCCGCTTGTGAAGGAGATGACAGTTTTTTTCTGTTTGGCGTCATGTTCTAAAGTACAGATGTAGGATCTTAATGTGATCACCATGTGGCACGAGATTTAAGATTTAAAAAGGCTTCTGATGTTTGTAATTTCCACCTTTACATTTCAGACTTGATTTTCCCTTGTATCAAATGTATCAACTCCTACAAAAATATCCATTAATTATCATCCACATAATAATTCACATTTTGTCATGCTGCAGGATTATTTTCCTGCTGTAGCAAACTGGCTCAAATTAAAACCCTACATCTGTATCGCATAAACTTGGAATGAATATTTAGATGTTTGACTGTAAAGCCTTTGAATATTTTTCTGAGATTACTAATTGGGATGTTCGACAAAATCTTGGCAAAGAGGAACTCTTATATACACACACACACACACACACACACACACACACACACACACACACACACACACACACACACATAGAGACAGAGACAGACAGTCGGACGGAGACAGACAGTCGGGCGGAGACAGACAGTCGGGCGGAGACAGACTGTCGGCCGGAGACAGACTGTCGGCCGGAGACAGACTGTCGGCCGGAGACAGACTGTCGGGCGGAGACAGACTGTCGGGCGGAGACAGACTGTCGGGCGGAGACAGACTGTCGGGCGGAGACAGACAGTCGGACGGAGACAGACAGTCGGACAGACAGTCGGACGGAGACAGGGAGACAGTCGGACGGAGATGGTGCGGAGACGGACAGTCGGACGGAGACGGATGGAGACGGACAGACACAGACAGACAGACAGTCGGACAGAGACAGACAGTCGGACAGAGATAGACAGTCGGACGGAGACAGACAGACAGTCGGACGGAGACAGGGAGACAGTCGGACGGAGACGGGCGGAGACGGTCAGTCGGACGGAGACGGACAGTTGGACGGAGATGGACAGTCGGACGGAGACGGACGGAGACAGACAGACAGACAGACAGTCGGACGGAGACAGACAGACAGACAGACAGACAGACAGACAGACAGTCGGACGGAGACAGACAGACAGACAGACAGACGGAGACAGACAGACAGTCGGACGGAGACAGACAGACAGTCGGACGGAGACAGACAGACAGTCGGACGGAGACAGACAGACAGTCGGACGGAGACAGACAGACAGTCGGACGGAGACAGACAGACAGTCGGACGGAAACAGACAGACAGTCGGACGGAGACAGACGGACGGAGACAGACAGACGGAGACAGACAGACGGAGACAGACGGACGGAGACAGACAGACGGACGGAGACAGACGGACGGAGACAGACGGACGGAGACAGACGGACGGAGACAGACGGACGGAGACAGACGGACGGAGACAGACAGTCGGACGGAGACAGACAGACAGACAATCGGACGGAGACAGACAGACAGACGGAGACAGACAGACAGACGGACGGAGACAGACAGACAGTCGGTCGGACGGAGACAGACAGACAGACAGTCGGACGGAGACAGACAGACAGACAGTTGGACGAAGACGGACAGTCGGACGGAGACGGACAGTCGGACGGAGACGGACAGACGGACAGTCGGACGGAGACGGACAGACGGACAGTCGGACGGAGACGGACAGACGGACAGTCGGACGGAGACGGACAGACGGACAGTCGGACGGAGACGGACAGACGGACAGTCGGACGGAGACGGACAGTCGGACGGAGACAGACAGACGGACAGTCGGACGGAGACAGACAGACAGACAGTCGGACGGAGACAGACATACAGACAGTCGGGCGGAGACAGACAGACAGTCGGACGGAGACAGACAGACAGACAGACAGACAGTCGGACGGAGACAGACAGACAGACAGACAGTCGGACGGAGACAGACAGACAGACAGACAGACAGACAGACAGACAGACAGACAGACAGACAATCGGACGGAGACAGACAGACAGACAGACGGAGACAGACAGACAGACAGTCGGACGGAGACAGACAGACAGACAGTCGGACGGAGACAGACAGACAGTCGGACGGAGACAGACAGACAGTCGGACGGAGACGGACAGACGGACAGTCGGACGGAGACGGACAGACGGACAGTCGGACGGAGACAGACAGACGGACAGTCGGACGGAGACAGACAGACGGACAGTCGGACAGAGACTCACAGACAGACAGACAGTCGGACAGAGACAGACAGACAGACAGTCGGACAGAGACAGACAGACAGACAGTCGGACGGAGACAGACAGACAGTCGGACGGAGACAGACAGACAGACAGTCGGACGGAGACAGACAGACAGTCGGACGGTGACGGACAGTCGGACGGAGACAGACAGACAGACAGTCGGACGGAGACAGACAGACGGACAGACAGACAGACAGACAGACAGACAGACAGTCGGACGGAGACAGACAGACGGACAGTCGGACGGAGACAGACAGACGGACAGACAGACAGACAGACAGACGGAGACAGACAGACAGTCGGACGGAGACAGACAGACAGTCGGACGGAGACAGACAGACAGTCGGACAGACAGACAGACAGTCGGACGGAGACAGACAGACGGACAGTCGGACGGAGACAGACAGACGGACAGACAGACAGACAGACAGTTGGACGGAGACAGACAGACAGACAGACAGACAGACAGACAGACAGACAGACAGACAGTCGGATGGAGACAGACAGACAGACAGACAGACAGACAGTCGGACGGAGACAGACAGACAGACAGACAGACAGACAGTCGGACGGAGACAGACAGACAGACAGACAGACAGACAGTCGGACAGAGACGGACGAAGACAGTCGGACGGAGACGGACGAAGACAGTCGGACGGAGACGGACGAAGACAGTCGGACGGAGACGGACGAAGACAGTCGGACGGAGACGGACGAAGACAGTCGGACGGAGACGCACGAAGACAGTCGGACGGAGACGGACGAAGACAGTCAGACGGATGGAGACAGTCAGACGGACGGAGACAGACAGACAGACACATGAGAGAGGCTGGAAGTAGCACATAGTAGGTCACAGAGCAGGGCCCCTGAAGCAGGTTAGAGGTTAAATGCCAGTAGGTGGCACCTAAGATTCAGAAATTAGCAACCCAACCTGCCCAACCTGTGTGTGCGTGCGTGCGTGTGTGTGAATGCCAATGCGTATGCATGCACGTGTGTTAGTGTGTACACATTTGTGTGTGCTCAGTCCTCTCTGACAGACAGTAAGAGGCCTTTGAAAGCCAATGACTTCCCATAACCGGAGCCCATGCTGTTTGGTGAAAATACCCTTTTTAAAGACGCACGGCTCATCCCCAGTCCTCATCTCTTCCCCCATCCTTCCGTCCTACCAAGAGCTCATTTATAGCTATCACAAGACGATCACAAAACGTCCGCCCTTGACGGATATATAATGCCTCGTTGTGCTTGTGCGAGCCTCACAGCGTACCCCCCACATCCTGTGACAAAGCAGGGCCTATTTGATGTGGTGGTTGGAAAACGGTATTATGGGATATGGATTGTTGTCGGACAAAAGGAATACCCTTTGTGTGGCTTTTCACATGGATGTTCCGGATCTCAACGAGGTTGTCAAGGTGTCTCAGTAAAACGTGCTGTTGGATGCATTACATGAGTCTCTCTCTCCTTCTCCATTGTTTTCCGTCCCTTCTTTAAGATCATTGTATTTTCATTGTATCTCTTTCTGCCACTCTTCCCTTCACATGGTGTTGTTCAAACACAAGCATTCAATGGCATTTGGGGAATTTGTGGAATACATTGGATGATGTTGGACCATATAATCCATGCCTTTAATGAGCATGGAACATTAATACCACTGATGAACAAGTCAGAAGGATGAATGTTACATTTCCTACCGGCAAGACATGAGAACGTCTACTTCATACAGTATTTTACCCTCATATCTTGTACATCATTCTGAAGGAAGATAACATTCAGAGTTCAGAGGAATAAGCTATACTACTCTTCAGATTTGGGAGACGGAGGTACAGACATGAAACATATAAAGATAGATGCACTTGTCGCGGGATGAATCCCACCACTGCGCACACACACACACACACACACACACACACACACACACACACACACACACACACACACACACACACTACACACACTCAGGCACTGCACATATACAGTCGTGGCCAAAAGTTTTGAGAATGACACAAATATTAGTTTTCACAAAGTCTGCTGCCTCAGTTTGTATGATGGCAATTTGCATATACTCCAGAATGTTATGAAGAGTGATCAATTAATTGCAAAGTCCCTCGTTGCCATGCAAATTAACTGAATCCCCCCAAAACATATTCCACTGTATTCCAGCCCTGACACAAAAGGACCAGCTGACATGTCAGTGATTCTCTCGTTAACACAGGTGTGAGTGTTGACAAGGACAAGGTTGCAGATCACTCTGTCATGCTGATTGAGTTCGAATAACAGACTGGAAGCTTCAAAAGGGGGGGTGGTGCTTGGAATCATTGTTCTTCCTCTGTCAAACATGGTTACCTGCAAGGAAACACATGCTGTCATCATGGCTTTGCACAAGAAGGGCTTCACAGGCAAGGATATTGCTGCCAGTAAGATTGCACCTAAATCAACCATTTATCAAATCATCAAGAACTTCAAGGAGAGCGGTTCATTTGTTGTGAAGAAGGCTTCAGGGCACCCAAGAAAGCCCAGCAAGCGCCAGGACCGCCCCCTAAAGTTGATTCAGCTGTGGGATCGGGGCACCACCAGTACAGAGCTTGCTGAGGAATGGCAGCAGGCAGGTGTGAATGCATCTGCACGCACAGTGAGGCGAAGACCTTTGGAGGATGGCCTGGTGTCAAGAGGGGCAGCAAAGAAACCACTTCTCTTTTCAGGAAAAACATCAGGGATAGACTGATATTCTGCAAAAGGTACAGGGATTGGACTGCTGAGTACGGGGGTAAAGTCATTTTCTCTGATGAATCCCCTTTCCGATTGTTTGGGGCATCTGGAAAAAAGCTTGTCCAAAGAAGACAAGGTGAGCGCTACCATCAGTCCTGTGTCATGGCAACAGTAAAGCATCCTGAGGCCATTCATGTGTGGGGTTGTTTCTCAGCCAAGGGAGTGGGCTCACTCACCATTTTGCCTAAGAACACAGCCATGAATAAAGAATCGTACCAACACATCCAGCAACTTCTCCCAACCATCCAGGAACAGTTTGGCTGACAATGCCTTTTCCAGCATGATGGAGCACCTTGCCATAAGGCAAAAGATTCATCACTAAGTGGCTCGGGGAACAAAATATCAATATTTTGGGTCCATGGCCAGGAAACTCCCCAAACCTTAATCCCATTGAGAACTTGTGGTCAATCCTCAAGGCGGGTGGACAAACAAAACCCCACAAATTCTGATAAACTCCAAGCATTGATTATGCAAGAATGGGCTGCCATCAGACAGGATGTGTCCGAGAAATTAATCAAATCAAATCAAATTTTATTTATCACATACACATGGTTAGCAGATGTTAATGCGAGTGTAGCGAAATGCTTGGGCTTCTAGTTCCGACAATGCAGTAATGACCAACGAGTAATCTAACCTAACAATTCCACACTACTACCAAGTGTAAGGGAATGAAGGTTATGTACATAAAAATATATGAATGAGTAATGGTACAGAACGGCATAGGCAAGATGCAGTAGATGGTATCAGGTACAGTATATACATATGAGATGAGTAATGTAGGGTATGTAAACATTATATAAAGTGGCATAGTTTAATGTGACTAGTGATACATTTATTACATCCAATGTTTTATTATTAAAGTGGTTAGAGATTGAGTCAGTATGTTGGCAGCAGCCACTCAATGTTAGTGATGACTGTTTAACAATCTGCTGGCCTTGAGATAGAAGCTGTTTTTCAGTCTCTCGGTCCCTGCTTTGATGCACCTGTATTGACCTCGCCTTCTGGTTGATAGTGGGGTGAACAGGCAGTGGCTCAGGTTGTTGTTGTCCTTGATGATCTTTATGACCTTCCTGTGACATCGGGTGGTGTAGGAGTCCTGGAGGGCAGGTAGTTTGCCCCCGGTGATGCGTTGTGCAGACCTCACTACCCTCTGGAGAGCCTTACAGTTGTGGGCGGAGCACTTGCCGTACCAGGCGGTGATACAGCCCGACAGGATGCTCTCGATTGTGCATCTGTAAAGGTTTGTGAGTGCTTTTGGTGACAAGCCGGATTTCAGCCTCTTGAGGTCAAACAGGCGCTGCTGCGCCTTCTTCACCATGCTGTCTTGTGTGGGTTTTTCAGTTTTTCTATGATGTGTACGCTGAGGAACTTAAAACCTACTACCCTCTCCACTACTGTCCCGTCGATGTGGATAGGGGGGTGCTCCTTCTGCTGTTTCCTAAAGTCCACGATCATCTGCTTTGTTTTGTTGACGTTGAGTGTGAGGTTATTTTCCTGACGCCCTCACCTCCTCCCTGTAGGCGGAGGTGAGGTGGTAATCAAGCCTACCACTGTAGTGTCGTCTGCAAACTTGATGATTGAGTTGGAGGGGTGCATGGTCACGCAGTCGTGGGTGAACAAGGAGTATAGGAGAGGGCTGAGAACGCACCCTTGTGAGGCCCCAGTGTTGAGGATCAGCGGGGTGGAGATGTTGCTACCTACTCTCACCACCTGGGGGCGGCCCATCAGGAAGTCCAGTACCCAGTTGCACAGGACGGGGTTGAGACCCAGGTTCTCGAGCTTGATGACGAGTTTGGAGGTTACTATGGTGTTATATGCTGAGCTGTAGTTCATGAACAGCATTCTCACATAGGTATTCCTCTTGTCCAGATGGGTTAGGGCAGTGTGGTTGTGATTGCGTCGTCTGTGGACCTATTGGGGTGGTAAGCAAATTGGAGTGGGTCTTGGGTGTCAGGTAGGGTGGAATGATCCTTTAATAGTCTCTCAAAGCACTTCATGATGACGGAAGTGAGTGCTACGGGGCGGTAGTTGTTTAGCTCAGTTACCTTGGCTTTCTTGGGAACAGGAACCATGGTGGCCCTCTTGAAGCATGTGGGAACAGCAGACTGGGATAAGGATTGATTGAATATGTCCATAAACACACCAGCCAGCTGGTCTGCGCATGCTCTGAGGCTGTGGCTGGGGATGCCGTCTGGGCCTGCAGCCTTGCGAGGGTTAACACGTTTAAATGTTTTACTCACATCGGCTGCAGTGAAGGAGAGTCCGCAGGTTTTGGTAGCGGGCCGTGTCAGTGGCACTGTATTGTCCTCAAAGAGAGTTGTTTAGTCTGTCTGGGAGCAAGACATCCTGGTCCGCGACGGGGCTGGTTTTCTTTTTGTAATCCGTGATTGACTGTAGACCCTGCCACATACCTCTTGAATTGCGACTCTACTTGGTCTCTATACTGACACTTAGCTTGTTTGATTGCCTTGTGGAGGGAATAGCTACACTGTTTGTATTTGGTCATGTTTCTGGTCACCTTGCCCTGATGAAAAGCAGTGGTTCACGCTTTCAGTTTCGCGCTGCCATCAATCCACAGTTTCTGGTTTGGGAATGTTTTAATAGTTGCTGTGGGTACGACATCGCCGATGCACTTGCTAATAAATTCGCTCACCGAATCAGCGTATTCGTCAATGTTGTTTGACGCAATGCGGAACATATCCCAGTCCAGCTGATTGAAGCAATCTTGAAGCGTGGAATCAGATTGGTCGGACCAGCGTTGAACAGACCTGAGCGCGGGAGCTTCCTGTTTTAGTTTCTGTCTATAGGTTGGAAGCAACAAAATGGAGTCATGGTCAGCTTTTCCGAAGGAGGGCGGGGGAGGGCCTTATATGTATCGCGGAAGTTACAATAACAATAGAATAACAATGAGTAACAATGAAAACAATGATTATCAGCACCTGGTTGCACAATCGATATACTGATAGAATTGTTTTCAGATTAGCCTTGTTAAAATCCTCAGCTACAATGAATGCAGCCTCAGGATATGTGGTTTCCAGTTTACATAGAGTCAGGGCAGGGTAGCCTATTGGTTAGAGCGGTGGACTAGTAACGGAAGGTTGCAAGTTCAAACCCCCGAGCTGACAAGGTACAAATCTGTCGTTCTGCCCCTGAACAGGCAGTTAACCCACTGTTCCTAGGCCGTCATAGAAAATATGAATTTGTTCTTAACTGACTTGCCTAGTTAAATAAAGGTAAAAAATTAAATTAAATAAAAATTTAAAAATGAAGTTCGTTCAGGGCCATCGATGTGTCTGCTTGGGGGGGATATATGCGGCTGTGATTATAATTGAAGAGAATTCTCTTGGTAGATAATGTGGTTGACATTTGATTGTGAGGAATTCTAAGTCCGGGGAACAGAAGGACTTGAGATCCTGTATGTTGTTATGATCACACCACTTCTCATTAATCATAAGGCATACCCCCGTCCTTCTTACCAGAAAGATGCTTGTTTCTGTCGGTGCGATGCGTGAAGAAACCAGCTGGCTGTACCGACTCCGATAGCGTGTCTCGAGTGAGCCATGTTTCCGTGAAGCAAAGAACGTTAGTCTCTTGTGTCTCTCTGGAATGCTACCCTTGCTCGGATTTCATCTATCTTGTTGTCAAGAGACTGGGCATTGGCGAGTAGTATGCTCGGGAGTGGTGTGCGACGTGCCCGTCTCCTGAGCCTGACCAGAAGGGTGCTTCATCCGCCCCTTTTATGGCGTCGTTGTTTTGGTTCGCCGGCTGGGATCCGATCCATTGTCCTGGGTTGTGGGCAAAACAGAGGATCCGCTTCGGGGGAAAGTCGTATTCCTGATCGTAATGATGGTGAGTTGACGTTGCTCTTATATCCAATAGTTCCTTCCGACTGTATGTAATTAAACCTAAGATTACCTTGGGTACCAATGTAAGAAATAACACGTAAAAAAAAATAAAAATACTGCATAGTTTCCTAGGAACGCGAAGCGAGGTGGCCATCTCTGTCGGCACAGGAGATTGACAGCATGCCAGGGCGGATTGCAGTCAACACTGCAAATATTGACTCTTTGCATCAACTTTATGTAATTGTGAATAAAAGCCTTTGAAACTTATGAAATGCTTGTAATTATACTTCAGCATTCCATAGTAACATCTGACAAAAATATCTAAAGACACTGAAGCAGCAAACTTTGTGAAAATTAATATTGGTGTCATTCTCAAAACTTTTGGCCACGACTGTATACGCACGCATGCATACACACACACACACACACACACACACACACACACACACACACACACACACACACACACACACACACACACACACACACACACACACACACACACACACACACACACACACACGCACACACACACCAAATCAGTGTTCATTTATCAAACAATGAATGCTATAGATCTTACCTGTGTGCCGTAGTCTTGAATTGTGGGGGGGGGGGGCTTGAATTGATTTGTATCTCAGGCTGACCCACCTACAGAAACCCAGAACATACAGAGAATATATTCCCTTTAAAGTGGATTTATTTTCTTTTATCCCTGCTATCCTCCCAATATGCCCTTGAAAAACTGCAGAAATGAAAGGAAGCGAGAATAAAACAGGCCCTCACAGACACAGTAGCGAGTGTGAAATTGTTGTTTCCATGGAAATGGCATGCGACGTTAAGTCTTATCACCAAATCTCAGGTATTGACTCTCATTGGCGATATTTAACCTTCACAGATGAAAAGGCCTCCATTCATGCAAAGGAATTGATAAAGCTGCCGTGCTCTGGGTATTACAATTGATGTCTTTATCATCAGGAGACCACTCTAACTACAGCCTGTTTGCAAATGATTCTCCTCAGCTACCGCTGCATAGCCTTGCCGCCATTATCTTTCAAATAAATCATTGAAGTTGTGCATATTTTCTTCATTCACCACCTTTGTGAGTAGAGGTGGGTGTTCCTGAAAATGCTTACATCCCAATTCAATGAAATATGCTTTAGGAAACCTTCAAAAACAACCCTTAACATAGTAACAATAATATATGCCATACAGTTATGTGTGCACACATTTTACATATGGGTGGTCCTTGGAATCAAAACCACTAGACAATCCCTTGCAAACACTATTTTGAATGAATGAAGCACAGTTAGTGCACAAAACATTAGGACAACCAGAGACATTGAAAACTAGGCATTAAAACTTCCATTGCTACTGATGTACTCCTGTTTCTAATTGGCCAGGGTTTAAGGACAACTCTCTCTGTTTCAAATTACTTTTTTGTATTTTTTTCTTCCGGGAGATGTCCTGGCATGGTAATGCATTGTCATTATATTGTGCATCAACATGACCAATTCCTATTGTATTACCTGAACAATATTGGGAACAGAACCCTTCATTGACCAGCCGAAGCCACTCTATGACGTAAAAACATCTGAAAATAAGCAACACAATGTATTTGCAAGTCTTGCAACCTGGATTCAAGCAGAGAGAACAAACAATTTGGGTTGGCCACATCTTTGCTTCAAGAGATTACTGTTGATGTTTTATTTTGGCTTTTACCCCCAAGATCCATTTTAGTGTTAAATGACCTGTCCGTACTGGTTCGTTCAACAAGGAAAGACGTCTTGGAAAACAAAAGTGAAAAGGTTGTGAGGTCACGAGATGAGGCAGATGGTGGAATGAGGCCCAGTAATTGTTTTCGTTTTTTTGGGAGTAAAACCAGGCTCTGCCGCTGATAGTATATCTACAGTGTTGACTTGTAAAGATGGAAATGTCTCTCGCAAACACAGGGAAAAGACCCCAGCAGCTTATGTTTGTGTTATCTTGAACATAGCCTTATGTCGGATGTTGATCCACCCAGCAAGGTGAGGTGTTGTCAATAGATTTTCTTCAAACCAATATCTGTTGTGCGGTGTGCGAGCGAAGGTACTCAAAACATGCAAGTATGCACACACACATATTCACTTGCTGCTGCAAGTATACCAACATTCCTTGCCATTTCCAGCCAACATTTGAGTTGCAATCCATCACTTTAGTTCCCTGTATTTACAAATAGCCAGTGGTGATTTTAGCATGTAAATCTTGGTGGTGCAAAAAAATGTTTATGTGGGATGCATGCCAGCAAAGCCACTACACTAAACAATACATGAATTGCACTATAACGGTGACTACTGGTGCCCACAAACTGTTAGGGCCTGCATAAAGCTGTACGAACGCAGAGTCCCAGCAGCAGTCCCAACACCTGACCACTGCTACACCTGGCTATCAGCGGAGCCTTGTCTGGCAGCGAAACAGTTCATTCAGCCTCATTTACTACCTTTAAAAAAAACATAGCTGACATGGCTGAATTGCTTCAACAAATGTAGTTTATACTGACAATTGAGATGTACAAACCATGGAATAAGGGGATACAAGGCCATCTGTAATTTCCAATAAGACATTAATGAGGAAGCTAGGACAGGTGTAGTCAAAAGTTCAGCACTTTTGAAATTTACATCAACAAAATTCAGAACATGGGCCACTCTTAGTGTTCTTGATGTACACGAAGTCAGAACGTGGAATAAATAAAGGGGGCATATTAGCAGACAACGAAAGCTCTTAATGTTACAATATTCAATGATTACATTTCTCAAAAACAGGTTATAGGCTACATGTGCACCACCAAGTCAGAAGAATATACCAAATTATTAGGGTGAGGCACATGGGCTACTAACAGCTTTCTACACAACATACACTTAGTATTACTTTATTAACTACAGTATACATATCTCCTTGGCATATTACATAATGTATGCAGCAGCAAACAAGACATTTTTGGACTCACCTTGTTGTGCTGTGCTCACTTGAACAGGAAGTTGGTGCGGTGGTCCTTTGTGGGCAAATTTTGTCATCAAAGTCTGGCATTCTGGCATTCTTTGGATTTATGGTGCTTTCAAGACAATTGGGAACATGATTCAAAAGGTTGAATCATGTTGACATCAGTGATCTTCAGGTCGTAGCTCTGGAAAGAGGCCCAAGTTCCCATTTCCGAGTTGGATGAAAGTTCAAAACGTATTCGTTTTCCCTGAGGTCCCAGTTGTGTTGAACTCACATAACTCAGATGTTTCAGTTTCGAGTTAAGTTGTTTTAAGGGTGGCACAAATCATGCTTCATTGACAGCATGGCCAATGTTGAATGTTTATAATTGTTTAACTAGGAAAAGAGACCCTTAATCTTAGACTTGGGATCACACAGCCACTCCACTCCGAATAGCAGGCTAATGATTGCTTTGCAATGATTGCAGTTAGCCACTGATTCCTTCCAAACCACTCATTGTTGAATTTGCGATTTCCAATTTGTTGTGTAATATTTATGTCCAATGGCCAATGAGCAACGATACGTTTTAGCTATAATTTATCTTCATATGACAAGGATTAAAAAGGATTTACCAATAGATTGTCGACTTGATTCATGATAATGACTGCTAGCTAAGATTTTGAAAGTATGATGTTTACATGAACAGTCCAATCGAAGCTACTGGGGATATAATGTGTTTTGATGTCATTTTATCTGTGGCCAATGACGTTGAGCCTTCTTGGATGGGCACTAATGTAACTCTATGGCAGCACCCAAGGGGCTTGAATTTTCTAGATCTACCCTTAGACTTGGCGGTGACATAGTGTCCCCATGAGTGACAGAACACTGAGCCAATCATGGTGCAACGCTCTGTATTTTCTACTGGCTTGCCCCACCACAGAACGCCCTGAGCTTGGCTGAAACACCTGCATTTTGGAGCTGCCTTACTCAAGAAAACAAAAAAGAGACCATGTTTTTATGCAGCTTTATTAACTTAACTTTATTGATTTTTTTATATTTTTTACATTGTTTACAAACTGATATGTGACACATACTAATTAATATGCAAAAGCCCTCCATCCAAAACAGGAAACCCCCCTATAAATGTGGGGCTCAAAACAGATGGGGCTCTGCAAATAACTTACCGGCAGTTACTTTTCCAAGACTCAGCTCCACAAACAAGACAGGTGGCACACTTTTGACGGGACATTATAATTATAAGTCGTGCCTTTCTGGAAATGGGAATTATATGTTGTGTCTTTAAAAACATAAGAAAACACAATTGACTTGATCATAATTGAGCATTTCTGAGGGAATCAACAAACTATATGAGACTTACTCTGCCTAGGCCTCCAAAGCCACATACAGCAGATGGCACACATAGTTTAAAGCAGAAACTCTATGTCCCGACGATTGCATTCCGTTGCTGTCTGGTGAAAACCTCTTATCTCCAAAACGAAAACCTTACAGGAAATTACCATATTTTCCCATT
This sequence comes from Oncorhynchus masou masou, assembly GCF_036934945.1. Lineage (NCBI taxonomy): Eukaryota > Metazoa > Chordata > Actinopteri > Salmoniformes > Salmonidae > Oncorhynchus > Oncorhynchus masou. Next base: position 22,592,274 of record NC_088234.1, on the reverse strand, counting down.
AACGAACATACAATTATGAAACTTCAGAAGCTATTTTGAATACATGTTCTTGTTCTTAGAGTCATGAAATGTTCCAAGTACATCGAGGGGAGTTAATGCTTTCAGTAATTAAAATAAAAAATGCAAATTGGCAAAAATGGAGTTTAAAGGTTTTCATCAGACAGCGACAATGTGTTTGTGCCAGGTAAAATTGGACATTGGCCTTTGAGGTTTGCAACACGAGGCTCACGTGGTTTTTAGCAGAACTCTACATCACGAAGAGTGCATTTGTTTGTGCCAGGTAGAATTGACAGTTGGTCTTTTGAGGTTTCCCAAGATACAGAGACTATATGCAGAGATTAGTAAGAACACTGCCTACCCTCTTAAGGTCTTTCTAACACGGCAGCATGTCAGCTCAGATTTGATTACTCTGAGTTTACATATGCCTCTCCTGTTTGCCTCTCCTGTGTGTCATCAACCTGCAGTCGAGAGGGACAGACGCGTGCGGAATAAGAGGCGTCATGTATAGAAAGTGCGGGTAAATAGTTGGGATATATAAGACGTAGATGGCCAATATGCCTTAAAATGACTTGTGTGGTCGAGAGCGGCATACGCTCGTGGAATGATTGATGTGAGGTATAGATTGACAAGTGTGGAGAGAGCATTCTATGTACAGTAAATCATCTGGATCAGAAATGGCTGGTGGGAGGAGATACCTGAGGACGTGCTCATTGTAAAGGCTGAAATTGAATAATTGGAAAGGTTTCAAATACATCAAACACATGGTTGCTATTTCATTCATTCCATTTCAGCCATTACAATGACGTCCTCCGATATCTATCTATGGAGTTACATAAATAGCTGACATGTACGGTGTCCATATTAGGACACACGTCCATGGCGTGTTGGAGGAGACCTCACGTTATCTGTCGTTTCGATTGGAGGATGTGGAAATCGGCCAATGCAATTAGATTCATGCTGGCTGTGAGCTGTACGGTTAAGTCAACTCTCTATCTGTTTGTTTATGCCTGAGTTCCTGCTGCTCGGAAAGGAGACTCAGATTTTTCAGTGGTAAACAGAGTATTGTGCTGTGACTCATCTGCTTCTTCCTGTTACACAACTTCCTTCTTGATTGACTAGTAGAGAAACTACATTTCCCAATAGTGTGGAGTTAGTTGAATTACGTTTCCCAGTAGTGTGGAGTTAGTTGAACTAAGTTTCCCAGTCGTGTGGAGTTAGTTGAACTACATTTCCCAGTAGTGTGGAGTTAGTTGAACTAAGTTTCCCAGTCGTGTGGAGTTAGTTGAACTACATTTCCCGGTAGTGTGGAGTTAGTTGAACTACGTTTCCCAGTAGTGTGGAGTTAGTTGAACTACGTTTCCCAGTAGTGTAGGGTTAGTTGAACTACGTTTCCCAGTAGTGTGGAGTTAGTTGAACTAAGTTTTCCAGTCGTGTGGAGTTAGTTGAACTACATTTCCCGGTAGTGTGGAGTTAGTTGAACTACATTTCCCGGTAGTGTAGGGTTAGTTGAACTACGTTTCCCAGTAGTGTGGAGTTAGTTGACCTACATTTGCCTGTAGTGTAGGGTTAGTTGACCTACATTTGCCTGTAGTGTGGAGTTAGTTGAACTACGTTTCCCGGTTAGTGTAGGGTTAGTTGACCTACATTTGACTGTAGTGTGGAGTTAGTTGAACTACATTTCCCGGTAGTGTAGGGTTAGTTGACCTACATTTGCCTGTAGTGTGGATTTAGTTGAACTACGTTTCCCGGTAGTGTGGAGTTAGTTGAACTACGTTTCCCAGTAGTGTGGAGTTAGTTGAACTACATTTCCCGGTAGTGTGGAGTTAGTTGAACTATGTTTCCCAGTAGTGTGGAGTTAGTTGAAGTACTTTCAAAATAACATGGTTCGTTTGTAGATAACTCATTTTCTCAACATGTAGTGGGTTCGAGTGTAAAAAGCTCATCACTACACATTCATCTCATTTGAAGTAGAGTCTTGCTATTACATAATGCAGACTTCATTTTCTGCAGTTGGCCTGTATCTTCAGATTGACCAGGGATGGATTTGGAAAGTCCATCTAACTATCTGACCAAATCAATTCTGGTCAGATAAATACAGATTACTGGGCAAGAAGCTGAAAAAGTATGAAAATAAGAAGGACATGGAACTATCCAAATATCTATCTGAGGGACAGGTATCTGAGAGACAGATAGGCACACAAACAAGCTTTTGGAAAAGAATCACCAGCCTTGCACTTCCCCTCTCCCCTCCTAATCCGCCCCCTGGCCCCAACCGAACTAGGAATGAATTAGCAAGCAGACCCTCGTTTGCATACATATCCATGTCATTACTAAACGACATAGAAAATAGGCATACAAACACAACTTATCAGCACGGGGGAGGCTATTTCAACTCATTATGTGGGCAGTGTTGTTTACCATCGGTTAGCACGATAAGCTAGAAACCCAGTGAAGGGTGGAGAGAACACAACTGGCCAAAAGGGAGTCAGGGTGGGGAGGGGGATGAAGGCGCTTGAGGCTCGGCTTGGGGCGCTCTGGACCCTTATAAGCAGTCTCCATTAGCGTTGCCAAGAAATCCTTCTAATCAGCATAGTATCCCGACACCATGAAATAAACTGGGCCAGACAGGAGGGGCTTGCTACTTGCTAGCATGCGTTGGATGTGGCTATGGAGGGTATGTGGAGTGGATGCGCACCACAGTGTCGCATCCTCCCTAATTGTGTCTTTGAACGTGCCAATTTATGGAGAGTACGGGCTAATTAGGTCCCTTTGACATTAGCCACATTGGCTGTATCATAGTGATGGGGAAGGCTCCAACAGGCTCACTATTATGATCAGGTTCAGTGTTCTTAGTTGGGTTCCACAGCGCCACGCGTATCTGACTTGATTATGGTTAGAAATGTGGCTGGTGCCACCATCGTGCAGTAATGATTGGAGTGCTTCCCCCCTGTTTGTATTAGAAGGGTGTGGCCATTGTTTTGGCTGAACTTTTTCGATCATGATCATAGTGCCTGGCTTTCAAAGGTAGACCGGTAGTTGGGATCCTGTCTTTTGTTGTTGTCTCTGATCTCGTTGATATTGTGTTAAAACAAACACCATATTGATCGTCAACATCTGATTGTAAATGTAGATAGGTACAGGTAGATTTCAGTGCCCAATCAGTGAATCAGATAGAGGGTTGAAGTGCATAGCCTGCCAGACATATTTTTGTTTTTATTTTACACAATGCAATATCTGGAACTTGTATGTATTACCGCTGCTGTGTGGCTCAGTTCGTATGGAAAAGCGCTTGAAACGTCAGGGTTTGTGGGTTTAAATCCCACCGGGGCGACCAAAATGTACAGACGTGGGGTTGTATGTCCCTATGGGTAAATGTGTCTGCTAAGATGGCATGTCGTTGCTATTATATCCATTGCTTGGAATGTGCCATTTTTTCCCCATATTTTCCTACCTTAGTAGTCTGTACACTTTAGCGAAACGCACATCACATGTCAATGAGTGTCGGGATGAAGAGGACCTATGTATCTTAGCAATAATACCATGTCATTATCACATATTTCCAGAGGACCCAGAATACCACAGACACACTGCAGGACATGACGGGGCGGAACATGACAGACTTCCTTTTAAAGACCTACAAGGAAGCAGGCAGAAAAAGGTAATTTTACTTATTTGTCATTTTAGTCATTTACCAGACACTATTATCCAGAGTGGTCATTTTTCATTCACCTATGTGCTTGGTAAAACTTGTGTAACATTCAGATATAATGCCAACAATGCAGCCGGAGTTATCTAAGATAATGTGTATAATGTTCAACTCAAGGTCCTATTCATTATAAGTAATCTAAGAGTCAAATGAAATGTTACTGTTTAGTGTGTGTGTGTGTGTGTGTGTGTGTGTGTGTGTGTGTGTGTGTGTGTGTGTGTGTGTGTGTGTGTGTGTGTGTGTGTGTGTGTGTGTGTGTGTGTGTGTGTGTGTGTGTGTGTGTGTGTGTGTGTGTGTGCGTGCATGTCTGTGCGTTTATTCCTGTGTTTGTGTGTCCATGCGTTTTCATATCTTATTAAATTGCACTGTGATCTCTGCCCCCACAACTACCACCACCCACCACTCAAGGTATGGAGGGATTTCTGTCGGAGGGGTCAACTCCCAAGTCAGGATGACTGAACCGGAAATAGAAGCTGTGATCAGGGATTTGAGGAGCCTATTAAATTCCTCCCAGGTATGCTATGGATATTGGAATCGTGGTAGCCTTACTGTCGGCCGTGGTACAGCTTGACTACTGAGGGAAAGCGCATTCATTTAATATGTGCCTGTGTGGGTGGAGGATAGACAAGGTACGTTTGCTGCGGTTGAAAGCCAGAAGGGGTCTTTGGAGACCTCAATTCACTGAGGTCCTTGGATGTTGTTTATCTATGTTCAATTATGCATAGACGTAGAAACCAAGGACAAACCCAGCTTATAAAACCGGCCTGATAGCTAATGCTAAGCTTGTGCTCTTTGTGAAACATGGACTTGAATCTGCTTGAGTGACTCTTGAATTTCAATACATTACCTTCAAATCGAACTCAGAGGAAAGTTAAATCTCAGATAGACTTTTTGGTGTCCATGGAAACTGGGTATGATGTATTTAATATTTAGTTCTTCCTCTCTTTCTCCTCAACACACTCAAACAAGCGTACACACTCCCACTCTATCTATCTACTCTCTCTCTCTCTCTCCCTTTCACTTACACTTGCACACATACCCTCCCCCACACACACATACCGTACCCCCCCCCCCCCCCGCACACACACCCTCCCACACACACACATACCCTCCCACACACACATACCCTCCCACACACACATACCCTCCCACACACACACACATACATACCCTCCACAAACACACACACATGCATACCCTCCACAAACACACACACATACATAGCCTCCACAAACACACACACATACATACCCTCCCACACACACACACATACATACCCTCCACAAACACACACACATGCATACCCTCCACAAACACACACACATACCCTCCCACACACACACACACACACATACATACCCTCCACAAACACACACACATGCATACCCTCCACAAACACACACACATGCATACCCTCCACAAACACACACACATACATACCCTCCCACACACACACACATACATACCCTCCACAAACACACACACATACCCTCCCACACACACACACACACACACATACATACCCTCCCACACACACACACATACATACCCTCCACAAACACACTCACACACACATACCCTCCCACACACATTAAATGTTCAAACCTGTTGGAAACCCGGACCTCAAACTTCTGTGAGATCAGCAGAATGTTGCCCGCCCTCGGGGCATCTTCCCCATCCTTACCCAGGGCACTTCTCCATGCTCCAGATTCTCTACGCTAACACAACTTTAATTAGTCGCCACAGTGATGATGTAACTCTAATGGCCGAGCATGAGCCGTTCCCAGCTCTGTGCCTTTCCCTTATTAAAGTGGAAAATTGTCCTTGAGATATGGCTAACTCGCTGACTGTGACTGGGTCCCAAATGGTACCCTATATAGTGCAGTATTTTGGGCCGGGCCAAAATAGGGTGTCATTTAGAATGCAATCTGTGTCTGCTTGGGTTGCAGAAGGAGAGAGAACAGTAGTACTCTGCTGTACCACCTGACTGGGCTGGAAGTTAGCTTTTAAATTCACGTTCATTTTTTGGGGGTGTGCCATGGGTGAAATTGAAATGAGACTCAAAGGATTCTGGGATGGATTAGGATGACGGATATAATAACATGGCAGAAACAAAACACACCGTGCTTGAAGACGATTAAGACAGACTAGTAAATAAAGTAGTCAAATACAGTGTCTTGAGAGCCATACCAAAACATCTTTTAACATAGGTTGCAACTTGTCACGCACTCGACAAAACACGTCGTGCCATAGTCGTATCACTGGCCATGGCTGTGGCGGCCGGCCGGCTCATTTGCCATACAATCATCGCTTTTTTCTAATTTGCCATCACCCTTGAGGAGGAAGTTGTTTCGTAAGGGATTAGCAGCAGTAAACGCTCGCTGGGGTTCCATAATCCCCCTCTGTCTCGCCCGCGGTGAGTCTTCCCGTCTGGCTAAGAAACCAGTGGAACAAGCAGCTAATTCTCAGGAAGACCCAATTCCCATGTTGTGCCTGCTACGTTGCCAACCTGCGCCAGACTCTTTCTCCCCACACCTCAACCCCCTCGGGTTTCCTCCTTCCTCTAATCCCATTCCTCAAAAGGGAGAAGTAAAAGCAAAATATACATACAAGCTAAATGTGAGTCCCAGCTTTGAGGAAAGGAGAATTACAAACAGAAAAAAAGTGTTGTAGTTCCTGGGCTCATGAATTGTAAATGAGCTTGAACAGGGAAGTAATTTAGCACAGATGTTTATGTCGGTGTTCTGTGTGTTTCTGTGAAATTTCTGAAATTCACAATTCAGAGAGATAGGAATGAACCAGAGTCAATGTTATCAGTATAATCACAGTCTCTTGACCAATGTTTCCAGCTGATACGTCTGTACGTATACAACGTCAGTTTTGGCATAGAGGAAAGGGCGGAGTTGGGACATCCGGCTATCTTATGTCACTGCCTTATCCTCTTGTTGCCCTAGCGTAAATACTGTATCCCTCACAAAAAAAGTTTCAAATCGCGCTGTTCTGGCATGTCTGCCTCGTGAATCGCACGCGGCGGCCCAGTCATCTGCAGCAGGCCCATTTCACATGAAACATGACCAGAGTGTATTTTTTAACCTGTTGCGTCGCGCAATCCCGGATCCGGGATTCTATTTATAGCCTCAAGCTCATTAGCATAACGCAACGTTAACTATTCATGAAAATCGCAAATGAAATTAAATAAATATATTTGCTCTCAAGCTTAGACTTTTGTTAACAACACTGTCATCTCAGATTTTCAAAATATGCTTTTCAACCATAGCTAAACAAGCATTTGTTTAAGAGTATTGATTGCTAACATAGCTATAAGCCTAGAATTCAGCCAGCAACATTTTCACAAAAACAAGAAAATAATTCAAATAAAATCATTTACCTTTGAAGAACTTCAGATGTTTTCAATGAGGAGACTCTCAGTTAGATAGCAAATGTTCAGTTTTTCAAAAAAACATTATTTGTGTAGGACAAATCGCTCCGTTTTGTTCACGTTTGGCTATGAAAAAAACCTGTATACAGTTATAGCCTCAAGCTCATTAGCATAATGTAACGTTAACGCAAATAAAATGAAAATAATGCACCTGCTCTAAAGCTTAGCCTTTTCTTAACAACACTGTCATCTCAGATTTTCAAAATATGCTTTTGAACCATCTCTATTCACTAATTTGTGTAAGAGTATGCTAAGCTAGCTTAGCATTTTGAGTAGCATTTAGCTAAAGTAGCATTTGCCAAAATAACAAGAAAATGAACGTTACTTCCCAAGCCTATATAAAATAAGTGGGCCTCAGTAACCTACAGGTATTGCTGAGATACCTATCCCCCTCTCCTGTTCTGTGTTGTTTTGCATTTCAAAGAGGATATGTATCTTCCAAGTGTGTCCAATTAAGCCTTTTTCTGTTTTTTTTTTAAAATTCTCTCCTTCATTAGGATAACACAACCAATCAGATGCTCCTGAATACCGAGATGCTCCTGAAAGAGCTCGGGACCCGGGATAATGTCAAGGTATTATATCATCATTCATCTTGAGGCTTCGAGACTCAGAGGTTCCTTGGTGGCCGTTACCATTTTTGTTTGGTCATCATCATGAGTGCTTTGTGAGCCGACACTGTAGCAGGTATAGCCCAACGCTGGTGCAGTACATAGATAGATCTCTGCCTGTGTAGTATGATGCTAATTTGATAGTTGCTTTTTTTGTTCTAGTTGCTGTTATGTAATGAAAATATAATTGTGTTCGTGTATTAAGCATGGCGAGGGCCATGCTTTACATTGGCATTTAACTGGACGAACTACCAGGAGCACTCTGCATCATTTCCATAAAATAAGTAAATCATCACTCTTCCACTCAGAATTAGCTAAACTAACAGTGGTACTAACAGCCTCCTGCATATCTGATGATACAATATAGTTCCATGACAGATGTACTTATACCATGGAGTAGTGGTTATGTTATGCTAAGTGTTTCCACATCTTGATAATTGTTGTCACTTGCTTTGGCGCTACATAGGTATGGAGTAAGGTACTCTCCATGGGCTGGTTTTCAAGACCAAGATTAAGACAAGTCACGGATCAAATAAAATAAACTTTAAATGGAGAATCTCCATTGAACATTCTTTTTAACCTGGGACTAGCTTTAATCTTTGTCGGGGAAAGTGTATATATGCTTTATATTGTCTGTGAACTGTAGCAGCAATAAACCATCTGTCATGTCTCCAGGTGTGGTTCTACAACCAGGCGTGGCATGGTATTGTATCGTTCCTCAATGTGGCCAACAACGCCATCCTGAGGGGCAACCTGCCGCCGGGTCATGACCCCAGGGAGTATGGAATCTCCTCCTCCAGCCACCCCCTCAACCTCACCAAGGCTCAGCTTTCCTACCAGGCAATGTAAGTTGGGTTGTATCAGCTCTGGGGTTCCCCTAGGTACTGACCTAGGATCAGTTACTCTTCCCCAATCCAAACTGTAACCATACATGGGGAAAATGCAAGGCTGACCCAAGATCAGCATCTAGGGGTAACTTTACCCTATACCTGTTCTATCACCTGTACGACAGGCCATGTGGAGCCAGAGGGAGGGAGGGAGGGGTTGAGACAGAGGGCGAGGTAGTGAGGGAAGCTGGAGCGGCAGAACGAGTGGCAGAAGTCTGAGATGGAGAGGGAAAAGTGGAGAGATGGAGAGGGATAGTATTAGGCTGGCGTATAGATGAATTGGGAGATTGAGAGGATGAGGCCCTCTGAGAAATAAAGAGAAATATAGATGGGAGAGAAAGGCAGAAAAATAAAGAGTGACGGAGAGAAAGAGAGAAATAAAGACAGAAAGACAAGAGATATAGATTTGTGTTTGTAATAGCACACTAGAGGCGATCCCATGGGGACCGCCCGCTTTCACATACTGTTGCTTTATAACCCAAGTGATCAGTCAGGAGCCCTGAAGCTTCCCCATGAGATCTCTAGTGTCAATGAGGGCATTATAGAAGTACAGAACCACAAGCCTTCACTGTCTAATGCAGTCTGAGTCTATCATCGATCTAATTTCCATCATCGACAAAACCCCTCTCTGAAATGAGATAATGTAACATATAGTAACATATGGTTAGCGTAATACAGAGTAATTTAGCATAACATAATGAATTACTTAACGTGTGAAAACATACAGTAGCATATAATAGCACTAGCATGACATAACACAGCATAATAAAATAACATGCCGTAACATATCACATCGTAGAATAACATAACATTGCATAGCAAAGCATGTCCTAATAGGGCGTTGGGCCACCACCATCCAGAACAGATTATACAAGTGTCTGGAACACTATTGGAGGGAGGTGACACCCTTCTTCCATGAGAATTCCATCATCTGGTGTTTTGTTGATGGTGGTGGAAAACACTGTCTCAGGAGCTGCTCTAGAATCTCCCATAGGTGTTCAATTTGGTTGAGATCTAGTGAATGAGTCGGCCATGGCATATGGTTTACATCATTTTCATGCTCATTAAACCATCCAGTGACCACTTGTGCCCTGTGGATTGGGGCATTGGCATTCTATGGGGGCATAGCCATGGCAGCCAAAATAATGGCCTACCCAGCATTTTTTATACACCCTAAGCATGATGGGATGTTAATTGTTTAATCATCTCAAGAACCACACCTGTGTGGAAGCACCTGCTTTCAATTTACTTTGTATCCCTCATTTACTCATGTTTCCATTATTTTGGTAGTTACCTGTAGCATAGCATAACATTTACATAGCAAAACATTAAGCTCTATTTCTGTTGTCTTGTAAATCTTTCTCTGTAGATGCTTAGTTTTCACACTTTGTTTGCTGAAATGTCAGTTTCGATGTTGAAACCTGATGAGATCCTGTGGACGCGATCAATCATGCCACAGATACCATTTAATTCCTTGTTCCTTTGTTGTGGTACCAAGTAAGGTATTTATGTAGTGGCCGGGCATTAGCAACAGTGGTGAATTAGAGAGAAAAGCTGGCTTGGCTAGAAGATAATTACGACAGCTTCCAACCCATAAATTCAGCCCAAGACAAATCTCTCTTGCTTTCTCTGTTTGTGTCTCTTTGTCTCTCTCTCTCTCTTGCTCTCTCAATCTCCATGTGGGCCCTGCCTGTAATTTATTATCCATGATCTAGAGATTAACTTGGGATTCTCCTTCCATGTAAAATGAATTACTAGAGGAAGAAAGCTAGGGTGTCCGTGTCCTATGTGATCGTGCTCGTATCCCTGCATCATTGCCTTCATTCAAGAGTTGTTTCCCAGTAAAAGTATGGTTTTCAATGTATCAGATGGGGAAACATGGAGGGGTGGTTGTGTTCGGGGATAGCTTCTGTCCAGGCATTTTTTTTGACTGACCGCAGTGCTCTGCAAGCGTAAGAAGACACAGTAAATCATCATGGTGGTTCTATGTGACCTGGTGCTTGCCTTCAGTGAATCAGAGAGAGAGAGACCTGTTCAGTCACTAAATCTCCAATGTCCGTTAATAAAAGAGAGCTTGACATTTAGGGCTTTGCATACGGTCTTCACAGAAGGTATTCGTTTTTCCGGGTAGTTAGAAAGAAACACATCCTTTGTCATGAGTTTCCTTTTTTTTCTTACTTTTTTTTCTTTTTTGTCTTACTTTTTTGTCTTTTTTACATTGGTAGCACCAAACAGATGTTGACAAACTAGTAATTATTTGGACAACTAGTCCCTCAGTATTCAATAGAATGAACAGATTTGCGTTATGGCTACATATAATGGAATGGAAAATTGTTTACCTATACAATTGAAAAACAGATGATTATTTGGCTACTTCATTATAGTTTTCTAACCCCCCCCCCCCCCCCCCACACACACACACACACACACACACACACACACACACACTCTAGACCTTGGTCAGAAACAACTGGAAAGACCATGCACACATTAAAAGCTTCTCCCCAACTATACAGTTTGTTACTTTACTAGCAGGGTGCATGTTCCCTCACAGTGATAAGCCGCTAGTCCTTGTTCAGGGTTACCTCATTAGCCAATCACTTGCCTCAACTAATCTTTGGCCCTGTTGAGTGCGGTCTAGATAAGCCTGTTGAAAACTGTTAAAAGTGGGGTAGCACCCACTGCGTAAATTATTTCATGTTTACGCATCCCAATTACGTCCAGGCCATGGCGGGGCTGCACCTGATGACTAATGTAATATGTTAATTATCTGGCATGTAGTCTGGTGAGAGATTGTGGCATGGTGGGGAGGGAGGAGGGACGTTTGTGTGTGTGCCTGCCTGCTTGTCAGTCTGTCTGTGTGTGTGTGTGTGAGGAGGTGGTAGAATATACTGTAGTCTGGTTCACAGCGAAATAAGCGGACACAGCAAGGACGTTTTGACAGCAACACATTGGAAATTAATATTTATTCTTATGAAGGAGAGGTCAGCAGCTTCTGAGGAGAGAGAAACGGTTGCGCCTTGCCCCTCGCAAGTGAGTTGGTAAAGAGATGAACTCTTTGAGTCTCTCGGGTTGATCTTAAGCTAAAGATGTGGTCGCCCACTGCCTGCAATCTGCAATTAGCTAATAAACTACACAGGGGGGTAACTAAGACCGTAACATCTATAATCACCAACTCCTCTAGTGTTTTGTCTTCAATGTGGATAAAATAGCAAAGAGGAAATCCAGTTGGAGGAAGATTTTTATTTTGGCCCACTCCATACCAGCTAACATGAATAATTGAAGTGCTGTTGAATGACCTTTGACCTCAAATGTCCAGCACCTCTCTGGTGCAGTATCCATCTCTTGTTTGTGAACTTCCAAAACCTCCTCATAACCGAAACTCTGTTAGATGTGACAGCAGAGAGCAGAAAGAGGGGGATCTATTCATCAAAAGAGACCAGCAGGAGCTCTGAATTGACAGAATGTGAAAGTATGGAAGGCAAGAAAGCACAACATGCCTTTAGCGGGGTGAATGATATTCAAACAGCATGGAGGATCAAGAGTTTCCATGAAGAATCGTCATTGGTTCTCGGAAATGTTTTCAGTAGTTTGGCCTGATTGCTAGTCAAAAAGAGAATTCAGTCAAACTGAGTCATCTATTGGTAACAAGCTAATACATAAACTAACAGTATATTATAGAACGTAGATAGAATTGGTCCAACCAGCCATATTTTACATATAAATAAACCATATAAGACTTGTATACTAATTCTCGAAATTTGATTTAATTTGAGTCATTAAGCACAGTCCTTACACAGTGATGTACAGAATGTAACCGTTTTATTTTGGATGCAATGTTCAGACATTCACAGAAGTAGCGACAGCGCAGCACAATCATCCAAACTGGAAAAATGTAGGCTACATTAGTCCTCGTGCTAACTGAGGAAAGACTTGAGGAAAGTGGTCAACTCTCAGCTGACAGCAACCACAATATCAATTAACTAATAGCAATTACTATTTACAATTGATCACATCATGGGTGAGCTCACCATTGATCGAAATAATTTAGTAAAACACTTTCTTAAAATCGAAAGTAATCTGACGATGGGTAGTTTGCGCTCCAACATGTTTGTTTTTTCCCGCGTCAAACAAAGATGAGAAGAGAGGACCATTTGAAACAATGAGCGCATTCTGACATCACGCGCATAAAATAACTGGCACTGCGGCGACCGTAAAATATTCACGCGTGAAAAGTTTAATATGGAGAAATGAAAAATAATCCCCCCTTTGTGTACTAGTGGTGTGTCTAAACAGTTTGACTCAATAGTTTACTTTGAGATAAAAGCACCACATTTGTCACAGAGGTAAATAGATGTAAGTACCATGAAAATATATAGATATGGAGCCACCCCTAATTTGGCACCTTGGGGCCGTGGCAGCTACTAACTACAAAACGTGAATACATTTTTAGCTTTCAGTCAATGTCTCTGTACCAAGTTGAGAGTCTCACATTTCAGATGCAATAGCGGACATGCATAAAGTTGCCGGCCCATCTGTACTTAACCACGGATGCTTTATTTGCTAAGTTTGCCATATCAGACAGTGCTCTCAGAGTTTCCATTACTTTTTTTTTTTGCTTGTTTTAGCAGTAGCACAGTATACTTGATCCCAATACTATTGACATATTGAACCCTGTCGCGCGCTGTAGTTACGTCTATCTTTATCCACCTCCGCCCATTGGACGTGAGTTGATAGCCCATAGCGTTACAAAGTTAGAGTCTGATGGCACCACTGCCCATATCACTCATATCAGCAGTCATCTTAGGTTGTACCGGTGTGTCAGGTTAGCTTAATCACCAATTTATCAGCCTCTGAGTATCACAGAAACACAGCACTTTGAATGTTGCTTTTAAGGAAATTGATCAAAATAACTGTTAAAAACATGAAAAACATACAAAAGCGTATACTTTTTTTACGCCAAATGTGACTGTAAATGTGTGTATCTTTTTTAAATGTTTATTTAGGGGACTTTAAACTATTTACTTGTGTCACAAAAGGTTAATATAAGAAAAAGTGTTACAGCTTGACATACAATCATCACCATAAAAAATCACTCCTGTTGGTGCTTTCAGGGTTATAAATATGTTGGTGCTTTTAGGATTAAGTAGAAACTCTTCTCCAGAGCAACTAAAGTATAGGTACAACATTTCAGTAGCATCTGTGTTCATTCCAGGTCAAAGGCAAGATTAATGACAAGACTGGGGCAGAAAGTGTGAGATTTCACTTAGAATGAAACTCAACACCTGGAAAGGTTATGAGGCTTACTTCCACCGAAAGGCCTCTTGACCATTCCTCTATCTACAGCCCCTGAGGGCTAAGCAGATATTGGCCTCAGATCCCTGGACTACTTTTGACAAGGGCCTATAGGGGTCCGGTCAAAAGTAGTGCACTATATAGGGAATAGGGTGCCATTTGGAATGCATCCAATGTCAAGTTCGTAACATATTTCTCAGACAGGATTTTCTTCCCTCTTTACCACTGTGACCCTATCTGCTCCCTTGAGTCCTCGATTGATAGGACTAATTGTCAGGTGAAATGTCTGAGTGGCCTCTGGCTCTTGTTTGTTAGTAAAGGAAGTATATGGGTTTCAAATGTGTCCTCGGTTTTCCTCTGGCTACTTCTACTGTTTCCTAGTGAGTCATTAATCCATTATGGGAAAGAAGCAAAACAAGGGAAACACTATTTTGTAAGTGGTGACTGCATCATGGGAAACGCACGAAAACAAAACACTTATAGAATTATAAACACACGCTGTTCACACACCAGACTAAATATTGTATGGTCCTTTAGGACTGACCGGTACGGGTTTAGGCCAGGTTACTGTAGAGCACATGACAGAAGATGTGAAAGAGTAATGAATACATTTCATGATTGATGGATCGATACTAGAAAAATCAATCACCCTTGATGGTGGATTTCAATATTTTACAACTTCATTCTAGATGGTTCTGCACACTGAAAGTAGTCTGTGGGCCGGGAGAAACTGTAATCCATTGTTCGGTTTTCTTTAAGAGGTCCCTTCACCTTACTTTATCTACCGATAGCTTGTTAAAAATTCATGGCAGTGATTGAGTCATGTGGAACATGGGAAAAATAGGCTGAAATAAACTCAATTATTTGGTTTGACCTTCTAGGTGATTTGGCAATTGTTTTGCTCCCATCACAATGTATTTTCAGCTAACAGTTGCTAGAGTTAGCTGACGTTTGTTAAAGAAAAGCAAATCATAGATTAGGGTTTATCATCTAACATTGAATTGTAAAATACTAAACTTCCCCTTTAAAACAATTGACCCTTTTCCAGTTCTAGAAATATCAACCAGACCTATTGATCATGCTAGAAGATCACACAGGATCAAACCTGTACTCAACTTCCTGTTTTCTCTCCTTCAGGGCCGCCACCTCCACCGATGTGGTGGTGTCCATCTGTGTCATCTTTGCCATGTCCTTCATCCCAGCAAGCTTCGTCCTCTTCCTCATCCAGGAGCGTGTCAGCAAGGCCAAGCACTTGCAGTTTGTCAGTGGCGTCAACCCGACCGTCTACTGGGTCGCCAACTTCGCCTGGGATATTGTAGGCTATCTTCATTAGAGAATTTAATAGTTCAGAATTCAACATTATTGTCCAATGTGAATCGTAAATGTGTCTTTTTGCTGTCTTATGTCATTCCCAACCCCCCGGACATCACACATGCACACATGCAAGGCACAGGGTCAGCCACAGAGAAGGGCCCCTGGAACACATTAGGTGTTAATTAAGATCTTGCTCAAGGACAAAACAGCAGTTATCTGACACTGCTCTATGTTCACTACATACTTCAGTCTGAGAATGCCATCATTGAAGTCGTTTGGGGTGTTGTCAAAATGAGGGGTGTTGTACAAAACAAAGTCATCAGCGATTGGATCATTTCTAACCAATCAGAGTATCAAAGCCAATGAAAGATTATCAAAACGCTGTGTTACCCACGTGTCCTGGCTCTGGCACAACCCATCAGTTTCTGAGACCAATCAGAACAGTTAGAATATGTTTGCATTCTAGAAATTGTCAAGGAGGTACTCAGATCTTGACTCATTGCAGAGAAGAAACAAACATCCGTGGGCGTGGGATGACGTTTTGCCGGAACAGAGAGTTTGGTTAGTCAGGCAACAATGGCAGTTGGTGGCACCTGAGATTCTGATGCCAGCAAAACTTCGGTTTCTCCGCCATCTTACCCCTAATTGGTGAGCACACAAGGGGGTACGCAATTGCATTCTACCGTCCAGTGTGAGGAAGCAAACCTCAACTAAAAGTTTGAAAAATGGCAAATGTACCTGTGATCGCAATAGCTGCTCGGAAGTCCATGCCTGAGTAACTGTCATTGGCTGGCGTTGAATTATTGACACCGGCTGTTCCGATTTGTTGTGCTCAACAAGCTTAGCAGTGGCAAAAAGTGATGTGAAGCGGTAGAACATGTGCACTTTCCGTCAGGCTTAATGGCGTTAAACCGTCTATCAGTAAACTCAGGTAACTATTAGCTATTATGCTGGATGAATGCTAACAAAATGAAAGATAATTTGTAATTATGCAGAGAGTCACATTTTTTTAGGAATGCGGTTGAGAAACTGTCAGATGGTGAGCTTAAGCATTTCTGCTCTCCCTGAATGCTTCCCAATGGGACAGTGAAGCATTTCTTCTTCTTTTGGCTGTATACTTAAAAGGTATTGAATGTAGATGCTGCCATGATTACAAATATTATACCCCCCAAAAATTGCTTACCTCCATGTCATTGTAAAGGTGAGCGGTTTGCATGTCTTCGGGGCATGATATTTGTGCGTCTGTAGCTTTCTCACTTACCATTATTCACGATTCATTCAGGATTATCTAGCGAAAATGATTAAACTCACCATCTGACAGAGCTTTTCGACCGCATTCAATACCATTCCTGATATGAGGCACAGGGGAGGGAACTGTGGAGTAGAAGTTTGCAAATCACAGACAGGTATGTTCTTTTTATTTGTATATGTAGTTTTTTCCCACATCGATCCTTCATGCCTATTGCAGTATTTAGCGATTCATTAGCCAATATCATGATTGTAAAACGTGTTTCAGATAGAAAATTGATATTCTTATATAAAGTTGAAGTTGGAAGTTTACATACACTTAGGTTGGAGTCATTAAAACTCGCTTTTCAACCACTCCACAAATTTCTTGTTAACAAACAATAGTTTTGTCAAGTCGGTTAGGACATCTACTTTGTGCATGACACAAGTAATTTTTCCAACAATTGTTTACAGAAAGATTATTTCACTTATAATTCACTGTATCACAATTCCAGAGGGCCTTTAAACAGCTTGGAAAATTCCAGAAAATGTCATGACTTTAGAAGCTTCTGACAT
Source organism: Oncorhynchus masou masou (assembly GCF_036934945.1). Lineage (NCBI taxonomy): Eukaryota > Metazoa > Chordata > Actinopteri > Salmoniformes > Salmonidae > Oncorhynchus > Oncorhynchus masou. Next base: position 22,575,222 of record NC_088234.1, on the reverse strand, counting down.
CATCTGAGTCAATTGGAGGTGTACCTGTGGATGTATTTCAAGGCCTACCTTCAAACTCAGTGCCTTTTTGCTTGACATCATGGGAAAATCAAAAGAAATCAGTCAAGAACAGGTTGACCTCCACAAGTCTGTTTCATCCTTGGAGGCAATTTCCAAACGCCTGAAGGTACCACATTCATCTGTACAAACAATAGTACGCAACTATAAACACCATAGGACCAAGCAGCCATTATACCACTCAGGAAGGAGACGTGTTCTGTCTCCTAGAGTTGAACGTATTTTGGTTCAAAAAGTGCAAGTAAATCCCAGAACAACAGCAAAATGGCTTAAGGACAACAAAGTCAAGGTACTGGAGTGGCCATCACAAAGCACTGGCCTCAATCCTATAGAAAATGTGTGTGCATAAATGAAAAAGCGTGTGCAGGCAAGGAGGCCTACAAACTCAGTTACACCAGCTCTGTCAGGAGGAATGGGCCAAAATTCACCCAACTTATTATGGGAAGCTTGTGGACGGCTACCTGAAACATTTGACCCAAGTTAATACATTTAAAGGCAATGCTACCAAATACTATTTGAGTGTATGTAAACTTCTGACCCACTAGGATTATGGTGAAATAAATAAAAGCTGAAATAAATCATTATCTCTATTACTATTCTGACAATTCACATTCTTAAAATAAAGTGGTGATCCTAACTGATCCTAAGACAAGGAATTTGTACTTGGATTAAATGTCAGGAATTGTGAAAAACTGAGTTTAAATGTAGTTGGCTAAGGTGTATATAAACTTCCGACTTCAACTGTACTACAGTTAGGTACATTGCGAGATGGTTTTCATTAGATTTGTCCAGTCAGGCCAGCCTCAGACTCGTCTCCTCATATGAAGGGGAATAGATTGCTTTCTTGTTAATGAGCAAATGAAAGAGGGCAGCTGGAAAAGCGAATTAAAACCTAATCTATAGAATTCACATTTACTAGAGTTCAACATATTTTCTTTCAGAGAGAGTAACTGCATAGTCTAATTAGGTGTTATGTGTGATTTATTACTGCGTAACTACATAGTTCAATGAGGGGTTGTGCTTTATTACAGTGTAACTACATAGTCTAATAAGGGGTTATACATGCTTTATTACAGTGTAACTATATAGTCTAATAAGGGGTTATACATGCTTTATTACAGTAACTAAGTCTAATAAGGGATTATACATGCTTTATTACAGTGTAACTATATAGTCTAATAAGGGGTTATACATGCTTTATTACAGTGTAACTACATAGTCTAATAAGGGGTTATACATGCTTTATTACAGTAACTAAGTCTAATAAGGGATTATACATGTTTTATTACAGTGTAACTGCATAGTCCAATGAGGGGTTGTGTGCTTTATTACAGTGTAACTACATAGTCCAATAAGGGGCTAAACATGCTTTATTACAGTGTAACTACATAGTCCAATAAGGGGCTAAACATGCTTTATTACAGTGTAACTACATAGTCCAATAAGGGGCTAAACATGCTTTATTACAGTGTAACTGCATAGTCCAATAAGGGGCTAAACATGCTTTATTACAGTGTAACTACAGTTAATGGGTTTTGTGTGCTTTATTACAGTGCAACTACATAGTCCCGTGTCTAATAGTCATCGTCATCTTCCTGTGTTTCCAACAAAAAGCCTACGTGTCCCTTCCTAACTTACCAGCTTTGATTCTGCTACTGATGATGTATGGGTAAGTAGAACCAAAATGATATCCATATTTTTATGTGCTGACTTACTCAGTTCAAAGAAGTTTCATGAAAAATAAGAACATTGTGATTGGACTATAGATGTAATGTTCATATGGAGCAAGAAGTTTGAAATGTTTGTATTGCAGTACGAAAAGCTCAAATTGACTTATTAGATCCTTTTGTGCCCACATAGTGCTTAGTCAGTAAACATCTCATACACGCTACAAATAATATTTGAGTGTTGTTTAACTTCAAATTCACAGTTTTCCACATGGTGTGCCACAGTCAATACAATCCAGTGAGCTCTAAACATATTGGGACAGTGACACATTTGTCATTGTTTTGGCGCTATACTCCAGCACTTTGGATTTGAAATGATAGAATGACTATGAGGTTAAAGTGCAAACTGTTCCTTCAAGTCTGTATACCCCTCTTCATGTATCATGAAGAACATTCATGTTCTCCCCCTGTCTCATTTCACACGGTGCTGTTTAAATAGTAAGATATGAAAACTTCTATGCAGTTAACCATCTGTGTTTTCAGGTGGTCTATCACACCCATGATGTACCCAGCCTCGTTTATCTTCAACGTTCCCAGCACGGCCTACGTGGTGCTGACCTGCATCAACCTCTTCATCGGCATCAATGGGAGCGTGGCCACCTTCGTCATGGAGTTGTTCGCTGATGATGTAGGTGATGCGGGTTGCCTCTTTCCTGAGTCTTCATTGTTACAGTGTCCATATTAGGACAGCTTCGGGGTGACAAGGGCTCGGTGTCTGTGTCCTTTTGGCTGTCCTAATGTTGATACCGTACATACTGGGAGGGAAATACACACATTTATCAAAGAAACGATTGCTCACTCGACTATTATATCAGGGTGATTACATTTTTGTCGAGCTAATTGATCCCTTTCCTCAATATACCACTGTGTATTTGTGTGCAGGCTTTCAACTAGTTCGAGGGAGATTTTCCTCCTGGAATTGCTTTTTTTTGTTGATTTTAACCCACTGGATGAGTTTCAAAGGTGGTATTTTAAATTCACTTTAATGTTTAATTGTGAGGTGAGAATTGTGTCTTTGTAGAATGTGCTTCATCCATCTTTCTTTCATACCAAAAGCTTCCCTTTCTCCCTGGAGAATCAAAAGACAAAGATGGAGAAAAGAGAAATAAAGAAAGTGACTAAGAGAAAAAGACAACTGGAGAGATTGTTAAGAAGATGGATAGGAACAATGAGAGCGGTGGAGTGTGAGATGCCATTTTTCAGTGTCATGGTTGCTTTTGTTTAGACTGAATTGTCAGTTAGCAAAAGCATGGCTGGTTCAATACTTACCGAGATAACAATGAGTTAACTTCATGGAAAATGCTCATACACTGAACAAAAATATAAATGCAACATGTAAAATGTTGGTCCCATGTTTCATGAGCTGAAATAAAAAATCCCATACATTTTCCTAAAAGCTTATTTCTCTCAAATGTTGTGCTCAAATTAGTTAACATCCCTCTTACTGAGCATTTCTCCTGTGCCAAGATAATCCAACCTCCTGACAGGTGTGGCATATCAAGAAGCTGATTAATACCACCATTACACAGGTGCACCTTGTGCTGGGGACAATAAAAGGCCACTTTAAAATTAGCAGTTTTGTCACACAACACAATGCCACCGATGTCTCACGTTTTGAGGGAGTGTGCAATTGTCATGCAGAGTGCAGGAATGACTACCAGAGCTGTTGCCAGAGAACTGAGTGTCATTTTAGAGAATTTGGCAGTACGTCCAACCGACCTCACAAGCATAGACCACATATAACTACGCCAGCCCAGGACCTTCACATACGGCTTCTTCACCTGTGGGATTGTCTGATGTGGGGTGTTGTGGTGCTGAGGAGTATTTCTGTCTGTAATTAAGCTCTTTTTGTGGTGAAAAACTAATTCTGCTTAGCTGGGCCTGTCTCCCCAATGGGTGGGTCTGGCTGCCAAGGGATGGGCCTATGCCCTCCATGGCCCACCCATGGCTCCACCCCTGCCCAGTCATGCGAAATCCATAGAATAGAGCCTAATTTATTTATTTAAATTGACTGATTTCCTTATATGAACTTTAACTCAGTAAAATCTTTGAAATTGTTGCATGTTGCGTGTATATTTTTGTTCAATATATTTATGCTAAGGACAACATTTTCTTAGTTTAACCATTCTTTATAAGTTGGAACCAGGCCCCCAGTGTCTACTCTGCTGGGCAGGTAATGCGTGGAAACCTAGCAGTGCCAAAATCCCTGGTCCAAACATTGTTTTTATGCTCTGAAATGCTCTGAAATATGTTTATTATGATGAAGTTCAATCCCCAATGTGAATTATTTTAACATTCGCTACAAATCGAGATAGTTAATTAAATTAGTGAACGCTCACTTCACTTTCTACACATTGAGCCTCGTTGCCGCTTTGATTGGCCAAATTAACAGAACACATCCCGTGTGTGTGTGAGAGAGAGAGAGAGAGAGAGAGACCATTTGTGCTTATCCGTGTGTGCACATCTCTAGTGAGTGTGTGCATGCTTATCAGTGGAGGCTCCTCAGAGGAGGAAGGGGAGGACCAACGTCCCCAGTGATTTTCAGAAAAAGAAAACAATTTATCCTTTTATGATAAAAGTATAATCACATCGCCAAATAATCGATTTAAACATACTATTTTGCAAAGGCGGTCTACAGTAGCCTCAACAGCAGTAGGGTAGCACCATGGTGTAGCCTAAGGACAGCTAGTTTCCATCCTTTTCTGGGTACATTGACATCTATACAAAACCTAGGAGACTCATGGTTATCACCCCCTTTCATAGACTTACACAGTAATTATGACAACTTCCGGAGGACATCCTCCAACCTATCAGAGCTCTTGCAGCATGAACTGACATGTTGTCCACATTTTGTCCACCCAATCAAAGGGTCGGAGAAACAATCTTGTGCTGAAAGCATAAGATAAAGCTAGCGTGCAGTGCATAAAATGTTGAGAGTAGTTGACTCAAAGAGAGAGAAATACAATAGTTGAACAGTTTTGAACAAATTAATGTCTTCCAAAATGAAGGTGAAGCAAGAGAGAGATTTTATCATTTTTTTAGATAGCAAATGCAGCTAGCTAGTTTAGCCTACTAAACCACCCTGCTCAAACAGAGGGATGCTATGTTAGCTAGCTGGCTATGACTATCCAACACAACACTGTAACTCTTCCAAGTCAAGGTAAGCATTTGGTTTTACTCATTTATTGCCACCGGGGCCTGCCGGTGTAAGTGCTATACTGCTTATTGACTGCACACGGTAGCAGGTTTACTAACCTACTTTAGTTCTATTAGCTATGTTGACTATGACATTACTTTAGCTAATATGCTGACAACAATGTAGGCTGTGTGTAGCGGTTATGATATGGTTTGGTTTGGAAAGGTTTTTTCACCTGGTCACATACAGCTGATGTGTTGTGCATTGACGTCCACAAGCGACGAAGGGAAAAGGTGAGAGGGGGAGAGCGCATAGATGCGAGAAGGAATATAACGTGGATGTAATGAAACTGTGTTTACACATGATCGGGGTGTATTCATTCCGACGATTCTGTTGAAAACATTTTCTTAAACGGAACAAAGCGAGGATAAACATACAGTACCTGAATTTGTCCAATAGAAACTCTCCTTTGCACCTGTTGAACTAATGATCACACCCTATATCAGCTAGAGGCAAGCGGAAGTGTGCAAGGTGGTATTGAATGTGTCACTGTCTGTCCATGTGTCACCTCAAATGTTTCTCTCAACCTGTGTGCACCTAGCTTGTAAACTTTCATTCATAGACTATGTTGTAGCAACCTCATGAATGGTATAGGGAAAATTTGAATATCATGTAGTAGCCTAAATCTATTGATGTTACATTGAACTGGGTGAATGGAATATGAATGACAGTCAACCAATATGGTAATAGAAATAAGGCCATGCTCATGGAAAAAACTAAATTGCAGTCCCTCATCTTAAACAGCACTGACCGCCACTGGTGGTTATCATGTATTTGTGTGGGTGTGTTGTAAGCACTTCACTCCGACAAGTTGCAACATCAGGTTCCCCCATCTGAGCTTCCACTTCAAAAGTCAGCTAACTCTAATCTCCACTCCAACCTGAGCAATATCTTGGCTTCACTGACTTCGTCATATGCTCCTGTCCTTTGAACATTCATCTTCTCTCCACCCTCTCTGGTTTCTCAGACACAGCTTAATGTCTGCGGTCTCCTTTTTACATAACCAGACAACCTCGTTTGCATAGAGATTTCATTATTGTCATTGCCGTCGTTCATCATTGATTTGTTTTTGGTTTGTCTTTTCGCTGACAACCTCCCCATCAAACAAAATCATATTTTTGTTGTCACTTGTTTTCCCATATATTTATCAGTATTGTTTTGGCGAATCTCATTCATAAGGGGCTCTGGCAATAATAATGGAGCCCATGCCGGTCACTGCCAATTTGTGAGAGTGACTTACCAGACTCCTCCTTGTCAAGGGCATTTGCCTAGTGTATTGGAAAGCCTGCTGTGTAGTGTAGCTCTGAGGGTCAATTGAGACATGCCAGACAGGGGACAATAACAGCCCAGCTCTCACTCCTGGGGATGTCAATGCAGATACGAGCCCTGTAGTTGGCCACGGTCCCGGACTGATGCATCACTTATCCTACCAATCGACTGTCAGAGTTGAACTGTCACTGTTGGACCACCTGGAAAAATAGGCTGCGACATGCCAGGATGTTTCCACATTTCCTCTGTTCTGTTCTGATAGACCCGATGAACAGAGAGGAGCCAAAATGGCCGACGTAGATAAGGATGCACCCCCCCCCCCTCCCCACACACACACACACACACAGTTAAGCGCGACAGGTTGTATCGAGATATCTGGCTCGATCTTTCTCCGTCGTCTCTATTTCCACGCTTTCATGCTTTTATTCCTTTGCTTCCACTCTGTGCTGTGACGATAGCTAAAATGGGAACAGCATAGTTGAAGTTCTCTTCATTCATTTATTTCTCCACTGAAGGTCAAAGTGAATAGCTCCTCCTATGGGACGATGACTGGTAGTCCAGAGGGAATGATATTAAAATAAAAAAGCCAATTCCTGAGACAAAAGCAAAGGACACTGCAGCATCACATTTAGTACTTTATGTCCCAGTTGTATCTGGAGACCGAGCGAGGAGCATGGAAGATCCCCCCCCCCCCCCCCCATGCTACCTGAGCATCGCATCAATCGCAGCCTGCCTTGCATGCATGAGACAGCACCTGAGTCAATAGACCAGCCGCTAGCCACTCAGACAAGCTTGTAGGGCATGGATCTGGCCAGGTTAGGGGCAGAGTGAGTCGGTAGGGAGGAAGTCGATGGGGCTGCATTAGTCAGGGACATAATGTAGTTTAATTGTAGTGTGCTATATGCGTTGGCGTGGTGATGGGTGTGGGTGGTGAGGGGAGGGATATGTGTTTCAATACAGCTGTCTACATTTATCAGCTGTCTACATCTTTCAGTGTATAATATAGTGTTTTTGTATATACAGTACATAGTACACAACATTCCATTTGGGATGTATTGTACATTACTGATTATGAAGTTTGAATTGAATTCCATTTACACATCTAGTTTGAGAAATCAGCTAAACGGTCACAATCCCCACAACGCTTCCAGCCATATATTTTCCTTTTCGGAAGTCCCTCCGGTGAAGATGGAGGCGATGCTTGGGGAATATGAACACTAAAGCAATATGGGTCAGACGAGAGCCTTGGAGATTTTTCCCCTTCAGAACCCATTCAGAGATGATTTATGGGCATATAGCGCAAACTTTGAAGAAAATTGTCAAGCGTTTCGTCATTGCCTAAAAACCTCTTTGATCCCCTTGATAAACACCCAGTTGAGAGAAGATCTGCTATTTCACATATTGATCTTAAATTAGGTCTCTATTTCTTCAAATCCTTTTCGATGACAAATGGGCCCTCGGCTGCACAAGGTCATTGGTTTGCTTTTATTATTATTATTTTTTCCAATTCACTTATGTTTCTAAGTTCAGGCTCTTTTAGCCTTTTGCCAGCTTCTTGAAGTTTGACCATGATGAATAGCACATAAAGTTGGGGCGGCAGGTTAGCCTAGTGGTTAGAGCGTTGGACTAGTAACCGGAAGGTTGCAAGTTCAAACCCCCGAGCTGACAAGGTACAAATCTGTCATTCTGCCCCTGCACAAGCAGTTAACCCACTGTTCCTGGGCCGTCATTGTAAATAAGAATTTGTTCTTAACTGACTTGCCTAGTAAAATAAAAAATAAATAAAATAAATAGTTCAGTAGGAATGGGCCCAGAATGTGTTGTAAATAAGAATTTGTTCTTAACTGACTTGCCTAGTAAAATAAAAAATAAATAAAATAAATAGTTCAGTAGGAATGGGCCCAGAATGTGTTGATATGACCAGATATATTCAAATTGGACTAGTAAAATAAAAAATAAATAAAATAAATAGTTCAGTAGGAATGGGCCCAGAATGTGTTGATATGACCAGATATATTAGCATTGAAAATAAAAGGTAACTATGTAATACATTATATGGATGGCAAGATTATTAGCCAAGATATCACGCTTGACATTTTAGTTGGCTGGCGTGTCCTTAAGTCTTTGAGGAAACAGGTTAGAAGTTCAATAAGAACGAGATGAATTGGCAGACATATTGCTTGACATTTGAGAGTTAGCTGTGACACCATAATCAATGAGGTATTTTTGTTTTGCATTCATACTTGCCTGTAGGGAAATTAGGCTCGGACTGCCCAGTTACTCCCTGGCAGAAATGCTCAGATTACTGCTGCATGTCAACTAGCTGCGACCTTCCAACTCTAACCTTTGATCTGTAGCTTAAGTTCGACCATTAGGAGAAGATAACAAATTTACTTGAAGTTGAGCTACATTATCACTGCTGTATACCCAGACACCTATACCAAATTTGTTTTAATGATGACGGTAGTGAGTTACCATCCATGACCAAAGATCCCAATTCCATCCATAACAGATGAAGGAAAACTGTACTGCTAAATTCATCCTGAACGTTTGCTCTACTATCTTAGAAAAAAAGGTGCTATCTAGAACCTAAAACGGTTGTTCGGCTGTCCCCATTGAAGAACCCTTTTTGGTTCTCCAAATGGGTTCTTACATGGAACCAAAAAGGGTTCTCCTATGGGGACAGCTGAAGAACCCCTTTGGAACCCTTTTTCTAAGAGTGTATGACAGGTGTTCACTGCTTCACATCCAACATGCTGCAAAAGCTCTCTGTGGACATTGCCATTGGATGGTGCCTCTAAACCACACCTGTGCTTAAAAATATAGCAGAAACAGTGTGTGTGAACCGCAATTGATTGAATCTGCAAGTTATTGAGTTGCAGACCAAGTAAATCCTTTCATTCATGCCATTCCTCAAACTAGAGGAAAACATTGCAAAGCAACAACTCTCCATGAAAAAATCTGACAACGATAAGGTGCCATCTGTCATTCTCATCTGCCACCCCACATTGCACCATGTTAAGAAATGCATCGTACTTTTCGCCTACCAGAAGAGGAAACGGAGAATTTATGTTTTTTTCTCAATATACGCTAGCGTCTTTGAAGACTATCCTGAGACCAAACGTATGCATTATGCATAACCTTGCTTTAGAACAGGCAGAAGTGGCAATATCTTTCCTCCATCTCTCTCATTCTCTCTCTATTCATCTATCCCTCTGATTCACTCTCCCCCTTCTCTTTAGTCCCTCAATCCTCTGTAATGAAAGCAATGTGGAGAGCTGAGACTGGCATTGTAGTAGTCAGTGCAGTCTGGCTGTCTTTCATTCCTTCTTCATTTAATTAATTAGGGCTTGTGTGCTTTAAAGGGCACCATCGTTCCGCAGTATAGCCACAGGGAGGAGAAGGGATTTCAGGAGGGGTGGCTTAATCAGGAAGGACCAGATATGAACGGGCCTAACCTAAGTAATTAAACAGCCAATAAGATGGCTGTGAATTTGTGCGATAGTGTGACTGTGTGCCTGTAGGTTTGTATTTTATTGCAAGTGGGAAAGTGAGAAGTGGGTGTGTATATCACTCTGAATGTGTTCATCTTTCAAAGTCTCAGGGCTTGAGATGAGAAAGTTTCCATCTGTATGTGTGAGCAGCTGTTCCTGCCCTCACATTACGCGGGTGAGAGAGACATCACTGAGCGAGAAAGCGTGCCCCTTAATAACGAGTCAAGAAGCCGAGGCTCATTTCCATGTCATTTGGCGCCCCACTCAAGCACGCAGTGTGCCTCCGCTGATGAGCAAGCATGGATGATGTGCTTTAATTATCTGGCTGAAAACTCGAAACTCCACGAACACTCTTTTACCGCCGCCGGGGGTTCCAAACCCGCTGGTTCCCTCAGGTCACTAGGAACGAGTCTGTCAGCACAGACGCATCCAGCGGGTTCTCTGTCATGTGTCACCCCTAATAACAATCTGCCCTTATGTCTTGCAGTCTTTCTAGTCTTTTATGCGTCACCAATGCATTGTTGTTGTTTTTCTGTTTGTGTTTTTTCTCTCACAGAACATCTCGAAAATCAATGGTATTGTGAAGCAGGTGCTGCTGATTTTTCCACACTTCTGTCTGGGTCGAGGGCTCATCGACATGGGCAAGAACCAGGCTATGGCCACCTTGTACGATAGCTTTGGTGAGCATCCCCCAACCACCATAGGAGTAAATCGAAGAATGGTGAAACTATTCAAATCAAACTTTTTTAACATATATCTATATCTTCAACACACATATTAAAATTGTACTTTAAATGAAGAAGAAAAAATCTGTCTTTTAGTATACTATACATACAGTATACTATCATTACACTCCAACTGAATAGCGTTGTACTTTTAATGACACATTACCATTTTCAATTTGAATTCATAACTGTAACAACTAAACTACGAAATGACACTGACAGTTATCAAACATTTTATTTGTAAATTGTCATCCAGCCATAACTGTTTTTTCCTTCAGAACAGTCTCTACTAGATGTTGAAAGTGTTCCACATGGATGCTGTCCCATGTTGACTCCAATGCTTCCCATAGTTGTGTCAAGTTGCCTGGATGTTCTTTGGGTGGTGGATCATTCTTGATACACACAGGAAACTGTTGAGCGTGAGAAACCCAGTAGCAATGCAGTTCTCGACACAAACTGGTGCGCCTGGCACTTACTACCATACCCCGTTCAAAGGCACTTAAATCTTTTGTCTTGCCCATTCACCCACTGAATGGCACGCATACGCAATCCATGTCACAATTGTCTCAAGGGTTAAAACTCCTTCTTTAACCTGTCTCCTCCACTTCATCTACACTGATTTGAAGTGGATTTAACAGGTGACATCAATAAGGGATCATAGCTTTCAGCCTTTTTAAAAATGTTTTGTGTACTCAGTGTGTATGTTTGCACTCACTGTACTGTACATTGCTTTGGATAAAAGTGGCATATATGATTATTATCATTATTATTAGTAGTAGTATTTTATTACTATGGGTAACAGCAAAGAACAAAGGTTCATCAGTGCAAAGCGTTCCCCTCCTAGCTAGATGGTATTAAACGTAAGTGGTAGGATGAAAGGTCAAATGAAGCTGAGTGGTAACGAGGAAAAGAAGGTACGCTGTAAAGAAAGACGATGCTATGGCTTCAGCTGTGGTGTTGTCTTTCAATATTCCATTCAGAATAACAGGTGCGAACTTTCCACTTGCTACATACTAATGCAAATTTGGTAGTGAACATTTTGGGTTTAAGATTAGCCAAACACCCAATAGCTTAGCTACTTTAAAAGAAGTCCTCTACTTATACAATGCTTTCACACCATCTTCTTCATACCGTCACATACCGCCTTTTGCAGTACACTTCTTATGTGTTGCTACATCATTACCAAATAGCAGCTTCTTTGTCCCTCAAGGGGGACTTACATTTGACCAATAACGCAACCGTAGCCCTTCGTTCTCGACACAAAATGTAGAAAACAAAAAGGGAATATGTACACAGGGGAGATTTAGAGGCAGAGAGGCACATGAATGGCGGGAGCAAAGACTTTATCTGGGGAATAGATGTGGCAGGAAATAGCCATTAGAGAATCATTTGCAGCGACAAACGTAATGAGGAAAGCAATCACAAGTTAAAAGTCTGGAGAGGGCCTATTTGCTGGAGAATGAGACTGAACACTTCGGTTTCTGTCCATCATCCCTCCAGCACAGAGAGGGAGAAATATGGAGGAGGGAGAGATAGTCAGTTGCTGTCAGCTTTAAACAAACATCTATATTAGTGAAAGGGCTCCCATTTAGAATAAAGTGCATTTGTTCAGATGTCTCCCACTGATTACGGTGGAAGGCAGTTCTGTGAGTGTCAGTCAGTGGTTCTGAGCCGCTGAGATTTAGACCATTACCATTGAGTTCCAGTGACACCCATCCGAGGTGATTATGATACATAGCAGTTACAAACATTATGTTTCTCTTGATGAAGAAGTGTGTTTTTTGTCTCTCCCAGGGGAAGACCGTTACCAGGACCCCCTCAGCTGGGACATGGTAGGGAAGAACCTCTGTGCCATGGCCATCCAGGGGGCAGTCATGTTCACCATCACTCTCCTTATCCAGTATAAGTTCTGCTGCAAACCCAGGCAAGAGTAGAATAATATTAACTTTGGTTCGTAATTATGTATCTCCATTAATACAATTGCATTTTATTGTGAAAATGTAAACAAATTCTCCCATTAGTGGAAAACATTTAGGATATACACTATAAATACAAAAGTATGTGGACAGCCCTTCAAGTAAATGGATTTGGCTATTTCATCCACACCCATTGTTGACAGGTGCATAAAATTGAGCACACAGTCATGCAATCTCCACAGACAAACATTGCCAGTAGAATGGCCTCACTGAAGAGTTGAGTGAATTTCAAAGTGGCACTGTCATAGGATGCCACCTTTTTAACAAGTCAGTTCGTCAAATGTCTGCCTTAACAGAGCTGTCCCAGTCAACTGTAAGTGATGTTATTGTGAAGTGGAAACATCTAGGAGCAACAGCGGCTCGGCCGCGAAGTGGTAGGCCACACAAGCTCACAAAACGGGACCGCCGAGTGCTGAAGCGTGGAGGGTGTAAAAATTGTCTGTCCTCGGTTGCAACACTCACTACCGAGTTCCAACCTGCCTCTGGCACAAGAACTGTTAGTCAGGAGCTTCATGAAATAGGTTTCCATGGCCGAGCAGCTGGACACAAGCCAAAGATCACCATGCGCAATGCCAGGAGTCGGCTGAAGCGTTGTAAAGCTCCCCGTCATTGGACTGGAGCAGTGGAAACGTATTCTGATGAAGTGTGATGAATCATGCTTCAACATCTGGCAGTCAGACGGACGAATCTGGGTTTGGTGGATGCCAGGAGAACGCTACCTGCCCCAATGCATAGTGCCAACTGTAAAGTTTGATGGAGGAGGAATAATGATCTGGGGCTGTTTTTCATGGTTCGGGCTAGGCCCCTTCTCCTGTGCACAAAACTAAGTCCATACAGATATAGTTTGTAGAGATTGGTGTGGAAGAACTAGACTGGCCTGCTCAGAGCCCTGACCTCAACCCCATCAAACACCTTTGAGCTGAATTGAAATGCCGACTACGAGCCAGGCCTAATTGCCCAACATAACTGCCTGACCTCACTAATGCTCTTGTGGCTGAATGGAAGCAATTCCTGGCAGCAATGTTCTAACATCTAGTGGAAAGCCTTCCCAGAAGAGTGGAGGCTGTTATAGTAGCAAAGGGGGGACCAACTCCATATTAATGCCCATGATTTTGAAATGAGATGACGTGTATTAACAGGTGGTCGTCATTTGGGATTTGTATTGTTGGCATTATGGGAATGTGGTGAGAATGTGTGGGTTAAGTGTTTTTGAATCCTTCTTTTTCACCAGACTGATTTCTGGAGAGTCATTCTCCAAGGAGGATGAAGATGTGGACGTGGCACGGGAACGTGCACGCATCCATAAAGGTGGCTCAGAGAAAGACCTGTTGAGAATCTGCGATCTTTCTAAGGTACAGTACCACCGCAACGACACGGTTATATTCATTAGTGCATACTGTAGCGAAACATTTCCCAATGGAAAACAGAAAGCGTTTTCTTATTGGACAAGATCAGGTAGTCCCTCTCAGTTTCAGCTTTTGTGCTTCTGTTTTATTCCTAGTGAATATGATCCAGGGGTCTCAATGCTCAAGGCTTAGGGTCTGTTCAGGACATAACATTACAAAAGAATCTAACAAATATGATTTTAAGTTTCAATGTCACATGAACAGTGAAAATGACTTTCATGCCAGCTGTAACCCCAACAATGCAGTAATCTATAACAATGTAATACTAAAAATAACATAAGGTAGAACAAAAAGACACAAGAAATAAAAATAAGAAATCAGAAGAACACAAGAAAGTAAGTATACTATATTTCCTGTTATGTAGTATATGACAGGTTTCTATGCTACATTTCTATCTGCAATATTCTGAAGTTCTGAACGTTTACCCCAGCTGTGTCTGTTGGTATCCTCCTCCCTTTCCTTTGATACTTGGGTGTCGTTAATCTGTCACAGTATGCTGCAGGCTGGCGAGGTGCAGCTGTAGTCACTCCACACTCCACGGACACATTGGGAGTGTGGGGAGAAGTGTGTGAAGGAAGGGGTATGGATTTTCTGTGAGGCAACACTGATGAGATCTCTCGCTCTCTCTCTCTCGCCGCTAAACCCAACAACTCTCGTCCCCCCTCCCTCAAAGGTTTTTCAGCAAGTGAGCATGCGAGTGCTGCACGGCATGCCGGGTAACGGAGGCCACTTAATCACGCCCAGATTAACACCCTGGCCGAGGCCAGATGTTCTTCTCTCGAGCTCGTGGCAGCAGGAAGCATCGCCGCGGCAAACAGCCCTTTTTCGACATCTGTCCAGACTTGACGTCTCTTCAAACCCTCCCTTGTCATCTCGCACCATCTCACCCACTCCATCTTTCCCCCTCTCAATCTCTCACGGACACACTCACTCTCACTCCGAGGTAATTAACGATCTAGCTTTGAAAAAAACAGGACTGGACTGGATGATGTATTGCCGCCCACAGCAGACAAAGTAACTTCATAAGGTCTCGTCTTGTTTCACATTCTGTAACCTGTGATAAGTTAGCTTAGAGCTACAGTTGAAGTCGGAAGTTTACATACACTTAGGTGGGAGTCATTAAAACTCATTTTTCAACCACTCCACAAATTTCTTGTTAACAAACTATAGTTTTGGTAAGTCAGGTAGGACATCTGCTTTCTGCATGACACAAGTCATTTTTCCAACAATTGTTTACAGACAGATTATTTCACTTATATCACTGTATCACAATTCTGGTGGGTCAGAAGTTATGTACAGTAAGTTGACTGTGCCTTTTTAAACAGCTTGGAAAATTCCAGAAAATAATGTCATGGCTTTAGAAGCTTCCGAATTAACATCATTTGAGTCAATTGGAGGTCTACCTGTGGATGTATTTCAAGGTCTACCTTCAAACGTAGTGCTTCTTTGCTTGACATCATGGGGAAATCAAAATAAATCAGCCAAGCCCAAAAGAATTGTAGACCTCCACAAGTCTGGTTCATCCTTGGGAGCAATTTGCAAACGCCTGAAGATACCACATTCATCTGTACAAATAATAGTACACAAGTATAAACACCATAGGACCACGCAGCCGTCATACTGCTCAGGAAGGAGAGATGAGCTTACTTTGGTGCGAAAAGTGCAAATTAATCCCAGAACAACAGCAAAGGACCTTTTGAAGAAGCTGGAGGAAACAGGTACAAAAGTATTTATATCCCCAGTAAATGAGTCCGAGATCGACATAACCTGAAAGGCCACTCAGCAAGGAAGAAGCCACTGCTCCAAACCCGCCATAAAAAATCCAGACAACTATTTGCAAATGCACATGGGGACAAAGATCATACTTTTTGGAGAAATGTCCTCTGGTCTGATGAAACAAAAATAGAACTGTTTGGCCATAATGACCATTGTTATGTTTGGAGGAAAAAGGGGGAGGCTTGCAAGCCGAAGAACTCCATCCCAACCGTGAAGCACGGGGGTGGCAGCATCATGTTGTGGGGGTGCTTTGCTGCAGGAGGGACTGGTGCACCTCACAAAATAAATGGCATCATGAGGCAAGAAAATTATGTGGATATATTGAAGCAACATCTCAAGACATGAGTCATGAAGTTAAAGCTTGATCACAAATGGGTCTTCCAAATGGATAATGACCCCATGCACACTTCCAAAGTTGTGGCAAAATGGCTTAAGGACAACAAAGTCAAGGTATTGGAGTGGCCATCACAAAGCCCTGACCTCAATCCTATAGATCATCTGTGGGCAGAACTGAAAAAGCGTGTGCGAACAAGGAGGCCTACAAACCTGACTCAGTTACACCAGCTGTGTCAGGAGGAATGGGCCAAAATTCACCCAACTTATTATGAGAAGCTTGTGTAAGGCTACCCGAAATGTTTCACTCTACTATTATTCTGACATTTCACATATTTAAAATAAAGTGGTGATCCTAACTGACCTTCTGACAGGGAATTTTTACTAGGATTAAATGTCAGGAATTGTGAAAAAAATTGAGGTTTTATGTATTTGGCTAAGGTGTATGTAAACTTTTGACTTCAACTGTATGTACAGAACGGTTCACCTTTATGACGTCCATTGTCAAACGGGAAGTGGTGAGCGTCACAACAGCAGAGTACCGCTGTACCTTCCTATCAAGTTTCAATTATAGACCCATCCGTTTTGTTGTCATGCATCTGTTTTTGGGTTCGCTATTGTAGTACTGACAGTGAGACTGAAACATGCGGAGAACAACACCAAACCACAAAGTTCTGCAAGGTGCCTCAACATATGTTTTGATTTATATTGGTTGGAAGATACAGAGAGTGCTCCCATCGCCTCCCACCACAACTGGTGCAATCCAGCCATAGAGGGCAGATAACGAATTGATCAATGAGTGCCCAACCTCAACCGCCGCACCGCCTTGGTCTCGCCATAAATCTGAGCATGTCTCTCAAGCGATTGACAGCCCATCAATCATCTGTCAGATGCCTCCTCCTCCTTCTCTTCCTTCTCTCAGGAAGAACCATTTACCTCCCAACAACAGCTGCGGCTGCCTCATGGGTTAGTTTAACCTCTGGGTTAGCTGTTACCGCGGCGGCGTAATCGATGGGGTCCGTTATGACAGCACGTCCGCCAGTTAGCACTAACACGCCCGTGCTGTTAACGTGACCTTCCAGTCACTCAGAAACTAGGAGAGAAACTTTCTTATGTGGCACTGCCTGTGACAGCTGTTTGATGTTATAGGAGTCATGTGAATACGGTATCCATATTAGGACCTGAGCTCAGTGCTTGGCAGATACATACTGTAAGACTAGCAGCGTTTGGATTTGACCTTTGATAGAATTACTTTTATTATTATTTCTGATGATTTATAAAGTATTTATGTGATCTGGCAGTGTTGTTTGTGTGCGAGAGGTGACCATTGTTCACACTGTTTACTGTGAAATTTCAATTACTGAAGGGTAACAGGATGTTAATACAACAACATTTCACAAATACATTCAAGTTGGTCAGATGGTTTCAGACCTCAAAAGTAGACTAATGTCGATGTTGTGGGACGTGATTTCATCTTGACATTAGAATAATTTAGAGGTCTGAAAGGGTCTGACATACTTTCATTTGAAAGTGTAATGACCCTTTAATATCATGTGTTTCACAAAAAAAGGTTAAGCACTAGTTTAGCCCTTTGTGTTGTGTCTCCCAGCCAGGCTTGTGACCCCAGCTGTTGGGAGTCAGAAAATACAGAAAATCCTTGCCCTCTCTAAACCGTGTGTGTGTGGTCCGTCGAGCAGCATCAGATTTTCTCAGCCATCTCATCTGATTAACTGGCCCCCCCTCGCTACCACCACGGCAGCTATTATGGATAGGAACATAGAATAGGAACTTTTACTACTTCCGCCCGTGTCTACTAGTGTTGTACCAGTGCTGTGGCACAGCACGCTAACCCCAAAGTAGCATGCAATCCAGGGGAGTAGCACTTCCAAGACCCCAGCAATAGTGCATGCCCCCAGGGCTTTTAAGCAAGCATGGTGCACAATTGACACGCTATCACAGCAATGAATAAGACATTGTTGTTTGTCAGCCTTGAACTTGCTCTGGGGGGGGGACTCTTGCTGTCGAGGTTGCATTGTCTGCATCTCAAATGGCACCCTATTCCACTATATAGTGCACTGCTTTTTTACCAGAGCCCTTGTCAAGTAGTGCACTATAAAGGGAATATGGTACCACTTGGAACACCTCCGTTGAAAGAGTGGTGAAGGGTTGGCTCCTAGAGTGCAGTTAAAGTTGATTCTTCATCATTTAGTTACAAACCAAGTGTTTCACTGCACCAAAAGGTTGTAACTTAATTTTTGCCCCATTGGCACTGCTCTGAATACACACGCAGACCAGGAAGAGAAAGACTTGCTGTAAGTAGGTGTTTCATGGCCCGATATTCACTCGATATTCAAGTACCTTCTTCCAAAGATGAATGGAATTGTAAAGATGTCTCGTAAATCCAGAGAGTCGGCTCACTTTTAACATACCCTGGCCTGCCCACAGTCATATACTCATTTTAACATAGCATTGACCCGGAAGTGAACATAAAACATGCATTTACTCCTCATGTCCATTGTACTACTAACTCATAGCACCTGCATTACATAGATAGGAAAGGTCTGGTCAGAGGAAAATCCAGAGACACATAGAGCTATAAATACTATAGATAGATCCTGTAGATATAAATACTGTAGATGGATAGACATAGATGGATGGGCAGACAGACAGGCTGGCTGGCAGACAGATAGACCAGCAGAGCATTTGACGTGCGTATGGTCCCCGACTTCTTTACAACCAGAGCAGACATCAATTATCGACCATAATGATGTCATTACAGTATGCCATTATGCCCCCGTGGGTCTCTTACCTAGGGTTGTATGATTCAGACCTGAGAAGAGGTAGACAGAAATACAAATGACACAGTTATCCTGGAATTCATCCCCCAAGGAGAGTAGAGCTGCGTCCGTCCTTCCTGTCGAGTGCTGAATGAGATCTCAATTGCCAGACCTGCCAAGAACCTTGTCAAGCTTCTGTTTTTTTTTTTCTAACATCGAAAAATACATCTAACTTCCCTTTGAAACCACTTCAAACTCGCTCTTCGTGGTCGGCCCGAGGTGGAAATGTTGCATGACATGCTAAGTGCTTCATTTTGTTGACAATTGCTCCGTTATTTGCACACTCCCGAACCCAATTTACTAGTCTAAGTGTCGGTTTGTTTACCACTACTCGCAACAGCAGCGTCGGTGATGCCGGACTCGAGAATTTTGACTTGGAGGAAGGTGAGTGAGTAGCCTGCTTGGGCTGCACCTCTGCGGCTGAGATTTGATATTTGCTCGGGAAGCAGAAGAAAAAACTGTTCAATTCAAACACAAAATGGAGAGTTAGTTTGCAGGATCGAAGCGGTGAAACCCAGACACATTCTAATCTGCAGTTTTTCTACAAGATCTAGGCGGGAGTCGGAATCCTACGGAGAATACCAAACTGTTGTACTCTCCGTGTAAACTGTCAATGGGTTACGGAGCCCAGTGGTAGGCTTACAGTACCATCAGGCCTCAGACTGGCCTCTGCTTCCCAAACACTAAGTCCACCCCTGACTGAGCCTCAGATGGCCCCATAGGCCCAAGTATGCAGTCTAATGTTCTTATTCCACGCCTTTATCCACTGTCTTATGTTATGTGCATTAAAGAGAAATTCCCCTTTTTTCAACATCAAATTCAGCATCTCCAGCACCACGTGAAAACCACGGCTTTCTATGTCTTGTAGCACAAACGATAGAAGATAAGTGTTTCCGATGACATCACCCGGAGACACTGATGACCTCATCTGGCGTGTGTCATGTGATTTTAACCAGCTATAAGCAGCCCCATGTCTCTTTGTTTTTGAAAGCGGTAATAGGCTACGATTGGGCTTTTTGTGGGGAGGGGCAGGGGTAATTATATTGTTCTGAATGGCAAACCAGCTTATTGCATTTGGGGCAGGCAAGAAAAAGTCAGATGGGCTGAAAGACATGATAGGTGGTGTACACGAAATACTAGTTGATGAAGGTTATTTTTATCTGAGGTATAATGAATATTAACAGTGTGTAGTGAGTAGCAGACTCCACCTGAGGCTAGGACTGCTTCCCTAATAACACCCTACTTATTCGTCCACTACTTGGGCTCTGGCCAAATGTACTGCACTGTATAGGGAATAGAATGCCATTGGGATCCGTGTCCCTCGCCTCGCCTCTTACCTCCCTCTGATTAATTATGCCGTCTGTTCCTTGCAGGTGTACTCGGGGAAGAAGATTCCTGCTGTGGACAGGGTGTGTGTGGGCGTTCCAGCCGCAGAGGTGAGCCAAACACACACTCGCACACACACACACACACACACACACAAATAAGTTGATACCAAGGGAAAAAAATCCCTGATCCATCTCATGCTCAATACTTTCTCTCCCGCTTTCTTTCACTTTCTCTCTCATTCTCTCGCTCTCATACACAAACACTCACATGCCAGAACGCTTTGATTTCAACAGGATCTCCGATGCTGACACGTACACGCGCGGAGGGGTGTGTTCTCCTCGCCCTGTTTACCCCAAACTGAATGTAAATGCCAGCGGAATATGACTGAATCTCATAGTTTGTTTCATGCATTATTTACACCCCAGCTTCCTCTTGCCACCACACTTTCACAGGACAGGGTTGGGAAACAAGAATGGATCTATAAACTCAATGGTTCATTGGGTAGGTTAGGTTGGGCAGGGTGGTTAGTGTGTGAGGTATGTTGGGTAGGTACTGTAGGTTAGGATGGGTAGGTGGGGTGGGTAGGTACTGTAGTTTAGGTTGGGTAAGTAGGGTATGCTAGGTTAGGTAGGATGGGTAGGTAGGTTCTGTAGGTTACTGTCAGTTGGGTAAGTAGGGTTTGCTAGGTTAGGTAGGGTAGACTGGGCAGGTGCTGTAGGTTGGGTAAGTAGGGTATGCTAGGTTAGGTTGGGTAGGGAAGGTAGGCATTGTAGGTTAATGTAGGTCGGCTAAGTTGGGTATTCTAGGTTAGGCAGGATAGGTTTGGTCGGTTAGGTTTGGTTCTATAAGTAGGGTAGGTTTGGTAGGGTGTGTAGGTAGGTACTGTAGGTTAATGTAGGTTGGGTAAGTAGGGTATGCTAGCTTGGGTGGGGTGGGTAGGTTAATGTAGGTTTGGTAAGTAGGGGATGCTAGGTCACGTAGTTAGTATGGGTAGGTACTCTAGGTTAATGTTGTGTAGGTAAGTAGACTATGGTAGGGTGGGTAGGTAGGTTCTGTAGGTTAATATAGGTTGGGGTAAGTAGGTTATGCTAGGTTTGGTAGGGTAGGGTGGGTAGATATTGTAGGTTAATGTAGGTTGGGTAAGTAGGGTATGGTAGGGTAGGATGAGTAGGTACTGTAGGTTAGGTTGGGTAAGTGGGGTATGCTAGGTTAGGTAGGGTAGGGTGGGTTAGGTAGGGTAGGGTGCATAGGTACTGTAGGTTAGGTTGGGTAAGTGGGGTATGCTAGGTTAGGCAGGGTAGGGTGGGTTAGGTAGAGTAGGGTGGGTAGATACTGTAGGTTAATGTAGGTTGGGTAAGTAGGGTGTGGTAGGGTAGGATGGGTAGGTACTGTAGGTTAGGTTGGGTAAGTGGGGTATGCTAGGTTAGGTAGGTACTGTTTGTTAGGTTGGGTATGTGGGGTATGGTAGGGTGGGTAGGTACTGTCGGTTAGGTTGGGTAAGTAGGGTATGCTAGGTTAGGTAGGGTAGGGTGGTGGGTAGGTACTGTGGTTTGGGAGGGTAGGTTAGGTTGGGTAGGTATGGTCGGTAGGGTGACTTGACCAGGAGATAGAAGAAGAGCTCTGTCAGAGAGAGAAGATAGCTCTGTCAGTGAAAAAAGAAGAAGAGAGCTCTGTCAGAGAGAGAAGAAGGAGGGGGCTCTGTCAGAGAGAGAAGAAGGGGGCTCTGTCAGAGAGAGAAGAAGAAGGGGCCTTTGTCAGAGAGAGAAGAAGAAGGGGCCTTTGTCAGAGAGAGAAGAAGAAGGAGGCTCTGTCAGAGAGAGAAGAAGGGGGCTCTGTCAGAGAGAGGAGAAGAAGAAGAGGGCTCTGTCAGAGAGAGAAGAAGGGGGCTCTGTCAGACAGAAGAAGAAAAGGGCTCTGTCCGAGAGAGAAGAAGGGGGCTCTGTCAGAGACAGAAGAAGAAAAGGGCTCTGTCCGAGAGAGAAGAAGGGGGCTCTGTCAGAGACAGAAGAAGAAAAGGGCTCTGTCCGAGAGAGAAGAAGGGGGCTCTGTCAGAGACAGAAGAAAAAAAAGGGCTCTGTCCGAGAGAGGAGAAGAAGAAGAGGGCTCTGTCAGAGAGAGAAAAAGAAGGGGGCTCTGTCAGAGAGAGAAAAAGAAGGGGGCTCTGTCAGAGAAGGAAAAGAAGAGGGCTCTGTCAGAGAAGGAAAAGAAGAGGGCTCTGTCAGAGAAGGAAAAGAAGGGGGCTCTGTCAGAGAGAGAAGAAGAGGGCTCTGTCAGAGAAGGAAAAGAAGAGGGCTCTGTCAGAGAGAGAAGAAGAGGGCTCTGTCAGAGAAGGAAAAGAAGGGGGCTCTGTCAGAGAAGGAAAAGAAGGGGGCTCTGTCAGAGAAGGAAAAGAAGAGGGCTCTGTCAGAGAGAGAAGAGGGCTCTGTCAGAGAAGGAAAAGAAGAGGGCTCTGTCAGAGAAGGAAAAGAAGAGGGCTCTGTCAGAGAGAGAAGAAGAGGGCTCTGTCAGAGAAGGAAAAGAAGGGGGCTCTGTCAGAGAGGAGAAGAAGAAGAGGGCTCTGTCAGAGAAGGAAAAGAAGAGGGCTCTGTCAGAGAAGGAAAAGAAGAGGGCTCTGTCAGAGAAGGAAAAGAAGAGGGCTCTGTCAGAGAAGGAAAAGAAGAGGGCTCTGTCAGAGAGAGAAGAAGAGGGCTCTGTCAGAGAAGGAAAAGAAGAGGGCTCTGTCAGAGAGAGAAGAAGAGGGCTCTGTCAGAGAAGGAAAAGAAGAGGGCTCTGTCAGAGAAGGAAAAGAAGAGGGCTCTGTCAGAGAAGGAAAAGAAGAGGGCTCTGTCAGAGAGAGAAGAAGAAGAGGGCTCTGTCAGAGAGAGAAGAGGGCTCTGTCAGAGAGAGAAGAGGGCTCTGTCAGAGAGAGAAGAGGGCTCTGTCAGAGAGAGAAGAGGGCTCTGTCAGAGAGAGATGGCGGATCTGTCA
This sequence comes from Oncorhynchus masou masou, assembly GCF_036934945.1. NCBI lineage: Eukaryota > Metazoa > Chordata > Actinopteri > Salmoniformes > Salmonidae > Oncorhynchus > Oncorhynchus masou. Next base: position 22,552,130 of record NC_088234.1, on the reverse strand, counting down.
GAGAGAGAAGAGGGCTCTGTCAGAGAGAGAAGAGGGCTCTGTCAGAGAGAGAAGAGGGCTCTGTCAGAGAGAGAAGAGGGCTCTGTCAGAGAGAGAAGAGGGCTCTGTCAGAGAGAGAAGAGGGCTCTGTCAGTGAGAGAAGAGGGCTCTGTCAGAGAGAGAAGAGGGCTCTGTCAGAGAGAGATGGCGGCTCTGTCAGAGAGAGATGGCGGCTCTGTCAGAGAGAGAAGAGGGCTCTGTCAGAGAGAGAAGAGGGCTCTGTCAGAGAGAGATGGCGGCTCTGTCAGAGAGAGAAGAGGGCTCTGTCAGAGAGAGAAGAGGGCTCTGTCAGAGAGAGAAGAGGGCTCTGTCAGAGAGAGAAGAGGGCTCTGTCAGAGAGAGAAGAGGGCTCTGTCAGAGAGAGAAGAGGGCTCTGTCAGAGAGAGATGGCGGCTCTTTCAGAGAGAGAAGAGGGCTCTGTCAGAGAGAGAAGAGGGCTCTGTCAGAGAGAGAAGAGGGCTCTGTCAGAGAGAGAAGAGGGCTCTGTCAGAGAGAGAAGAGGGCTCTGTCAGAGAGAGAAGAGGGCTCTGTCAGAGAAGGAAAATAAGAAGAAGTCTATGTCAGAGAGAGAAGAAGAGGAAGAAGTGTTATGAGAAGTGGTTAGGGAAAGAAGGGGGAATGGTGTTCAGAATGCTCTGGTGTGTTTGTATGTGGGGGGGGGCTGTAGTGGGGGATTGAGGTGAGTGGTGTGTTTTGCATCTTAATGTGTTTGTGTGTGTGTGTCACGTGTGGACAGTTGAATGTATGAGTGGTATTTCTAATGTAAGACACTCAATGTTGACACTGAACGCCCATATGTAATTGTGTACATAAATTCCTGTCAATTTGTTTTGTTTCAATGTGTGGATAACTCAGATAATATTGACACAGTGATGCAAGCACTGCCTCTTACGACACACAGTTCCTACAGCACAAACAATACGATTATATTAAGTAAGTCAACAGGCTAGTACCAAAAGTGCTATTCCAATCATGTATGTTGAATGACTGAATCCATTTATTGGATCTGTCAGGAAATGATTCATACTACATTATCAACAACCAATACCTTTACCTCAATAAAGGGTTACGGTAGAGTAGAGCATCTTATTCTTTGAATCATCTTCGTCCAATGTTTTTTGTTACATAATGAGATGCTCCATTGGAAGTCTGGGATCTCTTCCTCCAATGTTCGTTGTTAATGAGAGCTCCACTCTCTGTGTGTGTGTGTGTGTGTGTGTGTGTGTGTGTGTGTGTGTGTGTGTGTGTGTGTGTGTGTGTGTGTGTGTGTGTGTGTGTGTGTGTGTGTGTGTGTGTGTGTGTGTGTGTGTGTGTGTGTGTGTGTGTGTTAATAGTGCTTTGGACTTCTGGGGATTAACGGGGCAGGAAAAACCACCACCTTCAAGATGCTGACGGGGGACATCTCCATCTCCGGAGGGGAGGCCTTCCTAAACGGATACAGGTGAGGAGGAGCCACTGGCTGATAGCTCACACACACACACACACACAAATTGAGCTCCGTACCACATCGTCGAGCGCCTTTTACATTTTTAACAATGCAGAGAGCTCCATATAGCTCCACATTGACATGATTGGTTGACGGGAGGTGGGGGCAGGAGGTCCTGTATAGACATGACTTCCTTCACATCAGCTCTGTGCTGTTCTGCCAAGTGCAATTAGCATGAAGGCCCGGACTTCTGCAGGGGCCGTATCACCGTAAATGCTCTACGGCCACTGCAGATGTCGGAATGACCATGCAGCGCATTTATGGGATAGAGCTACGGGAGTTTTGTTAACTTTCCTAGTTTCCATTGGCTGGCTCATTCCAAATGGCACCCTATTCCAATATAGTGCACTACTTTTGAACAGGACCCATAGGGCTCTCATCAAAATGAGTGCACTATGCAGTAAATAGGCTGCACTTTGGGACACAGTCCTACTCTTTCTCAGCAACTTTTGCTCTCACTCACTTTGGGTTTTGCTCTCTCCCTCTTCCTCTCGCTCCCTCTGGACGTCTCGACCTCTCTTGTACATTCTGTTTTCTCGTCCGTTTCAACTCCAGTCCTCTCATGTCCTTGTTCATTTTTTCAACGTGCTGTCTCGCACATTCCCCATTCTCTCTCTTCCACTCTCCATCTCCCACATATTTCATTCTGTTGCACACCCTCTCTCTTTCCCTCTCCCTCACTCCCACTCTTGTTTTCTGTCCCTCCTGCCACACACAAAGGCTCAGGGGCACACATACACTGTATACACACACAAACACACACACACACACCCAAATAAACAAAACAAATGCCTTGTACACTCAAAAAGGGGCGTGTTCTTTCATATTTAGAGAGAAAGAACATCTCCCTCTTCTCCGTATGAAGTAATCATCTCTATGGAAACGATGTAAGGCAATCGGTGGATGGATACTAGTTCACTGCGGTCTCCACTGGTTTGCGTCACCAGTTGTGTTGCCATAGTTATTTATTTATAAAAACGGATCATTTCCTTTGTGTTCAACAAAGAGATGGCGCAAAACACGCCAACGTTAATGTTGATTAATGTTGCCAGTGGTGATCTCTTGGACCTTCAGGGAAAGAAAAACAGAAGTACGACCACCCTCTGTTTTCGCCTCATTACGTTCCTGGTAGGATGAAAGAGTGACTCTTTAAGCAGTGTGGAACAACAAATAGAGGGAAAACCTCATTTTCTCTCCAAATAAAAGAGTTTGCGTTGAATCCCCAAATCTTACATTTGTTGATTGTCTGTTTCCACTCATAAAGCCCGCAGCAAATAACCTCCACCCCGTGAGCGATTACTTCCTACCGGCCCACTACAGAGCTTGGTACAGCATTTTTTCAGTCCCTCCCTCCTCCAACCGATATCCAAATTGTCATGCTCCTTCTATAGTTTTACATATTGTGTAAAGGCACATTAACGAAAACTCTTTTTAGACAGGATGCATTCTTTTGCAATATGCAAGTTTAGCTGCCCTTTTTCTTCTTCTTTGAGACTACAGATGACAAGCAACGATATGCCCCAAAGCGCTGTTCATTTTCCATTACATATATTGTTTGTCGAAAAAAGTCACCTGGGCCCAAGCATACATAATGCAAATTAAACTTCTGTGTTGTTCCTCATGTTTGGCTCCAGACAACGTGTGGAAAGTGGAGAGTTTTCTTAACCAAGTGGTGATATTTATTCTGGTAATGAATCGAAGTGTTCCGTGAGGGCCTTTTCTTTTCACGCAGCCTCTGTGAGATACACTATACAGAGCACTTGTCCTACACACTGTACGTCTTTGACCTCCAGAAAACCAAATTGATTTCCAAAATGTAAATGTAGTATAATGGTAATATTTTCTCTCTGAAAACGACAGTATTACCCAAGTGGTGACTTTTTGAAAAGGGGAATTATTTGAATCGGTGGATGTAAGACAGTACCTATTGTATAGGGATGATGGTGACGACACAGTTGGATCACTCATCTTCATTATCACGATCTTCATCATGAAAATGGTGTTATTGTTGATAATATCCATGATGTTGTCCAGTTATCCGAATCATTACCGTATGTGTCTGAGTATATGTTCCATGATGCTCCTCTCAGCATACGGACAGAGATGAGGGACGTTCACCAGAACATGGGCTACTGCCCGCAGTTTGACGCCCTCAACGACCTTCTCACCGGACGAGAGCACCTGGAGTTCTACGCCAGACTACGAGGCGTACCGGAGAAAGAAGTCCCCATGGTAACATTTCCCCTTGTCTGACCTGAATGATGTCATTTCCTGTCCTTGTACGACGTAACACAATTTGATTCCTAAGGTATACAGTTGTCATGATGACGGACGAGAACAAAGAACTTCATATACTTTCAGACATTTCTTCCCCCCCCCCCATACAATACCTGCACTTCCAACTGTAAAAGAAAGTGCAGACATAGACAGCACACTGCGCCTGGTCAAAGTGATGAATAACTTCTGAAGTCGAAGACCTATTATAATACATAAGGTTCTGGTTAGAGGAGCCGGCCACGGGTAATTCCTTTACATTATTCACCAGCGTGCCTAGCAGTGTGGCCGCCCCACCATGGGCCCCCAGTTTCTCCACAGCCCCCTCAGCAACAATAAGATCAAAAGAAAGTTGGCTGGTCAACTTGCCAGTGGCCTCAGCCTCAGGCCCAGACGCCCAGGCCTTTGATCTCACACTACTAGGCCAAGGGACTCAGTTTCTCTGGTCTCTGTTCCATTGGGTCTGCTGAGTTTTGCTTTGTGGTGGCCATTTTGGCTCCAGGGAGAGCCCTGGGGAGCTGGTGTCATTTCCACATCATTAGTCCACCAACATGTCAATATAGGGAGTAAATGAATGTCTGGATGGTTGGAATGAAAACATGCCCGCATACAATACATTTGGTTGGGGGTACCTGAGGATAGGGATTGGAGAATCGCTAGGGGGATGAATACTGGATAGGTTCCTGCTGGCTAGTACTATTTCTTAGCTTGTGATGTGGCCCAGAAACCCACAGTGCAGCATATCAGCCTTGAAAAAGGTCCTGTGGCGATGCCAACCATCATGCATGTATATGTCTCATGCCAGGGGAAAGGAAGAGAGGGATGGTGTGAGAGCAGAATGCCAGCACTAGCCAGCCCAAACCAAAGTGGATTGTTGTGCTACTGTCACAGAAATACAATTTTGTAATTATATATTTAAATGTTTTCTCGTGTTGTGTTTTCGTTATTAGGTGGCAGAGTGGGGCATCCAGAAGCTAGGCCTGGTCAAATACTCCAACAAGTCAGCCGGTACCTACAGTGGAGGGAACAAACGCAAGCTCTCCACCGCCATGGCTCTGATTGGCTGTCCTCCTGTGGTCTTCCTGGTATGATGACAGCCTTATTATTGCCTTATGACAATGTTATGAACACCTTTTTGAGATCATTGATGTAACACTATTGATATGGGTCTATGATAAACGCCAACTCGCTGTATTCACACTTTATTAAGATATTTTACAGATCACATCCGATATTATGGTTCAATTTATGTTGCTGAAGTTCTGTCCTGAGCAGTGATTACGCTTTCAGTGAGGGCAGAGAAATGTATTCAACATTTTCTTCATCTTTTTTTCGGGGTGCAAGAATATCACTTTTGATATAACTCCAAAATGCTTTAGCCAACTAACACTAGATTGGATTCCACTTTGGTTCCTTGTACAGTGAAGAGGAGAGAGAACCAATTAGAGGATGTATGCCTGCTTGACAACATAACAAATCCTGGATTCAACTTAGAAATTGTTAATGAATTTCCTTGGGGATTATAAGTCAATTACTAGTAGAGGGAAAAAAAGGGGTTGTATTTCAGTCGCATCGCCATCTGGTCACGTTTTAATTAATTTTTCAGAGTCCACCCAATCTCGTTTGGAAATTTAAAGCGTACGTAACGCTGTTTGCAGGAATTAAAGCCTTATACTGGGATTGGTTTGAACAGGGAGAGTCGGTGGCTATATGCTAGCTAAGCGTTTCTCACAGAAAGAAAATGGCATCTTAATCAAAGTGTGTTCCTTAATTAACTGACTTTGTAAAGCAGGCTGGCCATGGAGAGGGTTGAAAAAGTATTATAATGGCACAGCCTCATTAGGAGGGACCAACTTTGGGACCTGCCAAGTCACTTCAAAATCTTACTGATTCCATGAAAATACGATCACTAAAATATTGCACCCACACGCCTGATTAGGCAAATGTAATGTTTACTATTATACCACTAAAGTATTAAGTAATTCATCCATCCATCCATCCATCCTACCCACCCATTAATTAATTCATGAATTCAGCAAGACAGTCAGTCATGACATAGGAAATCTTTCAGATCCCTTGTAATGCTGTTTAATGTTATATGTGCAGTACCAGTCAAAAGTTTGGAAACACCTACTCATTCAAGGGTTTTTCTTTATTTGTATGATTTTCTACATTGTAGAATAATAGTGAAGACATCAAAACTATGAAAAATCAAATTTATTTATATAGCCCTTCTTACAACAGCTGATATCTCAAAGTGCTGTACAGAAACCCAGCCTAAAACCCCAAACAGCAAGCAATGCAGGTGTAGAAGCACGGTGGCTAGGAAAAACTCCCTAGAAAGGCCAAAACCTAGGAAGAAACCTAGAGAGGAACCAGGCTATGAGGGGTGGCCAGTCCTCTTCTGGCTGTGCCGGGTGGAGATTATAACAGAACATGGCCAAGATGTTCAAATGTTCATAAATGACCAGCATGGACAAATAATAATAGTCACAGTAGTTGTCGAGGGTGCAGCAAGTTAGCACCTCAGGAATAAATGTCAGTTGGCTTTTCATAGCCGATCATTAAGAGTGTCTCTACCACTCCTGCTGTCTCTAGAGAGTTGAAAACAGCATGTCTGGGACAGATAGCACGTCCGGTGAACAGGTCAGGGTTCCATAGCCGCAGGCAGAACAGTTGAAACTGGAGCAGCAGCACGGCCAGGTGGACTGGGGACAGCAAGGAGTCATCATGCTAGGTAGTCCTGAGGCATGGTCCTAGGGCTCTGGTCCTCCGAGAGAGAGAAAGAAAGAGAGAATTAGAGAGAGCATACTTAAATTCACACAGGACACCAGATAAGACAGAAGTACTCCAGATATAACAGACTGACCCTAGCCCCCCGACACATAAACTACTGCAGCATAAATACTGGAGGCTGAGACAGGAGGGGTCAGGAGACACTGTGGCCCCATCCGATGATACCCCCGGACAGGGCCAAACAGGCATGATATAACCCCACCCACTTTGCCAAAGTACAGCCCCCACACCACTGGAGGGATATCTTCAACCACCAACATACCATCCTGAGACAAGGCCGAGTATAGCCCACAAAGATCTCTGCCACGGCACAACCCAAGGGGGAGCGCCAACCCAGACAGGAAGATCACGTCAGTGACTCAACCCACTCAAGTGACGCACCCCTCCTAGGGACGGCATGGAAGAGCACCAGTAAGCCAGTGACTCAGCCCCTGTAATAGGGTTAGAGGCAGAGAATCCCAGTGGAGAGAGGGGAACCGGCCTGGCAGAGACAGCAAGGGCGGTTCGTTGCTCCAGAGCCTTTCCGTTCACCTTCACACTCCTGGGCCAGACAACACTCAAATATATGACCCATTGAAGAGACGAGTCTTCAGTAAAGACTTAAAGGTTGAGACCGAGTCTGCGTCTCTCACATGGGTAGGCAGACCATTCCATAAAAATGGAGCTCTATAGGAGCTGTTTGCTTAGAAATTCTAGGGACAATTAGGAGGCCTGCGTCTTGTGACCATAGCGTACGTGTAGGTATGTACGGCAGGACCAAATCGGAAAGCTAGGTAGGAGCAAGCCCATGTAATGCTTTGTTGATTAGCAGTAAAACCTTGAAATCAGCCCTTGCCTTAACATGAAGCCAGTGTAGGGAACCTAGCACTGGAGTAGTATGATCACATTTTTTGGTTCTAGTCAGGATTTAGCAAATAACACATATGGAATCATGTAGTAAACCAAAAAAGTGTTAAATAAATCAAATATATTTTATATTTTATATTCTTTGAGGTAGCCACCCTTTGCCTGGATGACAGCTTTGCACACTCTTGCCATTCTTTCAACCAGCTTCATGAGGAATGCTTTTCCAACAGTCTTGAAGGAGTTCCCACATATGCTGAGCTCTTGTTGGCTGCTCTTCCTTCACTCTGCATTCCAACTCATCCCAAATCATCTCAATTGGGTTGAGGTCAGGGGATTGTGGAGGCCAGGTCATCTGATGCAGCACTCCTTTACTCTCCTTCTTAGTCAAATAGCCCTTACACAACCTGGAGGTGTGTTTTGGGTCATTGTCCTGTTGAAAAACAAATGAGCGCAAACCTGATCGGATGGCGTATCTCTGCAGAATGCTGTAGTAACCATGCTGTTTAAGTGTGCCTTGAATTCTAAATAAATCCCAGACAGTGTCACCAGCAAGCACCTCACACCATTACACCTCCTCCTCCATGCTTCACGGTGGGAACTACACTTGTGGAGATCATCCGTTCACCTACTCTGCGTCTCACAAGATACAGCGGTTGGAATAAACATCTCAAATTTGGACCAAAGGACAGATTCCCGCCAGTCTAATGATCACTGCTTGTGTTTCTTGGCCTAAGCAAATCTCTTATTATTATTCTGTCCTTTATTAGTGGTTTCTTTGCAGTAATTCGACCATGAAGGCCTGATTCATACAGTCTCCTCTGAACAGTTGATGTTGAGATGTCTGTTATTTGAACTCTGAGAAGCATTTATTTGAGCTGCAATCTGAGGCTGGTAATGCTAATGAACTCCTCTGCAGCAGAGGTAACTCTGCATCTTACTTTCCTGTGGCTGTCTTCAAGAGAGCCAGTTTCATCATAGCGCTTAATGGTTTTTGAGACTGCACTTAAAACCCTATTAAAGTTCTTGAAATGTTCAGTATTGACTGACCTTCATGTCTTAAAGTAATGATGCACTGTTGTTTCTCTTTGCTTATTTGAGCTGTTCTTGCCATAATATGGACTTTGCCCTATTTGGTAAAAGACCATCTTCTATATACCACCCCTACCTTGTCACAACACAACTGATTGGCTCAAACGCATTAAGAGGAAAGAAATTCCACAAATTAACTTTTAACAAGGCACACCTCTTAATTGAAATGCATTCCAGGTGACTACCTCATGAAGCTGGTTGAGAGAATGCCAAGAGTGTGCAAAGCTGTCAAGGCGAAGAATAAAAAAAAATGTTGATTTGTTTAACACTTTTTTGGTTACTACATGATTCCATATGTGTTATTTCATAGTTTGGATCTCTTCACTATTATTCTACAATGTCGAAAATAGTAGAAATAAAGACAAACCCTTGAATGCGTAGGTGCGTCCACACTTTTGACTGGTACTGTATGTACATCATGTAGCTTACCTACCTACACAAGATCCTCTATTTCATATTCCAACACAGTGCAGAAGCTAGTGTTCATTCAGACAGATAGTTCACTTGCAGTTATTTGGTAACCCTGGCTCGTAACTTTGAGACAGACGGATAATGTAGTGTTAGCGTGAGTTTCCATTTGTGTGGCAGGTAGAACACTGAGTCTTGCTTGGTTGCCTTAAGGCACCGCCATGTCGGCTTTGCACAGGGACACCGTCAGCATGGTGATGGAGATCCCTGGTGGGATTTGGGGGATTCTGGCAGTGTAGGAGCGAGGCTGGAGCACAGGCAATGGACTGAGTCCTGTCTCTCTCTAATCGTCCATGGACAGACTAGCCCGGGGAGAGAGAAAGGGAATGGGGAATGAGAAAGTGTGTGCGCCCGCGCATATTGCATTCACAATGTCTGTAAGAGAGAAGTCCCCTGGGAATTTGTTTGGCTGGGTCTGAAAGTGCCTGATGCCCTCGGCTCTCCCCATGTAGCCTCCCCAATTCCAAAGCTCCTCTACACTGCTTTGATTCCACTGGTTAGTGTTGGTAGCAGAAGCCTTTGAAACATTAAGTGTGCTTTCATGTCTAAATGTAGTCCTCTTCTAACTGGAAGGGGCATATCAGTCTAGTGTCAGCAGCATAATGCTGTGAGATGTCAAAGTTTGGGGCTACAGGGATATGAGACCTTAGGAACACATTCTGAGGGTTAAAGGCCCAATCTGTAATTTCAACAGCCTACCATGCCATCAAGAATCAATTTTGTATTATTAATCACTATTGACTAAAATAAAATTTTACAGATTTAGCATTTAAAGGGATAATTCACTCAAAATAAACATTTTAATATTTTTGGGGATAGTACTAATGGACTAATGAACAAAATACCCAAATACATTTTTTTTTTAATGGACAATCCTTTTAAGATTAGATCATCTGTCTATGGATCTGGAACATTTAAGTAAGACTGAGATCATTTGAATGGAGAATAAGAGTAGAGATGTGATAACATTGGGATAACATAAAACATCATGGAGGTCAAACGTTGAGGGAACGCCTTTTGTCCCGTTACTGTAGGATGAGCCAACAACAGGGATGGACCCCAAAGCCAGACGCTTCCTGTGGGACTGCATCCTGAGTGTCATCAAAGAGGGACGCTCAGTCATCCTAACATCACACAGGTATGTTCTCTTACTGTTTTAAGGCAACTCTCAAGTTAGATTTGGGAGTGTGACTCTAATTTGCGACTTCTTGTAAGTTGGTCCTTTAAGCTCTTGGATCTGAGTTCAGAGTTAATATGTGCAAATGTATGTATACACAATTATAGTGAATGGGCCAGGTGGAGTGGATAATGGTGCAATTACCAATATGACACACTGTAACTCAAACTAAGAAATCCAGGAACTAAAAACAAACAACGAGATGGATAGTACTTCACTCCACTCATGTTTATTCATGACTCCATTGTGTTCTCTCTCCAAACTGCAATATTGTTTTTAAATCTTTAACTTCTTATGGAAGCGGGTGATACGAAAAACGTTGTACAGTTTAGTTTGTGAATCCATTATCACCATTCAATATTGTGTTATTTTTCTGAGAACAAAGCACATTTGTTGTATTAGTGATAGCTGGTACACAGCTCAGTTGCGTCCAATCATCCATATTGCAACCAGGTGCTTTTGTTGGTCAAGCGGCGCATTTGCCAGGTTTTACATGATCATAATGCTAATTGCTCCATCCCTCAGCAAAGGTATGCAAAGCCTCCACCTCAGCAAGAAATGAACCGGGCTGCATCCAGAATGGCAGCTGAAACACAAAACAAAAATGTACAGATGTTCGACTCCACTCCCCCTAATAAAGCTAGTGCTGTCAAAGGAGATGTCCTAAAATGATCACCAGAGCCCGGGAGCCAACCATCCGGCTCTCTGGACCTGAACCAGGCATGAAAAATTAGACCCTCATCTCATGCCCCCCCCCCCCCCCCGCCTCCGAACGAACAGCGTGAAGCGAAGCCCAGCTAAAATAATTTTTCAGCTGAAAGTTGTCCATTTGCTGCAGTATTTACCACAAAGCTGGAATGTGGATGCGGCATGCATATTTCAAAGACAGGCCAGATGTGTCTTGTTTTTTTCTTCAAAGAAGGAAAAAGACAGTACTTGAACATTGGTCATGAATTTTACGGGCAGTCTATTCCAATAAGATCCTTCTTACTATGTGGAATAGAGTCAACTTTATTCTGATAACTCTCATGGAAATATATACAATATATAAACAAGTAAGCCTGGATTTGGCAGTTAGCATTCTCAAACACACTTTCCCACAGATGACTCAGTTGTTTGGAATGTTCTTAGGCATTGCTATGGGCCTACAGGAACAGTATGTGTGACCCACCACCTGGATTCGGTCCTACGTAGCAACATTATACCGGTGTTTTTTATTTTGGATAAAAGTAGAGACTCAGAGATGGTATGTCATACACTGCATTTGAGGACCAATAAGACATTGAAGCTGATAAACTCATAACCCCACTTTTGAGGAAATGGCCCTTGAATGTTTTGGTACCTACTGGAGAGCTCTTCTTTGTCTACACCCATTCAGCATCGTTCACACCCTCTTAAGCCTTAGCCCCACCCATCTCTTTAAGGATTCACATGAGGCCATGTGCTGAACAGAGTGAGTAGTGTAGTAAACAAACAAAGATTTCAAGTCTAAAAGTGGTAAAACTAGTAGCCTACAATTAGGAAAAACTTCAGGTAAAAATACACTTTATCTATATCTTAATCTGACTTTTGTACAGGTCATGTTGTTCTTCATATTGCCGCTTCTGGTAAACACACACTAATATCAAATACATTCTAAGTTGATTTGTCACATGCACAGGATACAGAAGGTTTTGACGGTATAATGAAATGATTACTTGCATATTATAGTAGCAATATCAACAACTGTGTCCAGATGTAAACATGTTATAATTATTAGACGACGCTTACCCAGACACACTTGTCTAAATTGCTGAGTTATGTGAAAAAAATATTATAAACACCCCCCAGCCACATCTCTCTAAGTGGATGGGTCACTATTGTCTAGACATACACACATACTACTTTAGATGGCCGTAATCACCCCCAGACACACCTGGCTAATTTGATAGTTCATGTAATCAGCTGGAGAAGTGGAGTCTTTTCTTTAGACATGTAGCTAGGTAGCAAAAACATTGAACTGGCATGATCCCAACTCATACTACTACCAATACAATACTACCAATACAAATGGATTGTCATAGCTATAGTATGAATCTGTAGGTAGCTAGAGCTAACCAATTAGGTTTAATGGTAGCTAGCTAGCTAACATTAGGCTATAAATAGCAATGCAAATAGTTTTCTGATTTGAATAAAATTGCTACACAGATCATACACATAATGTTAGCTAGTGAGCCAGCAACAGTACACTTTAACTTGCAATGAAAACAACGTTCTGACAAAACTAGAAACCTATAGTATCTGAATATGTAGCAAGACTCTTACCTAGACTCTTACCCGTATACATGGATGAACGCTTCACGGCAGTCTGGGAACTATTTAACTCCATTTTGGTTTGTAGCTGCATATTGTTTGGCCAACCAAAATAGAAAAAAAATCTTACTGACTTGTTTTGTTTCTGCAAGTCTTTTGACTAACGTTTGTGTAGAGTAGAAAAATTGTGCCCTATAGTACACAATTGAACCTTTCTCTCTCTCTCTCTCTCTCTCTCTCTCTCTCTCTCTCTACCTCTCTCCCTTTTTCTCTTACAGCATGGAGGAGTGTGAGGCCCTATGCACGCGCATGGCCATCATGGTGAATGGACAGTTCAAGTGTCTGGGCAGCATCCAGCATCTTAAGAGCAGGTGAGACCTTGACAGCGGCACTAACAGCTTGTCCACAGCCTTAATGCTCTTAATGGGAAAAATCCAATGCAATGTACATCGAGTGAACAACCTCAATTTGTCAGGGCATGGACTCTACAAGGTGTCGAAAGCGTTCCACAGGAATGCTGGCCCATGTTGACTCCAATGCTTATCAGAGTTGTGTCTAGTTACCATGCCCCGTTCAAAAGGTACTTAAATATTTTGTCTTGACCATTCACCCTCCGAATGGCATATCGCAATTATCTCAAGGCTTCAAAATCCTTTTGAAAGTGACATCAACAAGGGAACGTAGCTTTCACCTGGATTCACCTGGTCATTATGTCATGGAAAGAGCAGGTTTTCTTAATGTTTTTCCACACTCAGTGTTTAACAACCTATACTGAAGCCCTGCGAAATGAGTGACATACAGAAACGCTATTGAGCTTTAGCCTTAGGTGCACTCACATGTACAGTACAAAGGCATGATGCTATTTAAGGTTTGTCTGTATTTTATGAAGGCCAGTACTAGGGGATTCCAGTGTTAAGCAACAATGCCCTAGGGGGTGTGGTATATACCACGGCTAAGAGCTGTTCTTAAGCATGACACAACACAGAGTGCCTGGACACAGCCTTTAGCCGTGGAATATTGGCCATATATCACAAACACCTGAGGTGCCATATTGCTATAATTATAATATTTTTTATTTATTTAACCTTTATTTAACTAGGCAAGTCAGTTAAGAACATTTTTGTATTTACAATGATGGCCTACCCGGGCAACGCTGGGCTATTTGTGCGCCGCCCTATGGGACTCCCAATCACAGCCGGATGTGATACAGCCTGGAATCGAACAAAGGACTGTAGTGACGCCTCTTGCACTGAGGTGCAGTGCCTTAGACCGCTGCGTCACTCGGGAGCCCATTATATTATCAACTGGTTACCAACGTAATTAGAGCAGTAAAAATATTTTATTTATTCAATGCAACACGTGTGATATATATGGTCTGATATTTTATTTTACCTTTATTTAACTAGGCAAGTCAGTTCAGAACAATTTCTTATTTTCAATGACAGCCTAGGAACAGTGAGTTAACTGCCTGTTCAGGGGCAGAACAACAGATTTGTACCTTGTCAGCTCGGGGATTTGAACTTGCAACCTTCCGGTTACTAGTCCAACGCTCTAACCACTAAGCTACCCTATACCACAGCAGTCAGCCAATCAGCAATCAAGGCTTGAACCACCCAGTTTATAATGACTCATACATCATCAGTGTTTCTCCAAATCAGAGGTGATTATTTCTTGGTAGTTCTCAATAACGTTATGGACACTTGGTCTAGCCTTAACGGAGCAACCCACCCTTTCCGTCTCTTAGCTGTGACATGAGTGTGTCCTCATTTCGGAGTCTTTGGGAAATCTGAGATTGATATGTCCATTCTTTTTCCTCCACTGTATGCGTTCAGATGCCATGAACACTGTGATAAGCAACATTTTGAAATGTATTTTAAATTGAATAAACTTTATTCAATGCAACATGGTGAAGTAAACAAATATTAGCCTACAAATCCATAGAGTGCATTAGCATTAGTCTTGATGTATTATGTTAATACCGCATGTTGTTTTTTCCCCCTTTAATGATGTTGTAGTAAACAAGTATTGCTATTATAGTATTTTACATTACAGGGTTAGAGTTAGGGTTCCATCTATGTAAATAACACACCTTGATTCTTCCCCTCATTCACATATTGAATTGAATGAATAAGCGTCGTCCGGGTTAGGGAACGGTTTGGCCCGGGGTAGGCCGTCATTGTAAAATAAGAATTTGTTCTTTACTGACTTGCCTAGTTAAAGGTTAAATAAACATGAATAAATCATGTTTATGAACACGCATCCTTCTCATCCATATTACTGTAAACCAGGGTTCCCAAACTAAGTTTCCTGGGACATTTTATGTTTTTACCCCTTTATCTCCTCAAAGTTGTGATTTCCAATTGGTAGTTACAGTCTTGTCCCATCACTGCAACTCCCGTACGGACTCGGGAGAGGCGAAAGTCGAGAGCCATTTGTCCTCCAAAGCACGACCCTGTCAAGCCGCACTGCTTCTTGACACACTGCTCGCTTAACCCGGATGCCAGCCGCACCAATGTGTCGGAGGAAACACCGTACACCTGGCGACCGTGTCAGCGTGCATGCGCCCGGCCCGCAACAGGAGAACGATAGGAGAAGGACATCCCGGCCGGTCAAACTCTCCCCTAACCCAGATGATGCTGGGCCAATTGTGCACCGGCTCATGCTTCTCCCGGTTGTGGCCTGCTGCAACACAGCCCGGGATCGAACCCGGGTCTGTAGTGATGCGTCAAGCTCTGCAATGCAGGCCAAGCATTTTTTTTTTACAAATTCACAATTGTTTAAACAAATCTATAACGGCACATTAGGTCGTGATGCTTTTTCCTAGAAACAATCTGTAAAATGCCTGATGATATCTTTATCTCTCTGACATTCAGAAGCCGAGCTACACATTCTAAAGTCAGGACTTAGCTTGGGAAGGAATGTTTTGCAATGTGTGTCTCTGTCGCTATCATTTATCTATTCACTTTCTTTAAAAAAGAATATGTATAATTAAATTAAGGTTTCATATAAATTCTAATAATTATTTAAAAAATAGCGGATTAACATTTGGGGAAATCGTGTCGAGACTATTGTCCCTATTCATTATTATTACTTAAAAAGCCAATCTAAAAGATGTCAATAGTCTTGGTAAGCTACGTAGACTTGCAGGAAATTAGTTTCAAAACAACAAAATGTTGGTACGTCGCTCAAATGGAGATTGTTGGTGGTGTATTTAATAAACAATAACACAAAAAGTTGGGGAACCCCTGCTCTAAACCACAAGATTTTTGGGGGGGTGAAAATAAATCCTCCTTTCACTCTTCCATCTTTACCGTCCTGTAATGGCCTTTATACATGCCTCTTAACACATTTAGTCAGGCTCCATCTCCAATCTCCCCCTGACCTTAAACCTGGCACTTAAGTATGCTCTCTGATATTCACCTGACATTTTCACAAGGCCAACCCCCTTTTGGGCCATCTCACATATGGTGATGAGGGTGGCAGTGGTGGGGGTGGGGCCATCCATTATGTTGGGCTGGGGGGGTTGACATTATTACAGCAGTATCGTGTGATCTTCTAGGAGGACATTACAGACTAAAGGGACGTGGGGTGGTGGCGGAGCGATCCATTTTACAAGTCAGAGAGTGGGGAGAGGACGAGTATGGATGGAGGGGATGGGCAAATGTATGCCTATGTTAGGTCTGATGCTGAAATGAGCAAAGGGTGTCAAGGATATTTCCCATCAAGAGGGTTGATGTCATATCATCTCTGTAGCCGTTAAATCAGAGAAAAGAGAGCGTAGGGGGACTGAAGAAGAGGGAGAGAGAGGGAAGGAGAGAGGAAGAAAGCGATGGTCTTACCTGTCCCTCCAAGCTGTTGGTGTAATTGACAGATCCTCCGTGTCAACGACTTCCTGTCCTCGGGGACAACGAGGCCGGCCTAAACCATTTGAGAGACACTGTATAGTTACGGGATGTGGAAAGAGGGAGGCGCTGAATGGGTTAACCCGTGCTCAAGTCTACTGTATAGTCTATGCTGTCAGCCACAGCCAATCAGTCACTCATTTCTTTCACTTCATAGACCAAAGCCGGGGGGGGGGGGGTAGATAAACATTACATGTGCATTGACTGTTTTTTTTGTTAGTCATTTTAGGTCACGTGAGTTTTTTTTGGGGTGTGGCTGTTGAAATGCTATCGCTCAGTTCTTGCGACACAGTGAATAATTTCTAATTAAGCGTCGCTATCTCTTTCTCGGCTCATGTAACTCATGTTTCATGAGGTGTGGGCCCCGTTAATGACTCTCCGCTGTTTTCCTTTCCACTCTTCCCCCTGCCACGCGCACCCATGAAATGTGTCCCCAGTGTGTGTGTGTGTGTGTGAGTCAGGGACAGGGGGAGGGTGGTAGCAGAGCGTTTGATCGACCATCTTTAATGTCAAGCTGCGCAAACCACTCGGCAATGTAATCTATCCACATTTACCTGTGGAAGCATGGCATCGCTTTTCTTCTGCTTGTTTATGTAAATGGCCCGGCCATGCTGTGAGGGAGGGGTATGTTTACGCATCATCTCACGATTACCCAAGTTGTTGCAGATTAGGAGACGGGGAGATTTCCATCTGCGTGTGACTGGAGGGGGTCGAGGCAGGTGGCGAGCCGCTGTCACGCAGTGGTATTAAAGACTGACCTGCATGATGGGCAGGGCTACTTTTTCTTCCCCCCCCCATCCACCTCATCACGGGTGAGAAAGAGTGTGGAATATCTCCACAGGGTGCCTCTCACATTTTGACTCCGCATTGTGTGTGTAATACATACTAGTCCACCTTCTTCCTCTCCATCTTCTCGTCACCCCACCCCCACTCCTCCTCCTCCTCAAACTTCTCGTTACATTACCTTTATGTATTCATCCTCCTGCTGCCTCTCTCTTTTTTTTATCTCTCTCTCGCTCTACTTCCCTCCGCCCTCTCGCTCAGTTGGTGATGGAGCATCAACCCACCCTTGTTTGTGCTGCCCCCTTCAGGCCACACGATGACCTGTCTTCCCACCTTCTCATTGGAGCTGCCTGGCTGGCAGCCTCATTGTTTTAGCAACTCGCCCCTGTATATCAATCAGGTCCAAAAATAAGCAAAAATCGCACCATTCAAATCGGAGAGAGACCTCTTAACACAGGGGACAGATAATGTTTTCAGAGGATGTCCTCCATTATCTGGGTTGATGATTGTTTGGGTTGATGATTGTTTTGTCCCTCTCGACCCACCTGCCCCACGACCGGGTCGGCTCTGTTGCATTTCCAATCATTCGTCTGAGGAGAGAATTTCTGAAAGCCAAAAAGAGAACCGGGGAGATAAATAAGTGGCTGTAAATATACTTTGTACAACCCAGGAGCGTCGCATCCAGTCGAGTCCCAGGTGTTTCGTAAAGTGAAATGAAGTGCACCGCAGTTATATCCCTTCCATCGCCCCCATATAAGCTGGTCAGGGGAAGGGAGAGAAGGATGCGGGAAGCTGGTGTTCTTTCCCTGTGACTGACATCCTTCATATTTATTGTTTGGCATTTTATTAGGATCCCCAATTAGCCTGCTGCCGAAGCAGCAGTGACACTTCCTGGGTTCCCAACAGGAAATGAAAACTTAACATTCATATGTCTGGAGGATAAGGGTTTATGTGGCTAGCAGGAGCTATATTTCGCTGCATCTCAATGTTTTTTCCTCCGTCCTTACTTTGAGACCCAGTGCCGTCACAAACATGAGTTTCATGTGTTTAATATAACCGGAGTATACGAAACATTAAGAACACCTGCTCTTTCCATGGCAAAGACTGACCAGGGGAATCCAGGTGAAAGCTATGATCCCTTATTGATGTTACCTGTTAAATCCACTTCAATCAGAGTAGATGAAGGGGAGGAAACAGGTTAAAGAAGGACTTTGAGGCCTTGAGACAGTTGAGACATGGATTATGTATGGTGCCATTCAGAGGGTGAACGGGGTATGGTAGTAGGTGCCAGGCGCACCGGTTTGTGTCAAGAACTGCAATGCTGCTGGAATTTCACAGTTTCCAGTGTGTATCAAGAATGGTCCACCACCCAAAGGGACATCCAACCAACTTGACACAACTGTGGGAAGCATTAGAGTCAACATGGGCCAGCATCCCTGTGGAACGCTTTCGACACCTTGTAGAGTCCATTCCCCGAAGAATTAAGGCTGTTCTGATGGCAAAAGGGATGCAACTCAATATTAGGACTGTGTTCTTAAAAGTTTGGTTTGCTCCGTGTATATTTCCACACTGAGTTTGGAATAATATTGTGAAAATGAGGATAATGCTCTTTTAGTGTAAGAGTTGTTTGAAAAGACCGCCTGAAATTTCAGCCTGTTTTGGTGGGATGGAGTTTTGGTCTGCCCAGTTAATAGACCATTATGAAAAAGTTCCAAACCTCTCTGCCAATAACAACACATTTTCCGTTTAACTTTCCACTCAGACCACTCCCAGACAGTGCACAATTCTTGCTTGAGAAATGGCTCTTATCTAAGAAGCTATTTGTTTTTGTACCATTTGAATTGAAAACAATCCGTCAGGTACTTAATTGCTACTCCGCCAAAACGGATTAGATATTGAGATATAAACAGCTGCGTTGGACCTTTAAGGGGAAAGAGTGAAATAAAATATAAACGAAAGCTGCGAAGTGCATTTAATGCATTAAGGTAATGTTGCGCACAGCGCCGGAGAGTTTTATAAGGGCACCTCAAAGTTGTGATCAATCTAAGGAAGTTGCCTTTGAGATGTCTAGTAAATTTGTGGATTGACTATGTGGATTGACTGCATTGCACCGTGGCTAAGTGATACATTATCTAACTGACTGTTAGTGTCTGAGATGGATGGGAAAACAGCAGCCCTTAGGGTTTACAATGCATCAGCTGTTATTAATACCCATTGCACACGGACAGATGCAGTGTGTGAAATCCTCTATGGCCATCGAAAGCATGTGTGTGTGTGTATGCATGTATCATGTGTGCGTGTACGCTTTGAAGTGTGTGTGTGCGTGTACACGTGTCCGTGTGGATTCATGTCTGTCTCTCTGAGTGGAAGCGCGTGTGTGTCCATTTCAGACCTCATCTGAGCAGTACCATATGTATTTTCAACTCCAGCCTTGAATAAAACATGCCTTTGCACCACATATATCCTTCGCCAGTGGCTTCTCCCTGCTAGGGAGCTTCAGTGATGACCCTTACAGGCGACCTCTGTGTGTGACCCATCGAGGACTTCCTGCCTGATCAAAGCACGGCCATCCAAGCCTGGGGTGTGACCCCTTTCCCCACTCCCTTCAACCCCCCCCGGACACCAATATGGGGGGTGTTTGTTGACCTTTTCCCTCTCTTCCTCAATCTTTTCAAGAGGGGAGAGGGGAGAGATGGGAGAGGAGAGTGTAGAGGATAGATGAGAGATGGGATAGAGGAGAGATGGGATAGAGGAGAGATGGGAGAGGAGAGTGTAGAGAATGGATGAGAGATGGGATAGAGGAGAGATGGGATAGACGAGAGCAAAGAGGAGAGATGGGAAAGGATAAATGGGAACGGAGAGGAGAGATGGAAGAGGAGAGAGATGGAAGAGGAGGAGAGGAGAGATGGAAGAGAGGAGAGATGGAAGAGGAGAGAGATGGAAGAGGAGAGAGATGGAAGAGGAGGAGAGGAGAGATGGAAGAGGAGAGATGGAAGAGGAGAGAGATGGAGGAGAGGAGAGATGGAAGAGGAGATATGGGGAATTTTGAGGAGAGACGAGAGATGGGATGGGAGAGATGCACAGCAATCCAGCAACAGCTTTCTGAAGCTGGAGGTTATGTGCTTGAAATGACACGGGAGGGACTCCAACTGAGTCGGGAGATAAAAGAGGAGAGATGGGAGACAAAATAGATGGGAGGAGAAATGGGAGAGGAGAGGAGAAATGGGAGGGGTGATGAAATGGGAGAGGAGGAGAGTGTAGAGGATAGATGGGAGAGGAGAGTGTAGAGGAGAGATGATAGAGGAGGAGAGGTGGGAGGAGTTATGGGAGAGGAGAGATCGGAAAAGAAGAGAGCTGGAGAGGAGAGATGAGATGGGAGAGGATGAGAGATGGGACGGGAGATATGAGAGAGATGGGAAAGGAGAGATGGGAGAGGAGAGATGAGAAGGGGGAGAGGAGAGATGAGAAAGGGGAGATGGGAAAGGAGGCAGAGGAGAGATGGGAGAGAGGAGAGATGGTAGAGGGGAGATGATAGAGTGGAGGAGCGCATGGAGAGGAGATAAGATGAGAAAGGAGAGATGGGAGAAGAGAGGATACGAGATGAGATATGGGAGAGGAGATATGGGAGTGGAGATATGGGAGTGGAGAGATGGGAAAGGGGAGACGGGAGGAGAGATGGGAGAGGAGAGATGATGAGATAGGAAGAGAGAGGAGAGATGGGAGAGGAGAGATGATGAGAAAGGAGGAATGAAGAGAGATGGGAGAAGAGAGGTTACGAGATGAGATATGGGAGAGGAGATATGGGAGTGGAGAGATGGGAAAGGGGAGACGGGAGGAGAGATGGGAGAGGAGAGATGATGAGATGGGAAAGGAGGAAGGAAGAGAGATGGGAGAGGAGAATGGAGATGAGAGAGTGGAGAGGAGAGAGGATGAGAGATGGAAGAGGCATAAAGAGAGATGAGAGATGGAGAGGAGACATGGGAGAGAGGAAAGGTGGGAGGAGAGATGGGAAAAGAGGGCTGGAGAGCAGAGAGGAGAGATGGTAAAACAGGAGAGGAGACGTGGGAGAGGAAAGATGGGAGAAGAGAGATGGGAGAGGAAATAGACAAGAGGAGAGAGGAGATGGGGAGAGGACAGATGATACAGAAGAGAGAGAAGAGGAGAGATGGGAGAGGATAGATGAGAGAGGGGAGGAGAGGAAGAGAGCAGAGAGATGAGAAAGGAGGGAGAGGAGGAGATGAGAGATGGTAGAGGAGAGATATGAGAGAGGACAGAGGATGAGAGATGGGAAAGGAGAGATATGAGAGGAGAGATGAGCGAGAGGAGAGATGAGGGAGATGGGAGAGGAGATGGGAGAGACTGGAGATGGGAGGGTAGAATAGCATTTGCCAAACCAAGTCCTTTGAAGAATGTCTCTGGTGGTAAATTGGATACGTTGTAGTAACGTCGTTGTGTGGTAGACGTTACTACAACGTTACTGTCTGTTCCTTCCTAACCTGCGTTTGCAACTGCGGTTGCTGACTCAACGGTTAGGAGGTATCACTTCTGTAGTGAATAAGAGTTCAAAGTTCATACCATTCGCTCAACCAAAGCTCATGCTGATGTTGGCTTCATTCTGTAGTTATTATCTGAACCATTCTGACATAGGACCGTCACCCTCATATCCTCGGAACAGCAAGTTCTATTGTCGTCAAGGCTGTATATAGGAAGAGAGAAGAGGGCGTGTTTGATAAGTTTTCTAGCCCATTTTCTAGCCCTTCACAGAGGCGGGCCACTGAGTGAGCAGCCCTAACTTATGAAAACCCACATCTCACATTTTATCCCGTCACAAATAATTTCATATTCAAACATTTGAATTGAACAACAATTCCATGTGAATCCGATAATCCGATGTGTAGACTTTCCACTGTAGAGTTTGTCATCTTATCATTGATGAGAATGTCTCAGATGACAACCGAACTGACATCATATTCATTAAGTACCACCGCATATGTTCAATTGTTCGGATTGCCAGAATGTAGTTCATTTCCCCCCACCTACTGATGTTTCCAGAATCTCTATGTTAACCAAGGTTTTTTATTAAATGTAACCTCAGTAGGTTAGAGAGAGGGAAAAGGGGGGAAGAGGTATTTATGACTGTCATAAACCCTATCCCCCAGGCCAACGTCATGACACATGGGAGAGGACATTTTGGAGAGAAGAGAGGGTAGGAGATATGGGAGAGTAAATAGAAGGGAGAGAGGAGAAATGGGGAGAAGAGAGTTGGGAGAGGAAAGATTGGAGAGGAGAGATGGGAGAGAAGAGATTATATAGAAGAGGAGAGATGAGAGATGGGATAGAGGAGAGGAGACAGGAGAAAAGAGACAGGAGAGGAGAGACGGGAGAGGAGCAGAGATATGGGAAAAGAGGAGAGATGGGAGAGGAGAGATGGGAAAAGAGGAGAGATGGGAAAAGAGGAGAGATGGGAGAGGAGAGATGGGAAAAGAGGGGAGATGGGAAAAGAGGGGAGATGGGGAGATGGGAGAGGAGAGATGGGAAAAGAGGGGAGATGGGAGATGGGAGAGGAGAGATGGGAAAAGAGGAGAGATGGGAAAAGAGGGGAGATGGGAGAGGAGAGATGGGAAAAGAGGGGAGATGGGGAGATGGGAGAGGAGAGATGGGAAAAGAGGGGAGATGGGAGAGGAGAGATGGGAAAAGAGGAGAGATGGGAGAGGAGAGATGGGAAAAGAGGGGAGATGGGAGAGGAGATGGGAAAAGAGGGGAGATGGGAGAGGAGAGATGGGAAAAGAGGAGAGATGGGAAAAGAGGGGAGATGGGAGAGGAGAGATGGGAAAAGAGGGGAGATGGGAGAGGAGAGATGGGAAAAGAGGGGAGATGGGGAGATGGGAGAGGAGAGATGGGAAAAGAGGAGAGATGGGAAAAGAGGGGAGATGGGAAAAGAGGGGAGATGGGAAAAGAGGGGAGATGGGAGAGGAGAGATGGGAAAAGAGGAGAGATGGGAGAGGAGAGATGGGAGAGGAGAGATGGGGAGATGGGAGAGGAGAGATGGGAAAAGAGGGGAGATTGGGGAGAGGAGAGAGAGAGAGGAGAGATGGAGAAAATGGAGATATGGAGAGCAGATACGAGAGATCGGAGAGGTAGGAGAACAGAGATGGGAGAGGAGAGCGGAGAGGAAGGATATGAGATAGAGGAGAGATGGTAGAGATGAGATGGTTAGAGGAGATGTGAGAGATGGTTGAGATGAGAGAGGGGAGGAGAGGAGAGATGGGAGAAGAGAAGAGATGGTAAAAGAGGAGAGGAGACGTGGGAGAGGAAAGATGGGAGAAGAGAGATGGGAGAGGAAATAGACAAGAGGAGAGAGGAGATGGGGAGAGAGAGAAGAGGAGAGGATAGATGAGAGAGGAGATGAGAGTTTGGCTAGAGGAGAAGAGAGTAGAGAAAAGATGGCAGCAGAGGAGAGGAGAGAGCAGAGATGAGAGGATGGATGAGAGAGGAGATGGGATAGAAGAGAGCAGAGAGGATGGAGGAGAGGAGAGATGGGAAAGGAGAGAGGGGAGACAAGACTAGAGGATAGATGGAAGAGGAGAAAGGAGAGATTGGAGAGATCTCTCCCTCCCTCGTTCCACACTGCAGATATGCGCAGCACACCAGCAGCTCTCGTTCCCTTTCTGAAGCTGGAGGTTATGTGTTTTAAATGACACGGGAGGGAGAAGATGAGAGATTGGAGAGGGGAGAGATGGGAGAGGCAAGATGAGAGAGGCGAGCCAGGAGAGGAGAGATCGTGGAGGAGAGTGACTAACAAAATCAATGAGAGTCCCCGGGCAGTAATTCAACCATGATTGCTACAAGTTTAGATAGCTGGCCATTGGACTAATTTACCAATCTAAAAAAATCTTAGCTGACGAGCTCATTAAGTGACTGTCAGTAACCAGGTTTCCATCCAACCTTTTTATGCGTGTAAAGTACATGGATAAAAAAAAGTCATGACTGTCCTGACAGAAAAAACAAATAAAATTCTGTATACTTTCCAAATGTAGACAGAAAAAGACACGCTAAACAAGGTGGGATCTTTTAATGTCGGTAAAATGAATGATACAAGTAATGTTGTTGGAAACG
Organism: Oncorhynchus masou masou; assembly: GCF_036934945.1. Taxonomy (NCBI): domain Eukaryota; kingdom Metazoa; phylum Chordata; class Actinopteri; order Salmoniformes; family Salmonidae; genus Oncorhynchus; species Oncorhynchus masou. The sequence continues at coordinate 22,527,862 of NC_088234.1, read as the reverse complement.
CTTTTATGTGCAAATATTGATATAACAACCATCATATCGAAGTAAACTTTGGAGTCATGCGATGTTCTGTGGTCCTCCCACTATGACTCGTCTGGAAAGCAAGCGGTTTATTAGGGCCAAAAGTATGTGGATACCCCTTCAAATGAATGGATTTGGCTATTTCAGCCACATCCATTGCTGACAGGTGTATAAAATCGAGCACACAGCCATGCCATCTCCATAGACAAACATTGGCAGTAGAATGGCCTTACTGAAGAGCTCAGTGACTTTCAACATGGCACTGTCATAGGATGCCACCTTTCCAACAAGTCAGTTTGTCAAATTTCTGCCCTGCTAGAGCTGCCCTCGTCAACTGTAAGTGCTGTTATTAAGTGGAAACGTCTAGGAGCAACAACGGCTCAGCCGCGAAGTGGTAGGCCATATAAGCTCACAGAACAGGACTGTCGAGTGCTGAAGCACACAGCGCGTAAAAATCGTCTGTCCTCGGTTGCAACACTAACTACAAAGCTCCAAAGTGCCTCTGTAAACAACATCAGCACAAGAACTGTTAGTCGGGAGCTTCATGAAATGGGTTTCCGTAGCCGCACACAAGCCAAAGATCACCATGCGCAATGCCAAGCTTTGGCTGCAGTGGTGTAAAGCTCGCTGCCATTGGACTCTGGAGCAGTGAAAACACATTCTCTGGAGTGATGAATCACGCTTCACCATCTGGCAGTCGGACGAATCTATATGTGCGCTCTCGGCAACAGAGCACAGCTACTATCTACTATGTCAATACCAGAATGGGTACACTCACTATATAACGCAACATTGTTTGTGAGAAAAACATGAATGGAGTTGAAAATGTTATAGAAACCCATTGAACTTCTTTTTTTTATTCAGTGCATGGATTCCAAGAACACAGGATGAGATGTTACTATCCGTTGTGCAAGCACTTCCAAGAGTTAATAAACAGTGAACGTGGTGAAATTTGGGGAGCGCATCGTCAGTAGTGTACCTTTGGTTCCTAGGGTGTTTCGGCCTTTCACACTATACACCCTCCCCAAAGGCGGCCAGGGACAGGGTGATCAATCCTACGCTTGCGTCCCATTCCCAATTAGTCATAGGAGTTGCCTTGTTGTTGATAGCCAACATCCCATGGGACTATGCATGGCAGGGGCGTCCTCCTCCCTGAGTCAAGCATTGTTGACCGCATTCCTCCTGGCCCTCTCACTTCGGGGCCCAGCTGGGGTCTTTCCTCTTCATCCAGAGCCACTGACTGCTGCCTTCTGCCGCCTCTGATACAGCTTTGATTGCCGAACGCTGGCTCTGGCCCTTAATTCCCAGGTCTCTAAGCAGTCTGGTTGTAGATGTTGCCACAAAACCTCTGCAGCCCACCTCCACTGGTCGGACTTCTGTGTTCCAGCCATGATGCCGTGCTTCGGCAGCTAGATCAGCATAGCGCAGATGTTTTCGCTCATAAGCCTCATCTACTGAGTTTTCCCAGGGTACTGTGAGCTCAATGATGAAGACCTTATTGAGTGAACGGGACCAGAGCACCATGTCAGGTCTTAGGGTGGTGGTTGCGATCTCCGGAGGAAACACAAGTTGCCGGCCAATGTCAGCTAGCATTTTCCAGTCGCGGGCCAAGCGCAGCTGGTCTCGCTCTAATGGTGTAGAGCCGCTCTTCGGTGGTTTAACCCCTTCGCGGACAAAGTTTGTCCGTAAGGAGTGTGATGCTGCTGTGGGTGGTAGGGAGTTGGTGGCAGCTCGCTTGTCCTCCAGGGCGGACGCAAGGTTTTTAAGGACTTGGTTGTGACGCCAAGTGTAGCGTCCTTGGGTGAGGCTTGTTTTACACCCTGTGAGAATGTGCCTGAGGTTGGCTGGCATGGAACAGAGGGCACAGTCCGGATCTTCACCATACCATTGGTGAAGATTAACTGGTGTTGGAAGGACGTCATATGTTGCTCTGATTGAAAAGCTCAACCGCCTCGCTTCCATGGCCCACAGATCTTTCCAGCTGATCTTCCTCTTCTCCACACTGTCCCATCGAGTCCACTGTCCCTGTTTGGCAAGAGAGACTGCCTTGGCCCTCCTTGCAGCCTCCTCCTGATGGCGTACTTCCTGCACTACCATCTTCCGCCGCTCTGGTGCAGTGGCCTTACTCCAAGCAGCACGGCTAGTTAGCCCAAGGCCTCCTCTTCCTTGCTGAACATGACCCACAATGTCAGCATGTCTGAGGGCTGCTGTTGCCTCCTGGACTGCTTTTCCTGGCCTCCATTTGCGCCCAGTTGCCAAGGTCGGCGCGTTGTTGCTCACCACTGGTTCTCGAGATTCATTCAGTGTCATCTGGAGCCTGGTTTTTGCACACTTGAATTCCTCTGTTAGACTGGTGAGGGGCAGCTTGAGGACACCATCTCCATAGAGGCCTATGGTGGTAAGGCATCGTGGAACTCCGAGCCACTTCTTTAAGTAGCCTGTGACTCCTCTTTCCATCTTCTCCACTGTTGAGATTGGAACCTCATACAGTGCTAAGGGCCACAACACCCGGGGTAGGAGACCAAACTGCAGACACCAGGCCTTTAACTTTCCAGGTAGCTGGGTGTTGTCGATGGACTGTAGGCTACTACTGATGTCTTTGCGCAGCTGTTGCACCTGGTCTTTGTCCTTCAGGCTTGCATCATACCACCTTCCAAGGCTTTTTACCGGCTGCTCAGACACTGTTGGGATTTGGTCATCTCCGATGAAGAATTTCAGGTCAGAGAGTACTCCCTTCACAATCGAGATGCTGCGTGACTTGGATGGTTTAATCTTCATACGGGCCCAGCTGATGTTCTCCTCGAGTTTTCTGAGCAGTCTCCTGGTGCATGGGACAGTGGTGGTCAATGTTGTAATGTCGTCCATGTAGGCTCTGAGTGGATTTAACCGCAAAGGGTATTTTAACGTGCACTATGTCATCACTCCCAGCCTTTTTTCTGCAACAAGTCAATTTGATGGAAACACATCTCTAGCGGAAAAATGCACATGTTGTTTTTATGACGATTTTGAAAGAATGCCAAGAGTGTGCAAAGCTGTCATCAAGACAAAGGGTGGCTACTTTGAAGAATCTCAAATATAAAATATATTTTGATTTATTTAACACCTTTTTGGTTACTACATGATTCCATATGTGTTATTTCATAGTTTTGATGTCTTCTTTATTATCCTACAATGTAGAAAATAGTAAGAAAAACCCTTGAATGAGTAGGTGTGTCCATACGTTTGATTGGTACTGTAGGAACAAGTGGTCAATCTGGGATTGGGCAAACGATTGATGAGGGAAGACGATAACATTTTACATTGTGGTCGAGATTATTTTCTATTCAAATCAAATTGTGTTCGTCACATGCTTCTCAAACAACAGGTGTAGACTAACAGGGAAATGCTGACTTACGGGCCTTTCCCAACAATGTAGGAGAAAGAAAATAGAGAGATAATAGAAGAGCGATAGCAGAAGTAGTAAATCCACAACGAGTGATGATCACTTATATTATTGTGAGAGGACCGAAGGGCAGAAATTGGAAAATGAATAATACATACCGCCACTCTCCTGTTGGAGTGAAGCAGAGAAAATGGAGCACAGAGAGAAAACAGAGAGAGAGCAAAAATGAGAGAGCGAGAGCTCATTGATCAGCCTCTTCTTTCTGCTGCTGGGGAGCGCCGTTTGATTACACATGTACGCCTGAAACCTCTTCTAGCGACGCCCCCGAGCATTATTGGATAAAAAAAAAAAATATCTTGTCTTCGCTGAGCTCAGCACCTCTGAAAGCTCAGCTGCGCCCTCGCCATTCTGAGCGCCGGCCGATCACCTCGCTAAATGGAGGGGCGTTTGTCAGACTCATGATGATTGGATGATGAATCAGACTGGATAAGAGCTAAATCTCAAAAAGGGTGGGATCTCAGACGACTTCTACTCCGACTGGCTTCTGTTGACTTGGCTCTTTGTTCATTCAAACTTTGTACTGAAGGCTTATTTCAATATGCTATGAGAAGAAGTCCACGGGACTGTGTGATCACAGAGAATTGGACAGATAAGTCACGGATGATAAAGAATAGTAGATCTTCTCTCTCATTTGTGATTTCCTACTTAAATGTTGATGTTCCATTCTAGCAATCAGAGGAATGAAGATTATGCATTTTAATCTAGGATTTCAAATAAAGTATTCAATCAGCACAGAGATATGGCTTGTTATTAGGTATAATGATGTATTCCCATTGAAAGGCTCTGGGAGTTGTATTTGGCCTTGGATTCTACATTGTATGCTAGTATGGACATTGAAACAATGCCTTAGTACGGCTGAGGCTAACACACCACTTCTCTCATTACTTTTAAGAGGTTGCTGCTTCTCCTTGCATGGAGCACTTAACAGCCTCCAATGGACATTTCCCACGACTAAATATAACATTAGGGGATTCATTAAGCAGAAAACAATGGTAATAAGAGTACTAACATCAAAATAACACTAGTCTCTCGCATAAAAGCCAAGGAATGTTAAAAGCTGGTTGCCCAATCCAGCTTTGAGGGAGCATTTAATGTCAAAGTTAGAATCATATTTTGGTGGTTTTTATTTGATGTGCCGGTGGATTGATTGGGATTTGTTTGAATTATTAATGTCAGAATACACAGTGTAACTAAATAGAAAGTGAATGAATGCACACCGCTTTATACAAATAGATGTGATGAGTGAATCTCATCATATGCTGATGTGCCTTACGTAATTCATTGAGGTGTTTGGAACAATGCTTTTGTTTGCACATTCTTAAGAGACCTGGAAATAATTTGATAAGTCAGATTTATTTGATTTTAGATTCACAATAACAAGTCATTACAAGGCCTCATTGCCTCAAAAGAATTAGGTAGGAGTATGGCAATCAGTTTTTCTGAATTTCTTTTCTGAATATATAAATAAATAATGGGATTGAGACTGTCATTTGCAGAGGTCTACAGGGCCTTCGGAAAGTATTCAGACCACTTGACATGTTCCACATTTTGTTACGTTACAGCCTTATTCTAAAATTGATTCAAATGTATTTTTTCCTCATCAATCTACACGCATTTTTTTTAACCTAAAATATAAAATTTACATAAGTATTCAGACCCTTTACTCAGTACTTTGTTGAAGCACCTTTGGCAGCGATTACAGCATTGAGCCTTCTTGGGTATGACGCTACAAGCTTGGCACACCTATATTTGGGGAATCTCTCCCATTCTACTCTGTAGATCCTCTCAAGCTCTATCAGGTTGAGATGTTTGATCGTGTTCAAGTCCAAGCTCTGGCTGGGCCACTCAAGGAGATCAGACTTGTCCCGAAGCCACTCCTGCGTTGTCTTGGCTGTGTGCTTAGTGTCGTTGTCCTGTTGGAAGGTGAACCTTTGCCCCAGTCTGAGGTCCTGAGCGCTCTGGAACAGGTTTTCATCAAGGATCTCTCTGTACTTTGCTCTGTTCATCTTTGCCTCGATCCTGACTAGTATCCCAGTCCCTGCCACTGAAAGCATCCCCACAGCATGATGCTGCCACCACTATGCTTCACCTTGGGGATGGTGCCAGGTTTCCTCCAGACGTGACGCTTGGCATTCAAGCAATCTTGGTTTCATCAGACCAGAGAATGTTGTTTCTCATGGTCTGAAAGTCTTCAGGTGCCTTTTGGCAAACTCCAAGTGGGCTGTCATGTGCCTTTTACTGAGGAGTGGCTTCCATCTGGCCGCTCTAAAGGCCTGATTGGTGGAGTGCTGCAGAGATGGTTGTCCTTCTGGAATGTTCTCCCATCTCCACAGAGGAACTCTGGAGCTCTGTCAGAGTGACCATCTTATTCTTGGTCATCGCCCTGACCAAGGCCCGTCTCCCTCGATTGCTCAGTTTGGCTGGGTGGCCAGCTCTCGGAAGATTCTCGGCTGTGTTCTTGTGGACCTTCAATGCTGCAGAAATGTGTTGGTACTCGTTCCCCAGATCTGTGCCTTGACATAATCCTGTCTCGGAGCTCTATGCACAATTCCTTCGATCTCATGGCTTGGTTTTTGCTCTGACAAGAACTGTCAACTGTGAGACCTTATATAGACAGGTGTGTGCTTTTCCAAATCATGTCCAATTAATTGAATGTACCATAGGTGGACTCCAATCAAGTTGTAGAGACATCTCAAGGATGATCAATAGAAACAGGATGCACCTGAGCTCAATTTCAAGTCTCATAGAAAATAATAATACTCATGTAAATAAGGTATTTCTGTGTTTTATATTTTATAGATTTGTCAAAATTGTAAATAAAACTGTTTTTGCTTTGTCTTCTTGGGACATTGTGTGCATATTGCTGTAATTTAAAAAAGTATTTAACCCATTTTAGAATAAGGCTGTAACGTAACAAAATGTGGAAAATGTCCAGGGCTCTGAATACTTTCCGAAAGCAGTGTTCATACACTAAAAGAGATTTTGAGGTATTCTGAAAATATACTGTATGTCCTTAGATTAGGATTGGCTTTAAGACGGCCTAAACGGCACGTATCAAGACATTTTAAGTCTGAATAATAGAAAATATACCATACACCCAAACCTTGTCCTAGCAAATTCTTATTGACAATGACAACCTACCAGGGACTGTAGTGACACCTCTTGAGATGCAGTGCCTTAGACAGATGTGGTTGCTGAGACATTAGCCACTTAAACAGTCCAGATAATAAACACTATGGTTGTGTCCCAAATGGCGGCCTATTCACCATAGGGGGCCATTTGGGACACAGTCTCCATTAAACAACCCCAGGTATTTTAAAGATCGGATCATATGTGCAGACCTGTGTTGAAACCGTGTTTCTGGAATGCAGCCAACGTGTCACACGGTGATCCACTGCTTACATATACAGTAGGTTCACCCAAAGCACCATGGGTAATTCTACATGCCAACTCATGGATTTGTCCAAACTCAGGATGTTGCGACAGCACCTAGCATTAGCACCTTCTGAAGCAGCGCTAGCAGCAGAGGGAGGGGGAAGAGAGGGATGGGGGAAAAGCAGTAGGAGGAGTGAACATTCCTTCAGACGGAAAAAACTCACGAGTTTCTCGGGTGTGCGGAGTTGGCCGACTCCCGGTGTTAGTGACGCACCTATTCCCCGAAACGCTGCACAGGGAGCTTTCAACGAGCCGAGCCGGGAAATGAAGATCAATTATACCCCCCCTCCCCCGCTCCCCATCTCCTTCGTTCCATCCCTCTATCCCCCCTTCTCCTCCTCCTTCATCACATTATGTTAGCGCAAGGGTACCACCAAATTCAGCACAGTGAGGAAATAGAAGCATATTATTTAAGTGCTGCTGTTAAATTCAGGAGTGTGCACTTTAGCTTGGGTGGTGCATAGACAGAAGGCAAGGTGAATATGGAATCAAGGGAATTCGCTGGAGCACACAAAATTGTTCCAAAGGGGCATTTAATGGTGTGTAATTTACCAAACTGCACTAACCTTGGATAACCTCACTTTTTTTGTGTGTGCGTACTTGTGTGTCAACGGTCAAGTAGCGCTTGCTTATATTTGTCCTGTTTCACACATGTACAAGTGTGTAGTGTGAAATGGGAATATTTTTTTTGTTGCATATCCCACCCTTGGAAAGTGAGGTCATGGCCAGGGATCAGCCATTATTCACAGCAACCCTGGAGCAAATAGGGTTAAGTACCTTGCTCAAGGGCAGACCGACAGAATTCACCTAGTCGGCTTGGGAATTCAAACTAACAACCTTTCAGCAGACAAATCTCTACCTACTAGGCTACCTGCTGCCCACATTAGGCAAGGCGAATATGGAAGCAGGTGATATGCTGGAGCATACAAATGATTCCAAAAAGGCACTAATCTTGGATAACCACGTTTTTGTGTGCGTGTTTGTATGTATATATGTGCATTTTTGTCAGTCCATATGCTTTAATTGATGTGTAGTGTATGTGTTTATCCATGTGTTTGTTCTTTCTAGGTTCGGAGAAGGCTACACTGTGATCGTGAGGGTGGGCGGCTCGCCCCCCGCCCTGGGCCCCGTGGAGGAGTTTGTCCACGAGACCTTCCCTGGTAGCGTACTGAAGGAGAAGCACCACAACACGCTGCAGTACCAGCTCCCCCACAGCGAGGGCGCTCTGGCCAGCATCTTCAGCCATTTCACCACTCATCAGCAGAGGCTGGGTGTGGAGGACTACTCTGTCTCCCAGACCACTCTGGATCAGGTAACCAGATTAAACCCTTCATTCAATTGCTGTTCTGGTTGAGGACCATAGAGATGGTGACTGATCCTGGAGGGCAGGAGAGTGTACAGGTTTATTTTCTTGGCAGGTGTGTTAAGGCTGGAGTAAATGTCTGCAGACACTGTGGCCCTCCAGGGGTGAGATGCCCATCTCTTTTAGGCAAACATTATCTATAGAACACATTTCCTTTAAGACTTGTACACTGAATGCTGTTAGACTTGATGTCGAATGTCGCTGCCTCACCCCACGTTTCTGATGTGATGTATGAAGCTTGAGATCTGTTGCAATCAAGCCTCAGTGAGAAAGCGAGTGAAAGAAAGAGAGCGAGTGAGTGAAAGAATAAAAGAGTGAGTGAAAGAATAAAAGAGTGAGTGAAAGAATAAAAGAGTGAGTGAAAGAAAGAGGTGAGTGAGTGAGGGAGTGAGTGAGTGAGTGAGTGAGTGAGTGAGTGAAGGACGGAGTGAGTGAGTGAGTGAGTGAGTGAGTGAGTGAGTGAGTGAGTGAGTGAGTAAAAAAGAGAGTGAGTGAAAAAGAGAGTGAGTGAAAGAGGTGAAGGAGTGAGTGAAAGAGAGGTGAAGGAGTGAGTGAAAGAGAGGTGAAGGAGTGAGTGAAAGAGAGGTGAAGGAGTGGGTGAAAGAGTGAATGAGTGGGTGAAAGAGTGAGTGAGTGGGTGAGTGGGTGAAAGAGTGAGTGGGTGAAAGAGTGAGTGAGTGAGTGAGTGAGTGAGTGAGTGAGTGAGTGAGTGAGTGAGTGAGTGAGTGAGTGAGTGAGTGAGTGAGTGAGTGAGTGAAGGAAAGAAAGAAAGAGTGAGTGAGTGAAGGAAAGAGTGAGTGAAAGAAAGAGTGAGTGAAAGAAAGAAAGAGTGAGTGAAAGAAAGAGTGAGTGAAAGAAAGAGTGAGTGAAAGAAAGAGTGAGTGAAAGAAAGAGTGAGTGAAAGAATAAAAGAGTGAGTGAGAGAATAAAAGAGTGAGTTAGAGAATAAAAGAGTGAGTGAGAGAATAAAAGAGTGAGTGAGAGAATAAGAGTGAGTGAGAGAATAAGAGTGAGTGAGAGAATAAGAGTGAGTGAGAGAATAAAAGTGTGAGTGAGAGAATAAAAGAGTGAGTGAGAGAATAAAAGAGTGAGTGAGAGAAAGAAAGAGTGAAGGAAGGAAAGAGTGAGTGAAAGAGGGTGAGTGAGAGAGTAAGTGAGAGAGAGAGTGAGTGAGAAAGAGTGAGAGAAAGAGTAAGTGAAAGAAAGAGTGAGTGAAAGTGAGTGAATGAAAGAATGAGAGAAAAGGAATGAGTGGGAGAGAGTGAGTGAAAGAAAGAGAGTGAGTGAAAGAACGAGTGAAAAAAAGAAAGAGAGTGAGTGAGTGAAAGTGTGAGTGAGAGGGTGAGTGAGTGAAAGAGGGTGAATGAGTGAGAGTGTGAGTGAAAGAAAGAGTGAGTGAAAGAAAGAGTGAGTGAAAGAATGAGTGAGCGAAAGAACAAGTGAGCGAAAGAACGAGTGAGTGAAAGAACAAGTGAGCGAAAGAACAAGTGAGCGAAAGAACGAGTGAGCGAAAGTGAGTGAAAGAACGAGTGAGAGAAAGTGATTGAAAGAAAGTGAGAAAAATAATGAATGTGAGAAAGAGTGTGTGAAAGAAAGAGTGAAGGAAAGAAATGGTATGTGAAAGAAAGAGTGAGTGAAAAATGTGAGAAAGAGTGAGTGAAAGAAAGAGAGTGCGTGAAAGAGAGTGAGAGAAAAAGAATGTGTGAGAGAGTGAGTGAAAGAGAGTGAGAGACAGTGATAAGGAGTGTGTGAAAGAAAGTGGGTGAGTGAAAGAGAGTGAAGGAGAGTGAGTGAGTGAGAAAGAGAGTGAAAGAAAGAGTGAGTGAAATAAAGAAAGAGAGTGAGTGAGTAAGTGAGTGAAAGAAAGAGTGGGTGAAATAAAGAAAGGGTGGGTGAAAGAAAGAAAGGGTGAGTGAAAGAAAGAGTGGAGGAAAGAAAGAGTGAGTGGGAGAAAGTCAGTGAGTGAAATAAAGAGTGAGTGAAATAAAGAGTGAGTGAGAGAGAGAAAGAAAGAAAGAGTGAGTGAAAGAAAGAGTAAAGGAAAGAAAGAGTGTGAGTGAGAGAGTGAAGGAATCAGAGTGAAAGAAAGAATGAAAGAGTGAGTGAGTGAGTGAGTGAGTGAGTGAGTGAGTGAGTGAGTGAGTGAGTGAGTGAGTGAGTGAAAGAGTAAAGGAAAGAAAGAGTATGAGTGTGAGAGAATGAAAGAGTGAGAAATAAGGAGTGAGTGAAAGTGAGTGAGTGAAAAAGAGTGAAGGAGAGTGGGTGAGTGAGAAAGAGAGAGTAAGTGAAAGAAAGAAAGAGTAAGTGATAGAAACAAAGAGTGAGTGAAGTAAAGAAAGAGTGAGTGAGTGAAAGAGAGGTGAGTGAGAGAGTGAGTGACTGAGAAAAATGAAAGAGTGAGAGAAAGAATAGTGAGAGAAAGAATAGAGTGAGAGAAAGAATAGAGTGAGAGAAAGAATATAAGAGTGAGAGAAAGAATATAAGAGTGAGAGAAAGAATAAAAGAGTGAGTGAAAGAGAGTGAAGGAGTGGGTGAAAGAGAGTGAAGGAGTGGGTGAAAGAATAAAAGTGAGAGAAAGAATATAAGAGTGCGAGAGAGTGAAGGAGTGGGTGAGTGAAAGGATGAAAGAGTGAAAGAATGAGTGAGTGAGTGAGTGAGTGAGTGAAAGAATGAGTGAGTGAGTGAAAGAATAAGAGTGAGTGAAAGAATAAAAGAGTGAGAAAGAATAAAAGAGTGAGATAAAGAATAAAAGAGTGAGATAAAGAATAAAAGAGTGAGAGAAAGAATAAAAGAGTGAGAGAAAGAATAAGAGTGAGAGAAAGAATAAGAGTGAGAGAAAGAATAAGAGTGAGAGAAAGAATAAAAGAGTGAGAGAGAGTGAAGGAGTGGGTGAAAGAGAGTGAAGGACTGGGTGAAGGAGTGAGTGAGTGAGTGAGTGAAAGAATGAAAGAGTGAGAGAAAGAAAGAATAAAAGAGTGAGAGAAAGAAAGAATAAAAGGGTGAGAGAAAGAATAAAAGAGTGAGAGAGAGTGAAGGAGTGGGTGAAAGAGAGTGAAGGAGTGAGTGAGTGAAAGAGTGAGTGAGTGAAAGAGTGAGTGAGTGAAAGAATGAGTGAGTGAAAGAGTGAGTGAGTGAAAGAATGGGAGTGAGTGAGAGAAAGAATAAAAGAGTGAGAGAAAGAAGAGTGAGCGAAAGAATAAAAGAGTGAGCGAAAGAAAGAGTGAGTGAAAGAATGAGAGTGAGTGAAAAAAAGGAAGGAAAGAGAGTGAGTGAGTGAGTGAGTGAAGAGAGTGAATGAGTGAAAGAGAGTGAGTGAAAGAGAGTGAAAAAGAGTGAGAGAGAGAGAGTGAAAGAAAGAGTGAGTGAGTGAGTGAGAGTGAGTGAAAGAGAGTGAGTGAGTGAAAGAGAGTGAGTGAGTGAAAGAGAGTGAGTGAGTGAAAGAGAGTGAGTGAAAGAAAGAGAGTGAAAGAGAGAGAGTGAAATAAAGAGTCAGAGAAGAGAGTGAGTGAGGGAAAGAAAACAAGAGAAAGGGAAAAAAAGAGAGGGAAAGAGAGAACCAACAATGCAGCCATTCTGTAATAGACCACACTGTATTTACCAGATCACAGAGAGTAAATACATCACATGCGGGGTATAAGGTCACTGCACTAAAACACAAAGGGGATAGAAACCAACACCTATGGGGGACTGAGACCAGACAGTCACCTTTCAGCTGGTGATTTATTGATGACAGTCCTGACCTATTGTTCTGTAAGACCTGGCTCGCACTACAATTAATATTGATCCGGCCCCAAGGCTGTGGCGTTAATGCCTATATTGAAAGACATTGGCCGTGTCCGAAAACTGCCTTGCCTACTACTTACTAAAACAACATACTGTGAACTAATCATTCTGTATACTATTTAGATTGTACTGTTGTGTAGTAAGCAACAAATATCAATATACCAGGCTCACCAATACTCAGTATGTGTCATCTAATATGCAATGGCGTTGTTTCCTGACATTTGTCCATTTTGGTATCAAGTATGTATCAGCTGATTATCAAGTAAGTAGCCGGAATGAGTCATAGGAGCAGGAGCCTAGCTCCTTCCAAAGCAGGGTAACCAGATACTGCGTTGTCCAAAAGCCACTGAACTTATGAAGTACATGATTCACTGTACCGCTCGACTGTACTCTACAGTCGAGCGGTACAGTGAATCATGTACTTCATAAGTTCAGTGGCTTTTGGACAACACAGTAACTGTACTTTGTTGTGAATATTGTTCTCTGAAACGTGAGTTTTTTCACAAATTGAAAACACAATATTTAACTTTAGCACGAGGGTGCTATTCCTCAACTGTATGTGTTAGACATTATCTTTACTTTCATAGAAAACAAAGGGTTACCTTTTGTCTGACTATAGGGACAAGCACTGATGCAGTGATAACATTACCATCTTCTATGTTCCCGGACTGACACCTAAAATGAAGTGGCACGGTCCATTTTTACTGTACCTTACATCCCTGGGAAATAAAGGGATTTTCCACCACAGAGATCATTTCAAAGACAACGGAACAAGCTAGCACATAGCTGGGCACGGACTGGGACGGCCTGTATTTAAAAAGTTCACTGAGGCATGTGGCGTGCAGGGACTCCACCTCCAGAGCGGCAAAGGTTAATTGAGCGCCTCTGCATCCTACTTCTCCTTGCCACGCGTCGGCAGCCATGTAATAAACACCCAAATGACCCCTCGCCATAATTAATACCCACACCCATCTTTTTATGAACAACATGTCAGTGTGGTCTAAGTTATAATAAACAAATGGTTAGAAGGTGAGAGGTGATTAGAGAAACATGTTTGTAGCGAGTATAGTGAGGAAAGAGATGTGTTGTTACTGTGTGTGCCGTATGAAATGCTAGTATTTGAACATGTCACATGCACAGTTCCACAAATATAAAGTCAGAGCAGATGCAGGATATTAAATATCTGCACCACATGATAAAACTATGCAGGATATGTATGCTCCCATGTGGGTTATTGGTGACAACATTTTGACCACTTACGTAGCTCTACGTCAGGTCTGTCTTTTATTTAGAATGCGTTCATAAACGCAACATTGTCTCCTGCCTTAACAAATATACAGTAGACAACTTAAGAAGTGTAGCACTATGTGGTCTGGATATTGTATTGTCTGTCAAACTCTGATATTGAAGGTCAAAGGCATCAATGTCTTAAGCCTCTTAGCATACTGTATCCAACCAATGGCATCTGGGGTCAAGGGTGAAATAATCTCCCTGATAGGCGGAGTTGAAGTAGGCATTGTTGTTTTTCAACTTCCTAATTTTCTCCCTGACAAGATGTCACAACCGTCAAGTTATTGAATGGAAACTGAAAAATAAAACGTTTTGTCAGACATCTTTTGTAAGGAAGCCTTCTGCTAAACTTTCTGTCAGTTTCAAAAGCCCGAAGAGCCGAGCACTACAGTTCTTCACTGCGCAAGTCCTCCCCAATTTAACAGGACGTTTCTTGAAACAGGATCTAACACTCAAGGTCCTCCTCCATCAAAGGTATCACATACTTACCGTCCCGTCTGACTTTTCTCTGGAGTCTCGACCGAAGATTTTCTAGTTCCAATTAAGATGGCAGACATTATCTGACACTAGAACGGATCGGGGAAATCAGTGGAACCTTCTCCTTTCTTTTCAAATGAAACATGCCAGGCTGATAACAGCCAGTTATATCACAACTATTGCATCAAATGCGTTGTACTGGGCTTTCACTTTGACGCTGAAGCTAGAAGAGTGAAGTTGATTCCACCAGGGATTCAGAAGATGAGGAAGAGCTGAGGAGGGGTAGTGGAAGGGAGTTTTTTTAAACATTTTTTATCATTTTGTCTTTGCTGCCAAAACGAAATGGAAGAGCACTTGTTCTATGCCTCGAAGGGGACCATATACATAGTGTGGCATTATTTTATTGGCTGTAACTGTTGAGGAATATATACTTCATAGGCAGTGCCTAATGGACTTGGTGGAGATAAAAAAAAAAAAATATACATAAAATCACTTCCCCTGTAAACGGTTGTTTCACTGCAGAAACAGTCCCCGTGTAAGTGGCTCAGATAGCATGGTATAATATTAGTCAGGTTGATGATGGTCTTTTTGTTTTATGTCATGGCCTTCTTTGTTAATACTTTACCTGATGAAGACAAGTTTTTACTGTTGTTTCCCCACCCCATACAGCATGTTACTGTTGTTTCCCCACCCCATACAGCATGTTACTGTTGTTTCCCCACCCCACACAGCATGTTACTGTTGATTCCCCACCCCATACAGCATGTTACTGTTGTTTCCCCACCCCATACAGCATGTTACTGTTGTTTCCCCACCCCATACAGCATGTTACTGTTGTTTCCCCACCCCATAAAGCATGTTACTGTTGTTTCCCCACCCCATACAGCATGTTACTGTTGTTTCCCCACCCCATACAGCATGTTACTGTTGTTTCCCCACCCCATACAGCACGTTACTGTTGTTTCCCCACCCCATACAGCACGTTACTGTTGTTTCCCCACCCCATACAGCACGTTACTGTTGTTTCCCCACCCCATACAGCACGTTACTGTTGTTTCCCCACCCCATACAGCACGTTACTGTTGTTTCCCCACCCCATACAGCACGTTACTGTTGTTTCCCCACCCCATAAAGCACGTTACTGTTGTTTCCCCACCCCATACAGCACGTTACTGTTGTTTCCCCACCCCATAAAGCACGTTACTGTTGTTTCCCCACCCCATACAGCATGTTACTGTTGTTTCCCCACCCCATACAGCATGTTACTGTTGTTTCCCCACCCCATACAGCATGTTACTGTTGTTTCCCCACCCCATACAGCATGTTACTGTTGTTTCCCCACCCCATACAGCATGTTACTGTTGTTTCCCCACCCCATAAAGCATGTTACTGTTGTTTCCCCACCCCATAAAGCATACTAATGTTGTCCGGCTCCTTTTCACCGTGAATAAGGGGGGGGGGGGGGGTAATAATTAACAGGATACGTTCTGTCTTGTTTCACAGTGAAGTGTAAGATATTTAAGGATGCATCATAGAAACTTGTTTTGGTTAAATGTCATTCGAAGAAGCAGATCGAATATGCTGATTGACTTTCGGTTTAAATGTTGAAATATTTCTGAAGACAAAACAATCTTTAAACACATTTGAAGCCCATTCATATGAACTGATGTGTGTGTGTGTTTTACATGCAAGGACGTTCTCTCTACAGCTACTCTTACCACCATGTCTTCATCCTCAGGTCTTTGTCAACTTTGCGAGGTACCAACAGGAGGAGGACAATCAAGCCCTGCAAGCTTATGACAACAAAGTGGACGTGTCCGACGAAATGCCAATGGAAACTCGGATCTCAACCGACTCAACTATACCAGAGAGCGTCTGAGTCACTTCCGATTCCATCCCTCAATCACAAGCACGGTTTATCTCCGGTCAAAGCTTGTAGATAGCTTTTGTATGTTTTACTTGTGCCATCTGCCATGGCATTTTTGCTATGTTATTATTCAAATGTTAAACGTGAACAACACATCTAATGGAATTCAACACCTAGCATAAAAATGTGATTGGTCTACCTGCATCAGAGGAGTGCGAGGTCATCAATGTTTAGATTAGATACTGTTATTTTCGGGAATTGCTTGATTATGAAACAGATTTTCGTCAGACCCTGTCCTGTTTGCCAAATGATATGGCGAGGAAACATCTCTTCCTCAAAGGTCAACACATTGATTCTATTATGTTGCCCCTCGACATTCTCTTACGATTGTTGTTGCAATTGTTTCACTACTGATAAAACAGTGAATGCTACCCAAATGGTACCCTATTCCTTGTACAGTGCACTACGTAGGTACAGATCCCTATGGATCTTCCAGGAGCAGATATTTACATGTTATCCTCTCCTTCATTCCAAAATTAGTATGGCGGCCCTACTTTATGAAGAATAAATATTTGTTTCCATTTGACAACCCAGGTAGATATGCGTATAATATAACTATATTTGGAGAAAATGCCGGTAGTTTTTAACAATGGTGAAACCACCAAACACTTTGCCAGTAACATAATGGTTTATTTTTGACAATACACACATAGACGCGCATATATTACAGCTATATTGAGAGTGTGAGTAGTCCTTTTTTAACAATGATGAAACCACACCAAGCACTTCGTCAATTTGCCTACATTACCTTGCAAGTGGAATTAGCACTTTCTAATGCAAATAAATTCTCTGTATGTTCAAAGTAAACTAGGGTTTACTTTGAGAGCCCAATGTCATTTGTATGCTGTTCAATGTCTCCTGTATTACTATCTTGTTCATTGCAAAGAATAAGGAATCCCATTTGTACTGAATATTGCTTTATTCCAGGACAGATGATTAAACATTTGCACAAATTGGCAAGTGACTAGAAGTTGAATTTGTAGATCCCCAGCTTTATTTCCTCCGGGATTCATTGGGCCCTGTTTGGGAGTCACTTTTAGCCACTTGAGAGATATGTGGCAGCCACTTTTAACTTCTGACTCAGCTGCTTGAATAAGTGCATCGTTATTTTATTCTTTAACTCTTTTTAAATCTATCTTTGTTGTGTAACTCACAAGTGCAGCATTTCAGCTTTGACAAAGAACTGTGCAAATGGTTTGATGGTGAGTTACTTGTTTACAGCCAAGTGGAAAGTAGTTTACTATAATAAACAGACATGCTTTTTTATCTTCCCCCTGCTACCTTTTTAAAATATTTTTTATTCAAACACCAAGTTCCCTCAAAATACGTTTTATTCCGTTTTATTAACAGCATTTAGATGTGTCAAAAGAGCATCAAAACACTACATTTTTCTTTCTCAATGTGCACGTAAACTATGAAAACCATGAATAAACAATTTTGACAGTTATGAGATATCAGCACTCTTCTCCCCTGAAACCCTGCCATCCTACCCATAGGCCTTTGCTCTCTTTGCTACCATCCCCATGAATCCTCCAGATGCACAGCACCTCTTACCTCCACTTTAAAAAGACCTCTCCTCCACTACATATGCATTTCTGGTTCATTTCCCCCCCCCACTACCTATCTTTATCAATGTAGCCTCACTCAGTGTTCATGTGTTGCCCATGAACTCATCTATGATTCCCTGCTCCCCGCCTTTACCTTTTTGCACAGCCTGGACTCGGGTCGACATAACATAGTAAAAGTACTGGAACACTCCAATTAGTATGATAGTGTGATATGTATTAATTTGTGGATATCCATGTCATATGATACGTTATTAGTTACAATTCATACAATGTTACGAATTTGCAAATGTATGTTATGAATTCCAATGGCTAACTTTAGCTAGGTTAGGGGAAGGGTTTGCTAACATGCTAAGTGGTTACAAAGTAGCTACATTTCTAAAGTTGTCCGTAATGAGATTCCAACACGCAAACTTTGACTTTCACATTATGCGCCCGACCAACCACCCTACTTTAGATTTTGCCTTAAGTAACCTTTTGCCTTATGTAACATATCATATCGTCATTTGAGTGTTGCGGATTTACGTTTACTATGTTAGTCTACGAGACCAGGCTGGTTTGCATGGTCTCCCTGGTTTTGTCTGTGTGTCTGTCACCCTTTGACCTTTAGTCCTGGGGCTCAGATAAGGAAGTGGATGACTGCAGTCCTCCAGAAGCTTCTACCTTTCTTCACCTGCAGTAGGTATCTGCCATGCCATCTCCTAGCCCACAACAACATCCGGGTAGATACCAATGCAGAAAAGACTGCACCTAGGAAGGAAGAAGCACATGCTTGGTAGTATCAGGGTGTACGTTGTCAGTAGATAAACTCTGTGGAGGTTTGCTTATTAAATGCCAAATCTGTGATAATTACAGCTGTCTTTGATCATTTAAATGAATGATACATACCTATGGGTTCTTGAAGAATAACACTAATAAATATCTCACTAGTTTAGTTCAACTGTCTAATCCCATCAAAACCCACATGGTTGGTTTAATCCATTGTTTGCATGCTACATTTTGTGCAATTCACTTACCTGGAACAGTTTGTGTCATGATCGATAAACTAAGCCAAGCACCAATCTGAATGAAATAACGGTCAGGGACATATTCAGAGTCGTCATTCATATATAAAGAGGACATTTGTCCTCACAATGTAATGTTAGCTGTGTACCATGTATGAAATGTGGTATTTACAAACTACTGAATGCAATCATGTTATCAGTATATAATACTACATACGATTGATGTCGGAAGTTTACATACACCTTAGCCAAATACATTTAAACTCCGTTTTTCACAACTCCTGACATTTAATCCTAGTAAAAATGCCCTGTTTTAGGTCAGGTTGGATCACCACTTTATTTTAATAATGTGAAATGTCAGAATAATAGTAGAGTGATTTATTTCAGCTTTTATTTCTTTCATCACATTCCCCGTAGTATCTGGTAGCATTGCCTCTTGGGTAAAACATTTCGGGTAGCCTTCCACAAGCTTCCCACACTAAGAATTTTGGCCCATTCCTCCTGACAGAGCTGGTGTAATTGAGTCAGGTTTGTAGGCCTCCTTGCTCACACACACTTTTCAATTCTGCCCACACATTTTCTATAGGATTGAGGCAAGAGCTTTGTGATGGCCACTCCAAAACTTTGACTTTGTTTTCCTTAACTTCTTGAAACTCCCCATACCGGATCCGGGTTTGTGACTAAAGCCTCAGGCTCATTAGCATAACGCAACGTTAACGATTTCTGAAAATCGCAAATAAAATGAAAATAATGTGTCTGCTCTCAAACTTAGCCTTTTCTTAATAACACTGTCATCTCAGATTTTCTAAATATGCTTTTGAACCATAGAAATTGACTAATTTGTGTAAGAGTATGCAAAGCTAGCATAGTATTTTGAGTAGCATTTAGCACGCAACATTTTCACAAAAACCAGATAACCAAATAAATAAAATCATTTACCTTTGAAGAGCTTCTGATGTTTTCAATGAGGAGACTCTCAGTTACATACCAAATGCGCAGTTTTTCCTGAAAGCGTCTGTGTGTAGGAGAAATCGTTCCGTTTTCTACATTGCGTCTGGCTACCGAAACGAACCGAAAATTCAGTCACCTACAACGTAAAACTTTTCCGGATTAACTACATAATATCGACCGAAACATGGCAAACATTGTTTGGAATCAATCCTCAAGGTGTTTTTTCACATATCTCTTCATTGATATGCAGTTCGTGGAAGCTTGCTTTCCTCTCTGTATCCCATGGAAAAATACTGGCAGGTGACTTTTGCGCACCAATTTCGGCGCTGGACACCGGGCGGACACCTGGTAAATGTGGTCTCTTATGGTCATTCTTCCAATGATCTGCCTACAAATACGTCACAATGCTGCAGACACCTTGGGGAAACGACAGAAAGGGCAGGCTCATTCCTCTCGCATTCACAGCCATATAAGGAGACAATGGAAAACAGAGCCTCAAAAATCCTGCTCATTTCCTGGATGCCATCTCATCTTGGTTTTGCCTGAAGCTCACGTTCTAGGGCACGCACAGAGAATATCTTGGTAATTCTGGACACGTCAGAGTGTTTTCTTTCGAAAGCTATCAATTATATGCATAGTCGAGCATCTTTTTGTGACAAAATATCTTGTTTAAAACGGGAACGTTTTTCATCCAAAAATGAAATAGCGCCCCCATAGATGTAAGAGGTTAAGCTATTTTGCCACAACATTAGAAGTATGCTTGGAGTCATTGTCCATTTGCAAGACCCATTTGCGACCAAGCATTAACTTCCTGATGGATGTCTTGAGATGTTGCTTCAATATATCCACATCATTTTCATCCCTCATGATGCCATCTATTTTGTAAAGTGCACCAGTCCCTCCTGCAGCAAAGCACCCCCACAACATGATGCTGCCAGCCCCTGTGCTTCACGGTTGGAATGGTGTTCTTCGGCTCGCAAGCCTCCCCCTTTTTCCTCTACACATAATGATGGCCATTATGTCCAAACAATTCTATATTTGTTTCATCAGACCAGAGGACATTTCTCCAAAAATAACAATATTTGTCCCCATGTGCAGTTGCAAACCGTAGTCTGGCTTTTTTATGGTCGTTTTGGAGCAGAGGCTTCTTCCTTGCTGAGCGGCATTTCAGGTTATATCGATATAGGACTCGTTTTACTGTGAATATAGATAATTTTGTACCCATTTCCTCCAGCATTTTCACAAGGTCCTTTGCTGTTGTTCTGGGATTGATTTGCACTTTTCACACCAAAGTATGTTCATCTCTAGGAGACAGGACGCATCCCCTTCCTGAGCGGTATGACGGCTGCGTGGTCCCATGGTGTTTATACTTGCATACTATTGTTTGTACAGATGAACGTGGTACCTTCAGGCGTTTGGAAATTGCTCCCAAGGATGAACCAGATTTATGGAGGTCTACAATTTTTTTCTGCAGTCTTGGCTGATTTCTTTTGATTTTCCCATGATGTCAAGCAAAAAGGCACGGAGTTTGAAGGTAGGCCTTGAAATTCATCCAAACCTCCAATTGACTCAAGTCAATTAGCCTATCAGAAGCTTCTAAAGCCATGACACCATTTCCTGGAATTCTCCAAGCTTTTTAAAGGCACAGTCAACTTAGTGTATGTAAACTTTTGACCCACTGGAATTGTGTTACAGTAAATTATAAGTGAAATAATCTGTCTGTAAACAATTGTTGGAGAAAATACTTGTGTCATGCACAAAGGAGATGTCCTAACCAACTTGCCAAAACTATAGTTTGTTAAAACCTCTTACGGCTAGGTGTCCCCCTAGCGTTCCACTTTGACAGCATCTGGTGAAATTGCAGAGCGCAAAATTCAAAAATTGTAATATTAAACATTAGTGAAAATACAAGTGTCACACATCATTCTTTAGGTTAGAATTATGATAATCAAACCACTTTGTCCGATTTACGATAGGCTTTACGGCAAACGCATAGCATTTGATTGTCTGAGGACAGCGCTCCGCATACACATTTTTCAAACCAGCACAGGCTTCATAAAAATCACAAATTGCGACTTACCTTTGAAGATCTTCCTCTGTTTGCAATCCCAAGGGTCCCAGCTACACAACAAATGGTTGTTTTATTCGATAAAGTCCTTTATATCCCAAAAAAGTCTGTTTAGTTGCCGCGTTTGATTCAGTAATCCACCCGTTCAAATAATTCAACGTGCAGACAAAGGAATCCAAAAAGTTAACAGTAAACTTCATCCAAACAAGTCAAACAACGTTTCTAATCAATCCTCAGCTAGCCTAATCCGTAAATAAATTAACAAATTTAAGACGGAATGTAGTATGTTCAATACCGGAGATAAATAAAGAGCGCGGCGTCATTCTCGCGCGCCACAAGACTTCAGTCCTAATGAGGAACACCTTGGATAAACTACAACTACTTGTTCATTTTTCAAAAAACAAGCTTAAAACCTTGTTTAAAGACTGTTGACAACCAGTGGAAGCCATACGTACTGCAGTCCGGGCGCTATTTGGTTTGAAATTCAATAGGCCAACATAGGAATGGCCTGGGAGCTCAAAAAAAAAAAAGAATTCCGGATGGATTTTCCACAGGTTTTCGTCTGCCATGTCAGTTCTGTTATACTCAGACATTATTTTAACAGTTTTAGAAACTTCAAAGTGTTTTCTATCAAATACAACCATGCATGTCCTAGCTTCTGGGCCTGAGTAACAGGCAGTTTACTTTGGGCATGTCCGACTATCCAAACTTCCGAACACTGGCCCCTAGCCCTAAGATAATTATTAACAAGAAATGTGTGTAGTGGTTGAAAAACGAGTTTTATGACTCCAACCTAAGTGTTTGTTAACTTCAACTGTTGGTGTATTCTGGACAATGGACCACTTTATAGAGCCAGGTGAAGGGATTATAGGTGGGTCCAGGATATGTACCTCCATTACCTGTGGACAGAGGTAGAAAATGATTGCTTTAGCAAATAGAAATGTGTCTTCTGGTTTATCTCAACCCTTAATCCATCTCTGTTTCTATGATTCCAGGTCGACCTCTCTAACCACTGGGCTTTCTTCTGCTACATTAGTATGCAATTGGGGTGGCAGGTAGCCTAGTGGTTAGAGCGTTGGACAAGTTACCGAAAGTTTGCAAGAGCGAATCCTCGAGCTGACAAGGTAAAAATCTGTCGTTCTGCCCCTGAACAAGGCAGTTAACCCACTGTTCCTAGACTGTCATTGAAAATATTTTTTTTTTCTTAACTGACTTGCCAAATAAAATAAAATGAATTTTAAAAAATTCACTTCAATAATCCAACAGACAATATGCCGTTTAAAATTGAAATATTTTTCACTGACAAATGTTTTCTGCCTTTGTTGTTGTGTTTGCCGACCTTCGCTCGTTCTGTGCTCATTAGAATGGTGTGCCTTTGGCAACCTGCCTGGGAGCAGAACTTCTGAAGTGCGTCTTAAGTACAGTATGATATGTTCTCTCTTAAGCCTGCTCCTCCTTTTTTCTTGATTAATAGTTAGGATGTTGTTGCAGCTGAGGGTATAACTCAGTTCTGAGGACATGTTCAAACACATGCAGGCAATGGAAATGTCAAGTTTGTTAGTTAGCCAACAATATATCTCCACACTTTTACATTACATTACATCTTTTACACACTGAGGCCCCATATACACAGAAGTATACAGACAATACAACTGTTTTTCACCACAAAAATAAATTACACTATGGTTGTGGAGACACCACATAACGGCTACATAAAATATTATGTGCAGACAACATATTTGATACAACTGAGTTTATATCACAACTATTATGTCAAATACGTTTTACATCAGTTTTGCAACCTGAGTGTGTACAGGGCCTCAGCACAACATCTGCGACTCATTCCTAATACTTTATCCCATCAAGGTAAAATAATGTCTTTACAGTTCCTGTATTAGTCCACATAATCTGATTTGTTCCCTGGCTGGAGCACTGTCATTTCTTCATCTTTAACACCTTGCACATACCACATTCACTGTTAATGAGAAATTGTATGTATGTATCTTAGCCATGTGGTTTATGACCCCTGGGAAGCTAATGCTGAGCTCCAGCAGTGAGATCGGATGTTCTTTCCTCTCTTCAATCTGCTTAGACGTGAGCCCATCTTAATCATAACCCCCTGGTGTCTCTGTCACAGTGGAGAGATGGAGAACGATATACCTATGATGACAAGGTAAAGCTGATTTTTTTTTTTGGGGGGGGGGGGGGGGGGGACTGTTCCAAGTTCTGCCGAATCCCTTTCAGGCTTTAGTAAAAAACCTGCGTCCCTGATTAAGTCAGGTGGGGAAACAGCTAACTGTGGCCTGATAAGGGCTTCGACTCGCCAAGCGGGCGTGTTTTTCCGCTTGATTCGATTCATGTAGAATCTCCAGCAGGGAGGACATGTTTCAGCGTCGGGCAGCTTCTGGCGAAGTAACCACACTGCTTTATTGAAGGATGTCTGTGTCCTCTACGGGTCCACGTTCATGGTGTGACGTGGCCGGGCACCGAGTATGTACATTTTAATCCTTTTGCACACTTTGTGACCTTAGCAGTCACTCTCCGATATTCATTACTTCACCTCTCCTTTGCACTTTCCCAACTCATATAAAAGATAATTGTCTTTTCTGAACATTTCATAAATGATTATCATAACTTTAATGAGAACGGTGAAGAGGGAATTATTTGAATATTGATAGAAAGGGAATGTAATCAACGTACGTCTGCCAGAGGAGAGGCTTACTTACACCTAATTTATCTTGTACGACTATCTGCAATGTATATTTACACTTCATTGTTGATTTCCTAGGCTTTTCTTTGAATTGGTTCTCTCTTTAATGATCCCGCGTTCAATTAAACATGAATTATCTGAGTGCTTGTCTGTCTCATTAGACTCGCACTCAGGAGTAGGAGGTTGTTTGTCTGATTGAAAAGCGTTTTTGACCAAGGTCATAACTTCATTATTCACACAACTTGATCTCAGCGAATAAGAGAATGTATTAGTGTCTAAATGGCCTTTTTAATACAAATATAAGCAAAAGATAGATAGTATACAGCCACTGCTATTTCAATTATTTATGGATTTGTTTTTATTACTGTCCTCCAATTTTCACTTCTTGCTGAGGATAGATACCCTATAGAGAAAAGGTATATGCTAAAGGGGCAATTCAATTAAGTGTGGCAGATATTCAATTCAGGTTCAATGTGTACAATAATACTTTGCTTCATGTATCTTTTTTCATCAAAGATGCAATTTACCAAAAAGCAAACCAGAGACAGAATCACCTGTTTATTATTGGTCATCTGTAAGAAAAAAGATACAAACCAAATCAAATAAACACATCCATTTACATTCTAATGGAGACATAATGACACTTCTTTAAAGTAAATGTGACTCGTTCCTACCAATTACTTGTATTTTCCTGACAATATTTTCAATTCCTTCTTAGTGGTGTGCGTGAGCTCCAATATTTAATATTTATTCAAATATTTCTCTGATGAGAAACGACACCCAACAATAGAGACGCAGATGATTAGATAGTTAATTTATTCATACTTTTGAAGCTAGTCACTTAATTAGCTTGAGGCTCATTTGAAGTGTGAAAGGTACGGATCTGGGACATGATGATATCCAATATGTATTTCCTGTGAATTTATTTGTATGGAAATTACATCTTGCAGTTCAAAGTTTAAACTATGTGCAAAACAATCTATAAACTCAACTAAAAATACACTCAGATTCTACGATGTGTGAGTCAGAGGAGTGTTAGTACCGTGTGAGATCTGAAAGGATTAACGGGGATGGAGACTGCCACAGTTGGGTTACTATTTATAATATACAGCCTTTCTTTCTGTACATATATCTTGAATCATCTTATCTTCCCAAGAATCTTTTATTTTATACATTCCGTTTGTCTCATTTCTGGCGTTTCACCCATTAAAGTGATCCTTGAAGTCTCAACAGTGCTTGTGACCTTGCATGTAATTTTGTCTAAAAAGCTACTTCTCTCGAAAGAGCACCAACATATCTCGCTGACAATAGAAGCAAAATAACGAGCGGTTGACGCCGACGCCGCTTCCCACTTCAAAAACCACAACCACATCTAATGGGGAATGTGGAGTAAAAGAGGAGCGTGGAGTTTGCCAACAAGGTTGATAGGGAGAAATGAGAGAATGAATGGGGAGGGGAAAGAGAAATTGAAGGAGAGTTCAAGGCTCTCTCTTGTCTGACTGCGTCTCTTTTCTCCCACCTCCCGGCGCTTTCCAATCTGTTTGGTGGCCAGGTGTGCCACTCCTCTCTCTGTATTGATTTGACACCATGAAGGGGTCTCGCCAAACCTGTCAGAGGGCGCATGCCAACACGGCAGATGAGAAAGCCGCTGAGTCTTTTGGGGCTTTGCCTTGCCCTCGGGCACGTCACCTCCTCGGCCCGACGGAGGCAACGCCACGGAGACAACACTCTCATGATTCACTTTGACGGGGCTGCATTGTTCCAGCAATAGGGCCCGGGCTTGTTTCCCATAGCAGATGTTTGAAACTGAACCCATTGGAACGTGTTGTGATAACCCTAGCTGAGGAGAAGAAAGAGGCTACTGCTGCTGGCTGCTGTTGAAAAACAAAGGCGTTTGCCTCTGGTATATTCACGTAGAGGGTTGCACAATGAGTGGTTGACATAATACCCAAGCCAGGTCGTGAAGCCCCTGTATACTCTGTTGCCCCCCCCCCCCCTCCCCCTCCCGAGCCAGTATATACAGAGTGGGAAAGGGACCTATTAATGCACATCACACATCAGCCTGCGTTAGTATACTGATCTGCAAAGCTTGATGATTCACCCATGTTTCCTTTTTGGTTGAGTGATTTGGGACCCGTACATGAAGGACTACTGTGCTCTCCCTTTGGTCCTTGGGCTCCTCGTGAAGAGCTCATAATGAGGCCGGTTGCTAAGCCCCAGGGGCAATGAGCTCCCTAAAATTCTCCACATGTATATTTTTCATCCTCTACTCAAATGAGGTTTGGCCGTCCTCTCTGCAGAACACAAAGCAGGCACTCTTTAAGCCCGATTTGAGTCCTTCCTGACAATCTGTGAGTGGGGTTGAGGAAAGCACCAGTATCAGCACACTTGCAGATATGTGCAGTCTGCAAAACAAATGGCAGGAAATGCATGTTTACCAGCAATATTCAATGCACCAGGGAAAAAACATAAGGAAACAAATGGCTGACCTTCAGGCTTGTACTTCTGCTACTGTAGAGTATAGTAATTATATTTTGCATCAGACCAAAATAGCATCAACCTCAAGCAACAATGATGAAGACAATAGTGACAGGACAACAGTTGTTCCTAGACTACTGCAGTGTTCCAAGACAGACATTATATTATTGAACATTACTTCTATTGCTCAAGAAAAGTAACGGAGTCCTTTGTCCTATGCAGAGCTCATTAAAGCAGGAATCCGCAGCTTGTGGGTGACCCTATGTGTAGGGTATTCGAAAACAAGGGAATTGAAAACAAGGGAATTGAGCCCTGAGCTGGCCTTCTGGGATAGGTGTATCTTTGCGCTAATCCCACCTACTTGAATGATCATGCTGCCCCAGAGCTGGAGAGGAGGTGAAAGTCACTTGCAACCTTATGTTACAGCTGCCTGAAACAAACAGAGAAGACGAAGCCAACAAGCACCATTCTCGGCTCTTGAATCAACTTGACCCAAAAAGAGAAAAAGGAGAGAACATTAAAAATTCATTTTGAAAAGGTAGAAGAGGGAAGCCGGAAATGGCCACCCTTTTCATGGACAAGAAACATTAGGTAAGTGTTGGGTTGCATATTTAGCCTGCTAACTACGTTAGCTGCTCACCTTAGTGTTCGTAAGACAGCTGAACAATTTATCAAAATGGCCACCCGGACTATTTACATTGACATGCAGCAAGTAGCCCAAACAATGTGTTACTTCAATAGTACACGGTACAATGCAATGTAATATTCCCGTATACACCACACTGTATTCTGTATAAACAAAATCAAATCAACTTTAATAACAGAATATGCATGGACTATGAGTAAATTAAAGTGAGAACATATGCACTGTTTATGAATTCAACCATCAATCTTCTGTTGACAACAGCTAAATGGGGGGGGGTGTGTAAGACATTACCACCAAATAAGTCAGTGTCACAACAGTCCTTTACATACATAGGATGTGGTGTTGTGCTGTAACCAGTGTCCAGTAACATGTCATTCTAATGTACCATCCTATGACTTGATGGCCCACAGTCCAACAATACATAAAAAAAATATATATTGGTTTTTGCCAAAAAAGTGCCTAAAAAGATGACTGTTCTGTCAGTAGACAACATGTTCATATTGGAGAAAGCAACACATTTAAGTTGATCATGTCGTGAGATGATTTGAAAAACAAATTTACAGGATATATTTGTTGTCTTAAGGGGGGAAGGTGTTACAGGCTTTGTTTTTTTTTCATTTATATTTTGAGGTTAGACATAAGCACATTAGCACGTGAAGCGCATCGATTGGTGTCACCTTGTTAGTCATTATGTATTACACCTGTGCTGGTTTGTGACAAGGTAGGTGGGGTATACAGAAGATAGCCCTATTTGGTAAAAGACCAAGTCCACATTATGGCGAGAACAGCTCCAATAAGAAAAGAGAAAAGACAGTCCATCATTACTTTAAGACATGATCAGTCAATACAGAAAAGTGCAGTCGCAGAAACCATCAAGCGCTATGATGAAACTGCCTCTCAAGAGGACCACCACAGGAAAGGAAGACCCAGAGTTACCTCTGCGGCAGAGGATAAGTTCATTGGAGTTACCAGCCTCAGACATTGCAGCCCAAATAAATGCTTCAGAGCTCAAGTAACACTTCTCAACATCAACTGTTCAGAGGAGACTGTGTGAATCAGGCCTTCATGTTCGAATTGCTGTAAAGAAACCACTACTAAAAGGACACCAATAGTAAGAAGAGACTTGCTTGGGTCAAGAAACACAAGCAATGGACATTAGACCGGTGGAAATTTGGAGAACCAAATTGGAGATTTTTGTTTCCAACCGCAGTGTCATTCTGAGAACGGATGATCTCTGCATGTTTATTTCCCACCGCAAAGCATGGAGGTGGTGTTATGTTGTGGGTGTGCTTTGCTGGTGACACTGTGTGATTTATTTGGAATTCAAGGCACACTTAACCAGCATGGCTAACATAGCATTCTGCAGTGATACACCATCCCATCTGGTTTGGGCTTAGTGGGACTATCATTTGTTTTTCAACAGGACAATGACCCAATAGCCCAGG
This sequence comes from Oncorhynchus masou masou, assembly GCF_036934945.1. Classification (NCBI taxonomy): domain Eukaryota; kingdom Metazoa; phylum Chordata; class Actinopteri; order Salmoniformes; family Salmonidae; genus Oncorhynchus; species Oncorhynchus masou. The sequence continues at coordinate 22,499,260 of NC_088234.1, read as the reverse complement.
CTCTGTAAGGGCTATTTGACCAAGAAGGAGAGTGATGGAGTGTTGCATCAGATGACCTGGCCTCCACAATCCCCCGACATTAACCAAATTGAAATGGTTTGGGATGAGTCAGACCGCAGAGTGAACGAAAAGCAGCCAGCAAGTGCTTAACATATGTGGGAACTCATTCAAGACTGTTGGAAAAGCATTCCAGGTGAAGCTGGTTGAGAGAATTCCAAGAGTGTGCAAAGAGCGGCTATTTAAAGAATCTTAAATATAAAATATATTTTGATTTGTTTAACACTTTTTTGTTTACATTATTTCATAGTTTTGATGTATTTCTACAATAGTAAAAATAAATTAAAACCCTTCACTGAGTAGGTGTTCTAAAACTTTGACCGGTAGTGTAACTATACTGAACAAAAATATGAATGCAACATGCAACAATTTTACTGAGTTACAGTTCCTATAATGAAATCAGTCATTTGAAATAAATTCATTAAACCCTAATCTATGGATTTCACATGACTGGGAAGGCATATGCCCACCCACGCCTGGAGGCAGGCCCTGCCAATCAGAATCAGTTTTCCCCACAAACGGGCTTTATTACAGACAGAAATACTCCTCAGTTTCATCAGCTTGTTTGGTGGCTGGTCTCAGACAATCCCTCAGGTGAAGAAGCCAGATGCAGAGGTCCTGGGCTGGCTTACACGTGGTCTGCAGTTGTGAGGCTGGGTGGACGTACTACCAAATGCTCTAAAATGACATTGGAGGTGGCTTATGGTAGAGAAATTAACATTCATGTATCTGGCAACGGGTCTTGTGTACATTCCTGCAGTCAGCATGCCAATTGCACGTGTGACAAAACTGTACATTTTAGAGTGGCCTTTTATTGTCCACAGAACAAGCTGCACCTGTGATAATTACCTTCTTGATATGCCACACCTGTCAAGTGGATGGGTTATCTTTACAAAGTAGAAATGCTCACTAAAAGGGACGTAAACAAATTTATGCAAAACATTTGTGCGTATGGAAAATTTGGGGGATATTTTATTTCTGCTCATGAAACATGGGACCAACACTTTCCATGTTGCGTTTGTTTTGTTCAGTATATTTTGGCCAATTACCAACAAAATAATTTAAACACAAAGCATAACAAAAAATGCATTCTCTCTCTTTCAGTGTTGGGGTTTGTGCAACCACAATGTGTACAGCCTCAGGTTCCCTCTAAAATCAGTGTCCACCAGTATCTCCCTGAGAAATACATGTTTGTGTGATGTTAATGTACTGAATTGCATAGTTACATTATTTCTTGAGGTGGTCCTGGGCCAAAATTTGTCAACCACCTAGCTAGCTACCATTGGGGCGGCAGGGTAGCCTAGTGGTTAGAGTGTTGGACTAGTAACAGGTAGGTTGCAAGTTGAAACCCCTGAGCTGACAAGGTTCAAATCTGTCTTTCTGCCCTACTGTTCCTAGGCCGTCATTGAAAATAAGAATATTATCTTTAACTGACTTGCCTAGTTAAATAAAGGTCACATAAATTGTCATCTACAAATGAAGCAAACTATTTGAACAACAATCTGCATATCAAGCTTTAGTTAGCTAGTTGAAATAAAGGCACTGGGCATTTTGTGGGATTTATGCAGTGTAGCTACATGATGCTATCCTTAGATTCCTTTGAGTACACAATAGTCTGAATACAGAAAATGTTAGCTAGCTAAGTAGCCATGTTCTCTAGAATTGAACACACTATTAGCAGTTAATGTAGCTATTAGGCTAAAAACACTACCAAACACTTACCGAACGTTACCAGTCCATGAGAACGGCGTTCATTTCAGCTTCACTCTTCCAAAATGTATTCTGATATTTATCCGGATTCTGGATTGGTCATGAGCAGTCTTTTTGGTTGCTTCTTTTTCTCTTTTGGGGATGAGTTGATTTAGATCCAAGAACTGAGAATGATGCTTGTTGGCTTCGTCTGCCCTGTGACTTTCACTTCCTTGCCAGCTCCAGGGCAGCAGGGTCATTCGAGTGGGCGGGATTAATGCCAAGACACACCTATCCCAGAAGGCCAGCCCAAGGCAACTCGGGGCTTGTTTTAGTTCAAAGTGAAAACATTACACAAGAAGTGGGGCGGCATGGGGTCGCCCACCATGTATATTTGTTAGCTTGATTTTAACATTTCAATTCACTTATGTAAAAAAAGGCTTCTCTGCAACAATGGCGCTCATTTCCATAAAGTTAAATCTCCCCCTTGTTACGACCGTGTCATTTTTTATTTTGTGCTTTATTGTTTTGTATGAAACACTGTTCCAGATAAATTATCCATTATCAGTGGCTACTCAGTGAGGGGAAAGTCATGTTTTTTTATGTCGCTTTTTAAAATGCTAATGTGGCCTTTTGGCATTTAGCAGAACTCTGGAGGATACTTTGGAGGCTTGCAGACACGGCTGTCGTTAGCGCCGCTCGCACCTCTCGGCACGCCTCGTGGTCTTGGCAACCAAGAATCAAATTACAGCCCATGCAAATGGACCTCCTGGTGAGTGTGTCGGTCTCCCACAGTAACAGACCATTCTCTCTTTCTTTCTCTCTTTCTCTCTCTCTCTCTAATAACTTTTGGTGGAACTCTAACTGTGAAGTAGGGGAAACAAACCATATGCTATGAGACTAACTATATATATATAAATATATATATATATATATATATATATATATATATATATATATATATATATATATAAAATGCAAAGCATGTTCAGCCCTAGACAAATAAAGCATACAATTCATTCTACTTGGCAGACCTGGGTTCAAATAGTAATTTTATTTAAAATACTGTCAGCGTTCCATTGAGCCTGTCTGGAGTGCCAGAGGGGTGGTGTTTTAACTTTTGGGGCTATTCCATTGGTTTTATTGTGTCCGACAAGCTCAATCAAGTGGAGCTGAAGTATTGAAATAAACAAATACTATTTGAACCTCAGACTCATGTACTGTCCTTCTGTAGTACTCATTGGGACATTAGTTATGAATCTGTATGTCTGTGCATATACATGTATTGGTGGATGGTGAAAAGCTGCTGCAGAGGGATCCTTGTGTGTGTATGCGTAAATTTGGTGTGTGTATTTGTTGATGGGGTAAGCACTTCCGAGTGCCCCTGTGTGCCCACTGCCAGTGGAAGGCCACTCGAATCGATTGGCAGGGCTTAAGGGCCTCAGGGAAAGGGCACATTTGGGGTCCCTCTGAGCTCCGCGGGCACACTGTGCTATGGTGCTGCCCCACTGTCGTTTGCTCTCTATACCCCTTCCAGCAGGCTCATCCAAGCGCACCGTGATGCCAATACTCAATGCCAAAGGGCAGCGAACGGATGAAGTGCATGGGGAGAGCAGCTCGTCTCTAAAAAGAGGCAATTTTAATCTATGGTCTATTTTGGTCACCGGAAAAAAGGATTCACTTATGTTCTTTGTGCATAGTGACTCTGTTTGAATGGCTCATACATTGCAATTAGCATTTAGCCACCAATGCAAAACTATTAGAGACTCTTGCAATTAACAAAAACAACGTGTGTTGGCATTTGTTAGAGTTGGAGTCACTAATGACAGGATGTTAATAGATCAAGACATATGTCTTTCTGACTAGCCTCAACTACTTTTCCTATCATCTGAAGCTGACTAGACCCCATCACTCTCCGTCTTTTCCATCTAACTATTTTCCATCTATCCCCTTTTTCATTTAATTGTCAGTCTACTGCAATTCAGCTTTTCATTGTGACTGTGTGCAAGATTAAACAAGTCAAACTATATATCATATTTTTTTCACTTCAGAAAGTTTATGAACAAACAGGGTCTCCAGCAGGTGTTTAATGTAGTGCAGGGAGTGGCAAAAACAGGCCAAGCAGAGCAAAGAAAAGATAAACAAACATGGGGGTCATTTGTCAGAGGGTACGGGCATCACCTGCTCCTGTCCTGCTCTAGTTTAAATGCAGTAGTTTAGATGTGTATAGGAACCGTGTGTGTGTGTGTGTGTGTGTGTGTGTGTGTGTGTGTGTGTGTGTGTGTGTGTGTGTGTGTGTGTGTGTGTGTGTGTGTGTGTGTGTGTGTGTGTGTGTGTGTGTGTGTGAGATAGCATTGTACCTATTTTTTGTGCAATCTTATTCCATTCTTATTGATTTGCTTACAACTAGTCTTTATTTTATTGGCACTGGTATTATTATAACAATTTATATATGTAATGACGTGTGTGTGTATATACATATTTTTTTTCAATGTACTTTACTCAAACCAGTGAATATAATTTATTATAGACTTGTAAGGTTCTGCTTATATTTTCTTAGTCAACCCTGTGTTCTTTTTCTTTGTGTTCTGGAACGTAGCCCTGTTTCTTTGTGTTTATTGATTTCACCTGTGTTCATTCCTCACCTGGTCTCATCAGCACCCTATTTAGTTCAGTTCTTTCTGTTTTTATGGTTGTGAGGTATTGTTTGTTTTTGACTGCCTGTGTTTGACCATTACCTGCCTGTGTTTGACCATTGCCTGCCAGTGTTTGACCATTGCCTGCCAGTGTTTGACCATTGCCTGCCAGTGTTTGACCATTGCCTGCCAGTGTTTGACCATTGCCTGCCAGTGTTTGACCATTGCCTGCCAGTGTTTGACCATTGCCTGCCAGTGTTTGACCATTGCCTGCCAGTGTTTGACCATTGCCTGCCAGTGTTTGACCATTGCCTGCCTGTGTTTGACCATTACCTGCCAGTGTTTGACCATTGCCTGCCAGTGTTTGACCATTGCCTGCCAGTGTTTGACCATTGCCTGCCAGTGTTTGACCATTGCCTGCCAGTGTTTGACCATTGCCTGCCAGTGTTTGACCATTGCCTGCCTGTGTTTGACCATTGCCTGCCTGTGTTTGACCATTGCCTGCCTGTGTTTGACCATTGCTTGCCTGTGAACACGATATCTCCCACGCTCTGCGTGTGAATCTACACCTTTTTCTCCCTGAGTATTAATTACAAAACTATCAGCTCTTGGTCTATACAGTTCACATTTTGGTTCTAAAACAACAAAACCAGAATTTCTTTTAAACATCAAGAGACAGGACAATATAATCCTACTGGAAACATGGTGTTGTGGAGACATTGATACTCAGTGTCCCTCAGGCTATAGAGAAAGTTTACCATCATCAACCAAACATAAAGATGTTAAACAGGGCCAAGACTCATGGGGGAATCATCATTTGGCATAAGCAGGATTTAGCACTGAATGAAATGAAAAAATATACTAACCGCATTTGGCTAAAACTTAACAAAGGTACAATCTATTGAGACAATGATGTATACCTATGTGCAGCTTATGTTCCTCCAGATTCATCATATTAAGATAATCAGATTTTTGACAATATCCATAAAAATGCTTCTTTGTGGAGATTTCAATGTGAGAACAGGTTCTGAGCCTGACTGCACTGATGCGGAAGGTAACCACCACATATTTGGACACCCCTCCTTGTACAGTAGCCCTATTATAAATAATAGAAACAGTCTTGACCAAATACTAAACAAAAACGGGAAGGAGTTAGTGCATCTCTATCGAGCCTTAGGCCTGTACATGCTTAATGGTAGAATCAGAGGGACTCTTTAGGTCAGTTTACTTACTGCTCAGCTCTTAAGACAAGTGTTGTCTATTATGCCATCAAGGACATTGACCCCTCCATTAGTGCATTCACTGTCAGACCACAGACACCATTGTCAAATCACAGTCAGATCAACATGTTTCTGAAGAAATTAACCGGCAATACTCATTTAAATAACAGCCCAATAAACTCTACAACATGAACCAATCATACAGATGGGCTCCAAACAGTGCAGAGAAATTCATTGAAAAATTGAACTCAAATGAAATGATGAACTCTATGCAGGTCTTCAATAATTCACAATACCAAAACAATAAAGAAGGTGTCGATTTGGCTACTCAAAATATCAATTGCATATTCGAAAAAGCAGCATCAAAAGTAAATTTGAGAAAACCGAAGAAATGCAACATCAGAAACAAAAAACAAAATGTTTCTGAAAACTTTTTGATAATGAATTTAAAAGAATTAGAAAACACCAAAGACAAATGTCAAATGAAAAACATAAGCAGCAAAACAACCTAGAGCTACGCTATGAATAGTTTGAAATTCTGAAACAGTATAAACATACACTGAAATGTAATTATACCAATAAGACACTTGATGAAATTGAAAACTCAATTGACCAATAACCCAACAAGATCTAAATGAAAAGCTAAGATCTATTAAACCAAAGAAGGCTTGTGGTCTAGATAACATCAGAAATGAAATGCTTAACTTAAAATTGTTCAACATGGTACTTAACTTCTGTCTGCTTTCCTGAGGTCTGGAACTAGGGGAACATCGCTCCTATCCACAAAAGTGGAGACAAATCAGACCCCAATAATTACAGCGGAATTTACGTAAACAGCAACTTGTGAAAAGTTTTCAGTAGCATTTTGAATTCAAGAATTCAAACCTTTCTTCAAGAAAAAAATGTAATAAGTAAATGTCAAATTGGCTTTCTCCCCAAACATCGCACTACTGACCATATACAGTTGAAGTTGGAAGTTTACATACACAAACTATAGGTTTGGCAAGTCAGTTAGGACATCTACTGTGTGCATGACACAAGTCATTTTTCCAACAATTGTTTACAGCCTGAAACAATGGTACGCAAATATTAACACCATGAGACCACGCAGCCGTCATAACGCTCAGAAAGGAGAAGCATTCTGTCTCCTAGAGATGAACATACTTGTTATGACTTCTATGAATGGTGGGTGGAGGAGTCAAGCGCAGAGAGCAGGTAGTTCCGTAAGTGGATCTTTTATTCCAATGACAGCGGAAAAAGGGACATGCAAAACACAAGGAGGCATGAAATAACCTGTCCAAATAAACAGGACTAAAACTGTCCGGAAAAATAGAGATCACAATAATCAACCAACACCATAAAACAGAGAACAAGCCCGCACAATAACCAGCGGGCCTAGTGCCCTTTAAATAGCCTACAAACAAAACTAAACTCAAAACAGGTGTAACCAATTAGAACCAACCAACAGAAGGAAAGGGAATCGATGGCGGCTAGTAGGACGACGACCGCCGAGCGCAGCCCGAACAGGAAGAGGCACCATCTTCGGCGGGATTCGTGACAGTACTTTGGTGCGAAAAAGTGCATATCAATCCCAGAACAACAGCAAAGGACCTTGTGAAGATGCTGGAGGAAACAGGTACAAAAGTATCTATATCCACAGTAAAAACGAGTCCTATATCAACATAAACTGAAAGGCCGCTCAGCGAGGAAAAAGCTACTGCTCCAAAACCACCACAAAAAAGCCAGACTACGGTTTGCAACTGCACATGGGGACAAAGATCGTACGTTTTGGAGAAATGTCCTCTGGTCAGATGAAACAAAAATAGAACTGTTTGGCCATAATGACCATCGTTATGTTTGGAGGAAAAAGGGGAGGCTTGCAAGCTGAAGAACACCATCCCAACCGTGAAGCACGGGATGGCAGCATCATGTTGTGGGGGTGCTTTGCTACAGGAGGGACTGGTGCACTTCACAAAATAGATGGCATCACGAACAAGGAAGATGTGGATATATTGAAGCAACATCTCAAGACATCAGTCAGGAAGTTAAAGCTTGGTCGCAAATGGGTCTTCCGAATGGACAATGACCCCAAGCATACTTCCAAAGTTGTGGAAAAATGGCTTAAGGACAACACAGTCAAGTTATTGGAGTGACCATCACAAAGTCCTGACCTCAATCCTATAGAAAATGTGTGGGCAGAACTGAAAAAGTGTGTCCGAGCAAGGAGGCCTACAAACCTAACTCAGTTACACCAGCTCTGTCAGGAGGAATGGGCCAAAATTCCCCCAACTCATTGTGGGAAGCTTGTGGAAGGCTACCCGAAACATTTGACCAAGTTAAACCATTTTAAAGGCAATGCTACCAAATACTAATTGAGTGTATATAAACATCTGACCCACTGGGAATGTGATGAAATAAATAAAAGCTGAAATAAATCATTCTCTCTATTATTATTTGGACATTTCACATTCTTAAAATAAATTGGTGATCCTAATTGACCTAAGACAGGGACTTTTTACTAGGATTAAATGTCAGGAATTGTGAAAAACTGGGTTTGGATGTATTTGGCTAAGGTACAGTGCCTTGCGAAAGTATTCGGCCCCCTTGAACTTTGCGACCTTTTGCCACATTTCAGGCTTCCAATATAAAGATATAAAACTGTATTTGTTTGTGAAGAATCAACAAGTGGGACACAATCATGAAGTGGAACGACATTTATTGGATATTTCAAACTTTTTTAACAAATCAAAAACTGAAAGATTGTGCGTGCAAAATTATTCAGCCCCCTTAAGTTAATACTTTGTAGCGCCACCTTTTGCTTCAATTACAGCTGTAAGTCGCTTGGGGTATGTCTCTATCAGTTTTGCACATCGAGAGACTGAATTTTTTTCCCATTCCTCCTTGCAAAACAGCTCGAGCTCAGTGAGGTTGGATGGAGAGCATTGTTGAACAGCAGTTTTCAGTTCTTTCCACAGATTCTCGATTGGATTCAGGTCTGGACTTTGACTTGGCCATTCTAACACCTGGATATGTTTATTTTTGAACCATTCCATTGTAGATTTTGCTTTATGTTTTGGATCATTGTCTTGTTGAAAGACAAATCTCCGTCCCAGTCTCAGGTCTTTTGCAGACTCCATCAGGTTTTCTTCCAGAATGGTCCTGTATTTGGCTCCATCCATCTTCCCATCAATTTTAACCATCTTCCCTGTCCCTGCTGAAGAAAAGCAGGCCCAAACCATGATGCTGCCACCACCATGTTTGACAGTGGGGATGGTGTGTTCATTGTGATGAGCTGTGTTGCTTTTACGCCAAACATAACGTTTTGTATTGTTGCCAAAAAGCTCAATTTTGGTTTCATCTGACCAGAGCACCTTCTTCCACATGTTTGGTGTGTCTCCCAGGTGGCTTGTGGCAAACTTTAAACAACACTTTTTATGGATATCTTTAAGAAATGGCTTTCTTCTTGCCACTCTTCCATAAAGGCCAGATTTGTGCAATATACGACTGATTGTTGTCCTATGGACAGTCTCCCACCTCAGCTGTAGATCTCTGCAGTTCATCCAGAGTGATCATGGGCCTCTTGGCTGCATCTCTGATCAGTCTTCTCCTTGTATGAGCTGAAAGTTTAGAGGGACGGCCAGGTCTTGGTAGATTTGCAGTGGTCTGATACTCCTTCCATTTCAATATTATCGCTTGCACAGTGCTCCTTGGGATGTTTAAAGCTTGGGAAATATTTTTGTATCCAAATCCGGCGTTAAACTTCTTCACAACAGTATCTCGGACCTGCCTGGTGTGTTCCTTGTTCTTCATGATGCTCTCTGCGCTTTTAACGTACCTCTGAGACTATCACATTGCAGGTGCATTTATACGGAGACTTGATTACACACAGGTGGATTGTATTTATCATCATTAGTCATTTAGGTCAACATTGGATCATTCAGAGATCCTCACTGAACTTCTGGAGAGAGTTTGCTGCACTGAAAGTGAAGGGGCTGAATAATTTTGCACGCCCAATTTTTCAGTTTTTGATTTGTTAAAAAAGTTTGAAATATCCAATAAATGTTGTTCCACTTCATGATTGTGTCCCACTTGTTGTTGATTCTTCACAACCGAAACCTCCGCGCAATGCTGCAAAGGTCCCGCGAGAGAGGAGTCCGGCTCAACCCCGAGAAGAGCACAGTCGGCGCTAGATCTCAACCATAAAAGAAATGGAGCCACCAAAGAACCGTGCAGAGGTCAACTACTTAGCCAAGTTCACACCCAGCCTCTCCAATGCTAATGCACCCCTGCGTCAACTGCTAAAGCAGGCCAGTGAGTTTCTCTGGGACAAGCAACACGACATTGCTTTCCAGAATGTGAAAGACTTGATCACGAGAGAACCAGGACCAATCGTTGCCTACTACGACCCCAACAAAGAGCTCAGACCCCAACAAAGAGCTCAGACGTCAAAATATGGACTAGGTGCAGTCTTCCGGTTCCGGGTTGGAGCGAGCGGTCGCATCTACACTTCGGTCCGCAGGTAGTATAACTTTTCATTACATTTCATTATAGTACAACGGTTTGATTTGTCTAATCTTAGCAATTTCTTCTTAGCTAGCTACATAGCCGTCCTTGTATCAAAGATAATTGCATAATTATCGTATTTCGTCGTCCTAACGTATCTGCCCAGCAGCTAGCTAAGCAGCTAGCTAACATCCACTGTCCACCAGCACTGTAGAAACTATTACACTCAACTGAACGACTCGATTAGCGTAGTGTCAGCTAGCTACATAGTTGTCTTCGCTGTCTTCGTATCCAAGATAATTGTGTAGTTTAGAGTGTGTAGACTTAGAGTGATTATCTTAATTTACCGAGGTTAGCTAGCCAGCTATTTGTCGTCCTTAACGTAGGAGATGCTGCTAGCTAGCTAGCCAACAGCTAGCCAACCTCTACCAAATTGAACTTCAACTACCCGGTCAACATTCCGCGTCGCTCCACAGGTAGTATCACATTTTCATTTCACTTCATTACAGTACAACGGTTTGATTTGTTTGATCGTAGCTAGCCAGCTACATAGCCGTCTTTGTATCTAAGACAATTGTGTAGTCTAGCGCGATTTTCTAGGTTAGCTGGCCAGCTATTGTCGTTCTTTTAACGTAGCTAGCCAGCTAGCCCCCGAATAGCAGCACTGTAGATACTAGTACAGTACAACGGTTTGATTTGTTTGATCGTAGCTAGCTAGCTACATAGCCGTCTTTGTATCTAAGACAATTGTGCAGCCTAGAGCGATTTTCTAGGTTAGCTAGCCAGCTATTGTCGTTCTTTTAAGGTAACGTAACGCAATCAACCTGCTAGCTAGCCAGCTAGCCCCCGAATAGCAGCACTGTAGAAACTATTACACTCGACGGAACGACTTGATTAGTGTAGTGTCAACAACGTAGCCACTGCCAGCTAGCCTACTCCAGCAGTACTGTATCATTTCAATCATTTTAGTCAATAAGATTCTTGCTACGTAAGCTTAACGTTCTGAACATTCGATAAGTGTAGTCCACTTGTCATTCCAATCTCCTTTGCATTAGCGTAGCCTCTTCTGTAGCCTGTCAACTATGTGTCTATCTATCCCTGTTCTCTCCTCTCTGCACAGACCATACAAACGCTCCACACCGCGTGGCCGCGGCCACCCTAATCTGGTGGTCCCAGCGCGCACGACCCACGTGGAGTTCCAGGTCTCCGGTAGCCTCTGGAACTGCCGATCTGCGGCCAACAAGGCAGAGTTCATCTCAGCCTATGCCTCCCTCCAGTCCCTCGACTTCTTGGCACTGACGGAAACATGGATCACCACAGATAACACTGCTACTCCTACTGCTCTCTCTTCGTCCGCCCACGTGTTCTCGCACACCCCGAGAGCTTCTGGTCAGCGGGGTGGTGGCACCGGGATCCTCATCTCTCCCAAGTGGTCATTCTCTCTCTCTCCCCTTACCCATCTGTCTATCGCCTCCTTTGAATTCCATGCTGTCACAGTTACCAGCCCTTTCAAGCTTAACATCCTTATCATTTATCGCCCTCCAGGTTCCCTCGGAGAGTTCGTCCAATGAGCTTGATGCCTTGATAAGCTCCTTTCCTGAGGACGGCTCACCTCTCACAGTCCTGGGCGACTTTAACCTCCCCACGTCTACCTTTGACTCATTCCTCTCTGCCTCCTTCTTTCCACTCCTCTCCTCTTTTGACCTCACCCTCTCACCTTCCCCCTACTCACAAGGCAGGCAATACGCTCGACCTCATCTTTACTAGATGCTGTTCTTCCACTAACCTCATTGCAACTCCCCTCTAAGTCTCCGACCACTACCTTGTATCCTTTTCCCTCTCGCTCTCATCCAACACTTCCCACACTGCCCCTACTCGGATGGTATCGCGCCGTCCCAACCTTCGCTCTCTCTCCCCCGCTACTCTCTCCTCTTCCATCCTGTCATCTCTTCCCTCTGCTCATACCTTCTCCAACCTATCTCCTGATTCTGCCTCCTCAACCCTCCTCTCTTCCCTTTCTGCATCCTTTGACTCTCTATGTCCCCTATCCTCCAGGCCGGCTCGGTCCTCCCCTCCCGCTCCGTGGCTCGACGACTCATTGCGAGCTCACAGAACAGAGCTCCGGGCAGCCGAGCGGAAATGGAGGAGAACTCGCCTCCCTGCGGACCTGGCATCCTTTCACTCCCTCCTCTCTACATTTTCCTCCTCTGTCTCTGCTGCTAAAGCCACATTCTACCACTCTAAATTCCAAGCATCTGCCTCTAACCCTAGGAAGCTCTTTGCCACCTTCTCCTCCCTCCTGAATCCTCCTCCCCCTCCCCCCTCCTCCCTCTCTGCAGAAGACTTCGTCAACCATTTTGAAAAGAAGGTCGACGACATCCGATCCTCGTTTGCTAAGTCAAACGACACCGCTGGTTCTGCTCACACTGCCCTACCCTGTGCTCTGACCTCTTTCTCCCCTCTCTCTCCAGATGAAATCTCGCTTCTTGTGACGGCCGGCCGCCCAACGACCTGCCCGCTTGACCCTATCCCCTCCTCTCTTCTCCAGACCATTTCCGGAGACCTTCTCCCTTACCTCACCTCGCTCATCAACTCATCCCTGACCGCTGGCTACGTCCCTTCCGTCTTCAAGAGAGCGAGAGTTGCACCCCTTCTGAAAAAACCTACACTCGATCCCTCCGATGTCAACAACTACAGACCAGTATCCCTTCTAGGAGAGGGCCTAGAACGAGAATCTGTCTCCTCGCCACGCGCCCTCACCACTGGTGTCCCCCAGGGCTCTGTTCTAGGCCCTCTCCTATTCTCGCTATACACCAAGTCACTTGGCTCTGTCATAACCTTACATGGTCTCTCCTATCATTGCTATGCAGACGACACACAATTAATCTTCTCCTTTCCCCCTTCTGATGACCAGGTGGCGAATCGCATCTCTGCAGACATATCAGTGTGGATGACGGATCACCACCTCAAGCTGAACCTCGGCAAGACGGAGCTGCTCTTCCTCCCGGGGAAGGACTGCCCGTTCCATGATCTCGCCATCACGGTTGACAACTCCATTGTGTCCTCCTCCCAGAGCGCTAAGAACCTTGGCGTGATCCTGGACAACACCCTGTCGTTCTCAACCAACATCATGGCGGTGGCCCGTTCCTGTAGGTTCATGCTCTACAACATCCGCAGAGTACGACCCTGCCTCACACAGGAAGCGGCGCAGGTCCTAATCCAGGCACTTGTCATCTCCCGTCTGGATTACTGCAACTCGCTGTTGGCTGGGCTCCCTGCCTGTGCCATTAAACCCCTACAACTCATCCAGAACGCCGCAGCCCGTCTGGTGTTCAACCTTCCCAAGTTCTCTCACGTCACCCCGCTCCTCCGCTCTCTCCACTGGCTTCCAGTTGAAGCTCGCATCCGCTACAAGACCATGGTGCTTGCCTACGGAGCTGTGAGGGGAACGGCACCGCAGTACCTCCAGGCTCTGATCAGGCCCTACACCCAAGCAAGGGCACTGCGTTCATCCACCTCTGGCCTGCTCGCCTCCCTACCACTGAGGAAGTACAGTTCCCGCTCAGCCCAGTCAAAACTGTTCGCTGCTCTGGCCCCCCAATGGTGGAACAAACTCCCTCACGAAGCCAGGACAGCGGAGTCAATCACCACCTTCCGGAGACACCTGAAACCCCACCTCTAGGATAGGATAAGTAATCCTTCTCACCCCCCCCCCCCCTTAATGATTTAGATGCACTATTGTAAAGTGGCTGTTCCACTGGATGTCAGAAGGTGAATTCACCAATTTGTAAGTCGCTCTGGATAAGAGCGTCTGCTAAATGACTTAAATGTAAATGTAATGCTACTGCAAGAAGGAAAGCCCATCGGCTACGCTTCCAAATCTCTCACAGACTGTGAAATCAACTATGTTCAAATCGAAAAGGAGCTCCACGCCATTCTGTTCGGATGTAAACGTTTCCATCAGTACATATATGGACGACAAGTCATTGTGGAATCCGACCACAAGCCCCTTGAGTCAATTATGAGGAAACCACTAGCCGCAGGTCGGCAAAGGCTACAGAGAATGATTCTTCAACTACAAAAATACAGCTTCACAATCACTCACTGTCCAGGCAAAGACATCCCTGTCACAGACACTCTTCCCAGGAAGTTTCTTACCTATAAGGACAGCAGCCTCAGTGACGCCATGGACATGCAAGTGCACACGGTGTACAGCAACTTACCAATTAGTGACACAAAACTGAAGGAGATCCAAGCAGAAACAGAAAAGGACTCACAACTCGCACAGCTGAGGAAAGTCATACAGGATGGATGGCCTGAGGAGAGGAGAGCCCTGGAACCATCGTGATGAACTATCACAGATCAACGGAATAATTTTCAAAGCAGAGAAAATCATTATTCCTACAAGTCTCAGAGAATAGATTTTGACAAAGATCCATGCTGGACACATGAGCATGGAAAAGTGCAAACCGAGAGCACGGGACAGAGGGCATTGTTGGTAAATGCGCCATATGTCTTGAACGACGCCCCTCAAACACCAAAAAGCCAATGTTACCTCACTATATCCCAGACCGACTCTGGCAGGTCGTGGCAACCAATCTGTTCACCTGGAACAACGAGGACTACATCGTAACAGTGGACTACTACAGCAGATACTTCGAACTCGACAAGCTTCACAGCACCACATCTGCAGCTGTAATACACAACCTGAAAACAGCCTTTGCCAGGCATGGCATTATAGAGACTTTAATATCTGACAATTGGCCCTGTTACAAATCAAATGAGTTTGAATCCTTCACAAAAGCATGGGAGTTCACACATGTCACCACAAGCCCACATTACCCTCAAAGTAATGGCCTTGTTGAAAAATCGGTGCAGATTGCTAAGTCACTCATGGACAAAGCTAAAGCAGACAAGAGAGACCCCTACCTCAGTCTCCTTGAATACCGCAACACTCCAGTTGACAACTTTAAATCAAATTCCAATCACCAGCCCAGCTGTTGATGAGCCGCAGACTTCGCTCAATCCTTCCCAGCACCAACCAGCAGCTGCAACCTGAGGTAGTCAGCTACAAGGAAATGCATGGAAAACGTGCACAGAGACAACAACAAAAGCGATACTACGACAGGTCAGCTAGACCACTGCCACCACTGATCGATGGAGAGTCAGTTAGAATCCAGGAGCATGGCCACTGGAAGCCAGCAGTCGTCATCCAGCCAGCTGACACTGATCGTTCATATCACGTCTGCATCGCAGAAGGAGCGGTGTACCGAGGCAATCGTCGTCACCTACAGAACACAAAAGAACAACACACTGATGAGATGAACTGTTCCCCTGAATGAGAACGTGATGGACTAAACACACACACAGCACAACATACACCATACTTACCTGCAACACCACAAGAACTGTTGACTGACACAGAAGCATGCTCAGCATCATCGCACAAGGTCAGGAAGAGAGGTCAAACCCAGAGCTGTCCTAGACCTGTGAAATGTCAAAGGGTGTAGGCGGATCGTTGCCCTAAAAGAGTTCCAGACTATAAACTTGTTATTGAAAGTTCACTTGAAATGCTTTGGTATTCTATTTGTTTGAAATATTAAGATGTTATTTCTACAGTGAAAGCCCAGTTGCTGAGAATCCCTTGTTAGAAAAGTAACAGACTCTGAAACAATAATCCAACATACTATGTTGATTCAGTTGGGGTAGTATGCAATATAAATGGTTACTTACCTTGAGTTCAAACTTCAGAGCATGTATTCAAAAGAAACCCTGAGAATATGCAAACATTTTTCTTTTGTTTTAAAAGAAGGGGGATGTGGCAACTAGTAGGCCGGCGACGACGACCGCCGAGCACCGCCCGAACAGGGAGAGGAGCCACCATCTGTGGAAGTCGTGACTCACACACTATTTAATAAACATGTCCACCAAAAAAAGGAGAGCAAAATCTTTTCTTGCTTTATTGACTTAAAAAAAAACATTTGATTATATTTGGCACAAAGTACTATTCTAAAAAATTATCTGTCTGACTTAATAAAATGAAGCATCGCTCCAAAACAAAGAATTCAAATAAACAAAATCATGAACCAATCAAAGGACTCATATTTACAACATTGGGAAAACGAAACAAAATCCCAAAGCCGACTAAAATGCTGTCTGGCTCTGAACAGAGAATATGAATTGGCTGATTATCTCTTCTCTGTCAGAGATACAAAGCAGGGACAGATCCTTACCAAGTACAGGCTGTGTGACCACCAATTGGCAATAGAAACCGGCAGACATAAAAAGACATGGCTACCCAAAGAGGAGCATGTATGTGGTCACTGCATGACAGGGGAGGTAGAAACAGAGATGCACTTTTTCCTTTACTTTGATAAATATTCCTCACCAAGAGATTCATTATTCACAGAAATTACAAAATATATTCAAAATTGTAACTTATTAAACCCAGAGGAAAAACAAAAAATACTCATGGGCGAAGGAGCAATTGCTCCTCTTGCTGCCAAATATGTATCTGCCTGCCATAGCCTGAGGGACACTGAATAAAAACATCTGCATAGTAAATAGTAACTTACATTATTATTAGTATTATTGTTATTACTATTATTATTATTAATAGTGGTATTATTGTTATTACTATTATTATTATTATTATTGTTGTGATTATTATTCCAAATAGTAGTGGTATGGGTAGTAGGGGTGATGGTAATGATGGTGGTGGTAGTAGTAGTAATGATGATGGAAGTTGTAGTACTGATGTAATGGTGAGAATGACAGTTAGTAATAAGTTATTTATAGTTTCATTTTCCATGTTTAGCCTTTTATATTTATTATATTTTTATTGAGTCTATTGAGTGTTACTTTTTTCTTTATTTGTATTCTTTGCTACCATTTTATGTTAATGAGAAAGATAGACGGAGGAGGCCTGATCTCACAACGGGGCTAACGGGGGCTCAGCCCCCTCAGTTCAAACTTTTGCCCCCTCAGTTTTTTTGTTTTATGTCCCTATACAAAAACAGAAACAGTTTAAATGATTGAGTGACGAGTTGGTGCAGAAAAAATCTGTATCTCCCCTGCGTTGTGTCAGCTCAATGGACAGGGCACGCAGCGGTGTGTGTAGGGGGGATATGGAAAGCCATTGGGTGGTTAGGTATGACTTCTTTGGGTTTCCTGTAAAAAGCGTTAGTATTATTAACCTTAGCCTATTTAGCCAGCTCGAACCAGCTCGTCTGCCACAATGGATATCAGAAATGGACTTTGTCAAAATACACAAACAAAGGAGAAGGAGAGCAATGGGGAGCAGCAGCAGCAACAACAAACCACCGATGCCACTGACAAGCCCAGCAGTGATGATCCTGCCGAGCTCCAGCTAGCTCCATGTGCAGAGCCTACCCACCCTTCCACAAGTGCCGCCAGGATAATGGCTCCACAGCCGCCTCCACCTCTGACTGTTTCTGATGATCTTGGAATAGAGGAGCCAGCCCAGGTTAGCCTAGAATCCTACACCAGCCGCAAGTTTCATGTCCAAAAACTTTAATTTAGTAGCGGCTGGTTCATAGGAAGAGAATGGCTGGATTTGGAATACTCGTTTACTGCAAGATGCGGCATTTTGGTTCTCATGTCGAAAGTTCTGTGTTGGGTCCAATGCTAACGCAGACAAGGCCTTCACCCAAGCTGGGTATTCTAACTGGAAGAATGCTATTGATGGTACCTAAGGATTTGACGCACCAGCCCCAAGAAAACAATGTTATGTCAGTACAAAACTCCAGCAATACGTGGTGGACAGTACAGTAGGCCAGCAGGACAGAGGAGAAGAAACTGAGTGTAAAAGACTGTTCTTCAGCACGTTGGATGTTGTCATTGGGGAAATGCCAGAATGATTCAGCGAACACAACAGTCAACAAGTGGAGGCAAGGCCCTGTGTGCCTTTGACCGAGAGAGCCATGACTTTCAATATGTAAAAAAGGTGAAACCACTGGATCCTAAACAATATAATAATAATATATCCCATTTAGCAGACGCTTTTGTCCAAAGCGACTTACAAGTCGGCTGGGGCCACTACTTTTACATATGGGTGGCCTCAGCGGGAATCGAACCCAAGACGCTTGGCGTTGCAAGCGCCATGCTCTACCGACTGAGCCACACAGCAGATTTGGTGGAAGCTGAGGTTAGTGTCTCATGCCAGTTTTTGCAGACTGAAATTGCCCACTGGCTCCAATGAGAACAAATGGACCCCACTTGATATCTTGCAATGATTCTTGGGGCCTCTCTCCACTATACCGACCGTGCTTACTGCACTGAAACATTTACTGACTTTTGGGAGAACTACTTTTCCACTTTGACAAAAGTATTCAGTCAGGACAGAAAAAGCATGCCATGAGGCCTCCTGAGTGGCGCAGTGGTCTAAGGCACTGCATCGCAGTGCTGACTGTGCCACTAGAGATCATGGTTTGAGTCTAGGGTCTGTCACGACTGGGAGACCAATGGGGTGACACACAATTGGCCCAGCATTGTCCGGGTTAGGGAAGGGTTTGGCCGGCTGGGATGTCCTTGTCCCATCGCGCTCTTGTGACTACTGTAGCGGGCTGGGCTCATGCACACTGACACGGTCGCCAGGTGTACGGTGTTTCCTCCGACACATTGGTGCCGCTGGCTCCCAGGTTAAGTGGGCATTGTGTCAAGAAGCAGTGCGGCTTGGCTGGGTCGTGTTTCGGGGGACGCACGGCTCTTGACATTTGCCTCTTCCGAATCGGTACGGGAGTTCCAGGGATGGGACAAGACTAACTACCAATTGAATACCACAAAATTGAGGAGATAAAGGGATACAAATAAATACATTTTTAAAAAGCATGCGACACCCAAGGCAAGCTCAACTAATCCAACTGGCATTTGAGGGGAATCTTACAAGATTTCGGGAGAATGGAATGATCGATTCAGGAAGTTCCACAGAACATCAAGGAGGCTGCACTTGTTTGAAAAGGTAAGATTGAAACAATCTAGCTGGTTGGATTTGATCAAAATCTTGCTTCAGTGTGTAGGGTGCTGTCCATGGTGCTGATAGAGTGCAGAGGTGATTTCGTGCCATTGAACCTGGCACTTCTTGGTCAAAAGCATTTCACTTTTGTTTATTGTGGTATAGAATGATATAAGCCAAATTCTATATAATTCCAATGCAAGAACCTAAATGATGCTACATAGAGGTATTTCATCATAGAAATGGATACATTCTATTATGGTTATCTTGGTAGCCAATTGGTATTCATTGCTGTAAATGGAACTGTACGCATTGGAAACATGTATTTGGTAGGTTGGCATTGCTTAATTGATTATGTGGGTCAAATTTGAATCACAGAAGTGTATTGTGCCATATCACAACGTGCTGCTGAACTCATGATTCTCCATGTTTGAAGGGGGCCTGTAAAGGCTTATTTATTTAAAGACAGCTGTGCGTGGCTGCATCTCACTGTAGTAGGCTATGTTTTGGTTGTTTGGATTTCCATGAGCCTTTTGTTTACTGCGTTGTTTACTGTTAATGTAACTAGCCTAAATAAAGATTGTGTCATGCCTTTATCGATCTGATATTTAGTTTACTAGGACTACTACTTGGTAACTCTGTTTTGTTTTGTTCTGTTTGCATTCACTCATTCGTATTCGCAGTTGTTGGTATTCTAAGCCAAACTGCTTTTCAGTATTTTTTTGTTTGTTACATGCATGAATAAATTAGCTGCTACTTTCAGCATTTAGTTTGCATTATTCTGGTAAGACAGCTGTGTGTACGGCTGCATTCAAATTTCCCTATGTTCATTACCAAAACAGCCTTGTTGTAGGGCTCTGTCCATTGTACTGATACAGCGCAGTAGAGAGAGGCTACAGAATTCAAAAGCATCTCAATGTTCTCGGAGTCTCTGCGATTGGACTTTGTTTATTGTGGCATAGTGTGATTATATAAAGAAAATTCAATATAATTCCAAAAGCACGATTTCAATTGCGCCCTTGTCACTTTGTTCTGGCGCCGGGTCTGGTGTGTGTGCCAGGTGTGGATTTGCGTGATTTTCATCTCACAAGTGATTAAGAAACAATCATCTTCTCATAATCTAAATCAACTATAAAGAGTATTTATCAGGGAAACTATGATGTTTAATCCTCTCAATAAATTAGAAACATAATTATATTGGTCTCTTTGTAGCATGCAGAGATGTTTAATACTCACTGTACCACCTGGTGGTTACACCTTTTGACCGAGTCGTGATATACAGTTGTCGGTCAGAAATAAAACACAAGGTATATTAGGAGTGGTCCAACATACTGAGTCAGAAATACCCGAGATGTAAAAGGAAGCACAGACATTTCTTATGATGTAAACATGTACATTTGTAGATATCTGATGAGAAATATGGAAAAGACCTACTAGGTCCAAGTTCAGAAGGCAAATATTGTGGAACTTTGTAGATAGAAATATCATTAATTGTCACACCCTGATCTGTTTCACCTGTCTTGTGAGAGACTCGTAATATCTGCCTCCTGTGTCTGCATCTGGGTCTTAGCCTTAGCCTTGACAGTACAAACTGGCCTAGACTGACCCAGGAGACTCGGACCAGCTCCGCAACACAGCCTCCTCCCAAGGAGCCACCATTGGAAGACACGAGGTGTTATTGCAAAGCCTTATGGATTGACTCCATACCCTTGCAGAACCCCATAACCATGCATTCAATACATTGCTGAAGCAATTCTGCGGATTCCTAACTACGCAGCAAGCCACACCAGTAATCCCCCAGACTATCAGGGAACCTGGAGGGCGATAAATGATAAGGATGTTAAGCTTGAAAGGGCTGGTAACTGTGACAGCATGGAATTCAAAGGAGGCGATAGACAGATAGGTAAGGGGAGAAAGAGAGAATGACCACTTGGGAGAGATGAGGATCCCGGTGCCACCACCCCGCTGACCAGAAGCTCTCGGGGTGTGCGAGAACACGTGGGCGGACGGAGAGAGAGCAGTAGGAGTAGCAGTGTTATCTGTGGTGATCCATGTTTCCGTCAGTGCCAAGAAGTCGAGGGACTGGAGGGAGGCATAGGCTGAGATGAACTCTGCCTTGTTGGCCGCAGATCGGCAGTTCCAGAGTCTACCGGAGACCTGGAAATGTAAATGTAATGTAATGTAAATGTAAATGTAAATGTACTATCAGAAACCCTGCCACCAGCGGTGCTTCTTCACAGCCCACCCAGGTGTTCCGAGAACCTCGCTTAACTCCTCGGGGGCGCTATGCTGGAGATTCTGGAACCTGCCTGCTTTTCTCTCCCAGTGCTCCCTCATCTTCGAGCTGCAATCATCTTCGTTCCCCTCGGACCGCTCGAAGTACCTCATAATGCTAATGTCCGGGAGGGCACTCGCCTGGGCTACGGGAGTGTGGGAGCAGTCCACCGTTTGCCAAAGTCTGGAGGAGTTTGTGACGGAGGTGTAAAAAGTGTTTTATTCTGCATTGTCCGGGCAAGAGGCTGCTTGTAAGCTGCTCCAACTACGTCGACTCCCGTAGTTTGGCAGACTAAGCAGTAGCATTTCGCATGTTGGCAGCTGAGAGTGCCTGGAACCCAGAAGCCCTTTTTCGACACGTTCCTTCACGGATTATCGGAGGAGGTTAACTTTGCACTATTTTCACGCCCGGTTGAAAAGTGTGCCAAAAGTAAACTGCCTGCTACTCAGGCCCAGAAGCTAGGATATGCATATAATTAGTAGATTTGTATAGAAAACACTCTGAAGTTTCTAAAACTGTTTGAATGATGTCTGTGAGTATAACAACTCACATGGCAGGCGAAAACCTGAGAAAAATCCAACCAGGAAGTGGGAAATCTGAGGTTTGTAGTTTTTCAAGTGAATGACTATCCAATATACAGTGTAAATTTGGTCCGATTGCACTTCCTAATGCTTCCACTAGATGTCAACAGTCTTTAGAATGTTGTTTCAGGCTTCTACTGTGAGGGGGAGCGAATAAGAGCTGTTTGAATCAGGGGTCTGGCAGAAAGCCTTCAGTTTGGTCACGCGCCCGGCCATGAGCGTGAGCTCCGTTCCTTTTATTTTCTAAAGACAAAGGAATTGTCCGGTTGGAATATTATTGAAAATTTATGATTAAAACATTGATTTTATACATCGTTTGACATGTTTCTACGAACTATAATATAACTTTTTTGACTTTTCGTCTGGACTTTGCTCGCGCCTTGTGCATTGGGATTACTGGACTAAACGCAAACAAAAAGGAGGTATTTGGACATAAATGATGGAATTTGTCGAACAAAACACATTTATTGTGGAACTGGGATTCCTGGGAGTGCATTCCGATGAAGATCATCAAAGGTACGTGAATATTTATAATGCTATTTCTGACTTTTGTTGACTCCACAACATGGCGGTTATCTGTATGGTGGCTGAGCGCTATATTCAGATTATTTCATGGTGTGCTTTTGCCATAAAGCTTTTTTTAAATCTGACACAGCGGTTGCATCTTGGCTCACAAGGTTCCATTCACGTGATCTCCAGCAGCTGGGTGTTCTCTTACCTCAAACATCGATCCACTACAGCCATCAAGATGGTGTTGGAGCAGTGGAAGCACTGGTTTTAAAGGGGCGGAACACCCATTCTTAGTGTAGATTGACCATAAGAACCTGGAATATCTTTTCACCGCCAAATGCCTCAAGTCTAGGCAGGCTCGTTGGGCTCTGTTATTCACCAAGTTCAATTTCACTCTCTCCTACTGCCCTGGTTCCAAGAATGTGATGCCTGATGCACTCTCACGTTTGTATAGCCCCGCTGCTACTCAGTCTGACACCAATACATCCTTCCTACCTCCTGTCTAGTGGCTGCACTCGTCTGGGGTATAGAGAGCCTGGTTCGGTGTAGATCCGGCTCACCGGATGTTTATCTCTGCCAATTCCCCAATCCTGAAATGGGCACATTCCTCGAGACTGACCTGCCATCCAGGCTCCCGTTGGACCCTGGCTTTCATCCGACAACTCTTTTGGTTGCCTTCCATGATTCCTGATGTCTCCACATTTGTTGCCGCCTGCACCGTATGTGAACAAAATAAGACTCTGCGGCAAGCTCTGGCTGGCCTTCTTCAAACACTCCCTGTTCCTCACTGCCCTGGTCCCATATATCACTGGACTTTGTTACGGATCTTCCTCTGTCAGATGGCAACACCACAACATGATGGTGGTGTATTGGTTTTCTAAAGCTGCCCATTTTATTCCCCTTACCAAGTTACCCTCAGCCAAGAAGACACTCGTGGTGCAGAGGGTATTGCTTTTCACTCGGGACCTGCCCCTCCGGATGGAGTCCCATAAACTGTCCCCCCGTTTCATCCGCCCTTTCCCCATCTCTAAAATCATTAGCCCATTTGCAGTTCATCTTCATCTCCGTATACATCCCACTTTTCATGTGTCTAGAATTAAACCCCTGTCTCACAGCCCTTTGTCTCCTGTTTCCTAATATAGATGATGTTACCTTATTCTACATGTCAGAGAGGCCAATTTTGTTTTAATTCCATCTGAATGCTTTACAACATTGTGGCCTTCTGGTGTTATGGTACTTTGTGAGAGCAGCAATCACACTAACTTCCTGCTGTTATGGTACTTTGTGAGTGCCACAATAACTTGTTCCTGGTGTGTGCTGGTACTTACTGTGCTCCAGCCAACCTGCCAGCACTGGTCAGCTGAAAACATGGAAAGTAGAGAGAAGGAGGCAATGGTCCTCAGAACACAGTCATCTCTAAGAAAATGGCCGTCTGGAGAAAGGGAGAGAGTAAAAAATAATGAGAGCGGGGGAGGGAAAGACCAACAGACAATGAAACCACAATGTCTGTAGCCTTGAAAACCCATCATACATTCTGCTCGACATGTTTAAGGGACATGTACAATCGCAGGCATTTTGGCCTGTTTTCCTTCATAACACAACAGTTAGCACCACCTGAAGAACTACTCGAGCCAGTTTGGACATACAGTAGTACCGCAAGCTACGTGTCCCTCTGGGCCCACCATGGGGCGAGATGTTGATAAATGGGATTTCAACCTCTGAAAAAGAGAGCCAATTGTTAGTTGAATTTCCAATGTGTTATCACTATGCTTTCAACCATCCTATAAGCACAAACAAATTCCAAAGAAAGAACTATCTCTGATTTTTGGTTTAGTTGTCACCCAAATGTCTATCAATGCGCTTTCAAACATTTAAAAGCACGGGAAAGTAAAAATAGGAATACAATGTCAAATATTTAGTTTATAGAACATACAACAGCTAAAGGGTAGAGCTACCGCTTTCAAGGAGCGGGACTCAAACCCGGAAGCTTATAAGAAATCTCGCTATGCCATCAGAGAAACAATCAAACAGGCAAAGCATCAATACAGGACTAAGATCGAATCGTACTACACCGGCTCCGACGCTCAGCGGATTTGGCAGGGCTTGCAACCTATTACAGACTACAAATGAAAGTACAGCCGAGAGCTGCCCAGTGACACAACCCTACCAGACGAGCTAAATTACCTCTATGCTCGCTTCGTGGCAAATAACACTGAAACATGCATGAGAGCATCAGCTGTTCTGGACCACTGTGTGATAACGCTCTCCACAGCCGATGTGAGTAAGACCTTTAAATAGGTTAACATTCACAAGGCCACAGGGCCAGATGGATTACCAGGACGTGTACTCCGAGCATGCACTGACCAACTGGCAAGTGTCTTCACTGACATTTTCAACCTCTCCCTGTCTGAGTCTGTAATACCAACATGTTTCAAGCAGACCACCATAGTCCCTGTGCCCAAAAACATTAAGGTAACCTGCCTAAACGACTACCAACCCGTAGCACTCACGTCTGTAGCCATGAAGTGCTTTGAAATGCTGGTCATGGCTCACATTAACACCATTATCCCAGAAACCCTAGACCCACTCAAATTGGAATACCACCGTAACAGATCCACAGATGATGCAATCTCTTTTGCACTTCACACTGCCCTTTCCCACCTGGACAAAAGGAACACCTATGTGAGAATACTATCCATTGACTACAGCTCAGCGTTCAACACCATAGTGTCCTTAGCTCATCACTAAGCTAAGGACCCCGGGACTAAATACGTCCCTCTGCAACTGGATCCTGGACTTCCTGACGGGCCATCCCCCAGGTGGTAAGGGTAGGTAACAACATATCCGCCACGCTGATCCTCAACACGGGGGCCCCTCGGGTGCGTGCTCAGTCCCCTCCTCTACTCCCTGTTCACCCATGACTGCACGGCCAGGCACGACTCCAACACCATCATTACGTTTGCCGATGACACAACAGTGGTAGGCCTGATCACCGACAAAGATGAGACAGACTATAGGGAGGAGATCAGAGACCTGGCCGTGTGGTGCCAGGACAACAACCTGTCCCTCAATGTGATCAAAACAAAGAGGATGATTGTAGACTGCAGGAAAATATAGACCAAGCACGCCCCCATTCTCATCGATGGAGCTGCAGTGGAGCAGGTTAAGAGCTTCAAGTTCCTTGGTGTCCACATCACCAACAAACTGACATGGTCCAACCACACCAATTGTGAAGAGGGCACAACAAAACCTATTCCCCCTCAGGAGACTGAAAAGATTTGGCATGGGTCACCAGATCCTCAAAAGGTTCTACAGCTGCACCATCGAGAGCATCCCAATGGGTTGCATCACAGCCTGGTATGGTAACTGCTCGGCCTCCGACCGCAAGGCATTACAGAAGCTAGTGCGTACGGCCCAGTACTTCAACTGGGGCCAAGCTTCCTGCCATCCAGGACCTCTATACCAGGCGGTGTCAGAGGAAGGCCCTAAAAATGAGTCCTTTTAAGGTTGAATGTTACATTTGTTTATAGGACAGCCTTAACTTTAGGCTACTTACTGTAAAAGTAATTGAATTATGTTTGGTTGACAAAGCAACAAAATCTTAACATTTATAGGAGATAGTTCCATCTGAGCCACTGGCTTAATCACATTTTTCAACTTGTGTTTTCGGTTGATTTGGAGACGTGAATCCAACATATCATTTGTTAACTTGTCGACACGTTAATAGGCCATTTATTGTATTTCAAAAGTGGTATGGAATTGTGCTTGGTTGTTAACGCAACCAAATATCAAGAGGATATTTATCCTCTGCTTGGATAGTTCCATCTTTGGAACTAAGATGTGAATCCAACATACAGTATGAAAGATTCATTTGTAGACCAAATTAAATTAAAAGCAGACTAAGTCCCTGGCACAGGTGGAACTATCCAAGCAGAAGATACATTTCCTTCCTATGTTGAAATGTGGCTGCGCTGACAACCAAAAACAATTCAATATCATAAAATTTTAAATCAACCAGAGCTTGAAACCCCAGGCCTTGAATTCTGTGTTGAATTGAATCCATAGCTGATTGATCACTTTGCAAATGCTACACAGGCCTAAATAGCATAATTGATGATGTATGAGAGATAAAGTTTGGTCTCATTTTATTTGCTCTGTTAAACCTACCCTTTGGATTGACTTCGATAGCAACAGTGAATATATTTTGTTTTTTAAGTAGAGATCAATCAACTATCATTCTCATGATACAATACCACATTGGTAATAGTCAGTGACAAATGTGATCGATAAGCTGGGCTTGGTTAAAACCCTGGATGGGAGACCAAAAGGGTAGCTTAACTCTCCCGTAGGAGGTGCTGCCCAACCTATTGTTTATTTTTCTGATACTGGATATAACGTTGACGATCTGACATTGTTTTAAAGGTTACAAATTCAACAGATTTTGTACAAGGGTTGTCTATGTTGAAATTTCGTTATCATGACACAATCCTGTGGTTGATGTTTCACCTTCAAAACAATAGATTTGATCACTTTCTTTTCAAATCCATGTATTTTCCACGTGGATTCCATGTTACAATATGTTAACATTTATAGCCACTGCCTGTTCACCCCGCTATCATCCAGAAGGCGAGGTCAGTACAGGTGCATCAAAGCTGGGACCGAGAGACTGAAAAACAGCTTCTATCTCAAGGCCCTCAGACTGTTAAACAGCCACCACTAACATTGAGTGGCTGCTGCCAACACACTGACACTGACTCAACTCCAGCCACTTTAATAATGGGAATTGATGGGAAATGATGTAAATATATCACTAGCCACTTTAAACAATGCTACCTTATATAATGTTACTTACCCTACATTATTCATCTCATATGCATACGTATATACTGTACTCTATATCATCGACTGCATCCTTATGTAATACATGTATCACTAGCCACTTTAACTATGCCACTTTGTTTACATACTCATCTCATATGTATATACTGTACTCGATACCATCTACTGTATCTTGCCTATGCTGCTCTGTACCATCACTCATTCATATATCCTTATGTACATATTCTTTATCCCCTTACACTGTGTATAAGACAGTAGTTTAGGAATTGTTAGTTAGATTACTTGTTGGTTATTACTGCATTGTCGGAACTAGAAGCACAAGCATTTCGCTACACTCGCATTAACATCTGCTAACCATGTGTATGTGACAAATAAATTTGATTTGATTTTGATTTAACAGATTATGTTGAAACAACGTTGATTTAACCATTTTGTGCCCAGTGGGATACTTCTAGCAACACTACGATGCATGTGGTTGCCTTCATGAGTGGAAGTTGGGATTGTGTTACATAATTGTGAACTCTTGCTGATTGAAGAGAAAGTGTACAGTATGTAGGATCAGTTTGATCTCAATCACAGCTCTGAGAGATTTTGATAAGATCCTGAGCATTAATGCCTCTATTTCCAATGCACAAATTTGATCCACAATTTTGTTTGTGGACACTTAATGTACTACTCCAATCATGTCTTAAAGGCGATAAAGAGGTCTAATTTGCTGAAGAGTGTATCAGCATCTCAAAATTGATTGTGTATCCTACTCAAAAAGGCAATTCAGTCGAGGTTTCATTTATTTATAGCATATTTTAGTGTAAATCTCCAAGCCGTGAAGTGATAGCAGATGTAATATTGATGTCCCAAATCGATATAATTTATTAAATCTGTAATCGAGGGTAAAGTGCTTGGCAAATGCTGTAGAGTCTGCTAAGTGATTTCAGTTCTCATGAGTGTCTTCTTATGTGGTAACATAAGTAAGTTGCTTTGCACAAGCCTTGGTTTGTGTGAGCCAGAAAGGCTCCTGCTCCTATGAGCCAATCTCCTGTTTCTGTAGCTGAGGCATCTTGATGTACATATACAGAACCGTGAGTCTATCACAGGGCCCTACCCCCAATCTCTCTCCTTATGTGGTAAAATATGATATAAGTCTAATATAAGTCTAATCAAAAGCATGAGCTGGCGCACCCCCAGGGAGAAGTATTTAGTGTAGAGGTGCTGACAAAACGGAGAATAAACGGTAAGCTATAAAAAGCAAAGCGAGTCGCACACTCCACATGTTTAACCTCCAAGTAAATGATTGAGTAAAAAAAACACCAACGTTTCGGCATCACTGTGCTTCTTCAAGGATTTTTTGACCCAATAAATTACTGGGAGGTTAAACATACGGAGTGTGCGACTCTCTTTGTTTCTATAGCTTATTTTAAATATGATATAACAAACCTTATATTCCAAATAACAGTGCAAGTATTGTACATTGTTGTATATTATGTACTGTATGTTATATATACTATATATTATGCAAGTATTTTTTTATTTTTTTCATAGAATTGAATGAGCTAGCAATATTTCCCAAATTAAAATAAAATAAATATGAAAAAAAACATGTTTTCAGTTTATTCAAGTGTATTTAATTAATTGCCCATGTGCAATAAACCAACTTCCATCCCAACTGATAACCACTGAAGCCTTTAAGACCAAGAGAAGCCTGATTTAATAAAATGTCTACAAGGATCATTGCTCATCAGATATCCTATAGAAAACAAAAAAGACCTTAAATGATCTCTTCTTTTTTAAAGATTAGATGACCTGTAAGCTGTAAACCCAATATTATTTGGAGGGTATGCTTAATAGCGATCCACTCCAATGCCACCCAGACTGCATTAATCTACTCCATTCTTGATCTCCCTGGTCTCATTGAAATATTATTCTGTGTGGCCTCCCTCTGCTATTGTTGGATTTAGGGACATCTGGGATGGCATTTGGAAGCAGCTGTGAGGGTGCCATTACGGTTGCCTGCGCCTCGTCAGACATATTTCTTCCATCAGCGTAACCGCAGCAATGAGGTTTTCGGGGAGGAATCCGACCCGGAGGTTGGCCTCGTCTTCCAGACCAATCTGTTTCCGGGCGAACACACTTATACACACACACCTAATGCACACAAACACACAACTAGTGTACACTCACTCACTCACACACACACACACACACACACACATTGTACTCCAAGCCATATAGGCGCATATTGCTTAATGAGGGTTACTCCAGTGCCAGAGTGGTGAGTGATTGACAGGACACAGGTGCATTGAGTGGCGGGTCGTCCACAGCACAAACGGACAGAGATGGAAGTCTCCAAAGCAAGCCTAGACATGCAAGGCAGGAAGGTTTCTGGGCCTGAGGTGGAGAGCTACAAAACGCTTAACCCAAGGTGACTTCCCTACACTCTTTTCTCAGTCTGTCTCCTTCTGAAATTGCTATGATAGAGCATGTTGAGGTTGCTGCAGAAAGTTTACAAAGCAAAATGATTGTTTTGTAGTGTTACGGCCACCATATTGTCTTGTTTTCTGATCTGGTTTGAAAACCCAGTCATGAATACTCAAGACTTTTTCGTACCGTGTTAGGAGAATTAACGTAACAGGTTTAGGAGAATTAACGTAACAGGTTAGGAGAAATAACGTAACAGGTTCGGAGAAATAACGTAACAGGTTAGGAGAAATAACGTAACAGGTTAGGAGAAATAACGTAACAGGTTAGGAGAAATAACGTAACAGGTTCGGAGAAATAACGTAACAGGTTAGGAGAAATAACGTAACAGGTTCGGAGGAATAACGTAGCAGGTTCGGAGAAATAACGTAACAGGTTAGAAAAATTAACGTAGCATGTTAGGAGAATTAACGTAGCAGGTTAGGAGAATTACTGTGGCAGGTTAGGAGAACTAGGCTAAGGTTAGGAAAAGGGTTAGGCTTAGCGAAAATGCTCTCCTAACATGCCACAAAAAAGCACTTCCGGGTCATAGGTGTATCGAAGTGGCGTGAAAAGAGTGTGTCCCATGAATACACAATGTGATTGTGGAATGTGTTATGTAGCCTTCCTATCTGGTTGACATTCTGATTGATAGGCTTCTCTAGTATATGAAGATATCAGGTTATCTGTCCCTCTGGTTGTGTAGACTTGTCCTTGTTATCTGTTCATGTAGACTTGTCCTTGTTGCTCAGCACTCTCCTGTTGAGCTATCTGCCTCATGGCTGTGTTGCTATCATTAAGTCTGAGAAAGACAAAATCCTACTTCAAACTAACAACATCTTAAACAGGCTTTAAAGAGATACTTTGAGATTTTGGCAATAAATGCCTTTATCTTCTTCCCCAGAGTCAGATGAACTGGTGGACACCATTTTCATGCCTCTGTGTCCAGTATGAAGGAAGTTAAGAGGTCATTTTGCGAGCCAATGATAACTGAGTTCATCTGACTCTGGGGAAGTAGATATTGGGAAAATCACAAAGTATCACTTGTCCATATGTTAAAGTATTTTAATTAGCTGTTCACAAGTTATATTTTGTAGTGGAACCAGCCATTGATGATATGTATTTGTACAGTATATTTATATAATGTAAATGGAAGAATAACAATGGCATATTTCCCCAGTCTTTTACACGAAACCAGTGTCTATGTGGTTCATGTAATTACTATGTGTTGTGTGGTCTTTTACAAAAGCTATGTTTTTACTTCAGTTATCGTTCTCTGACAAATTATAAGGGCGGTAATGATATGCCATTCATGTTTCTCCCAGCAATTATCTCATTTTAATGGATATGTGCCTGCTTCATTGTTTCCCTTGGAGCTTTTATTATTACATTCTTTATGGAATGTGTGTTTTGATTTGATTTATTAGGATCTACAGCTAGTCTTACTGGGGTCCAACACATAACAAAAAATACATTACAGACGAAAGGTGTGGGTGGGTGGGTGTTGTGTGTGTGGGTGTTTGGGTGGATGTTGGGTGGATGTTGGGTGGATGTTGGGTGGGTGGGTGGGTGGGTGGGTGGGTGTGTGTGTGTGTGTGTGTGTGTGTGTGTGTGTGTGTGTGTGTGTGTGTGTGTGTGTGTGTGTGTGTATTTGGGTGTTGTGTGTGTCTGTGTGCATGCAAGAAAAACAAAAGTGCTCAGTAGTTCATGGCTTGGCTGAAACATACATCTCCCAGATAAATGGGGGTTTACCCGCCGACTACAGTTTGGAAAAATGGCTGTTGATGTAGGAAGCAATGCAGGCATCTGTTGGGGCACCATCTGGGCCCACCTTGCTAATGAGCATGATGGACCCTTTTAATAACTTTCCTAATGTCTGCTACATCACAACAGTGAGAGGTGTGAATGCACCAAGACAAGACCCTGGATGGCAGTAATTAGCTATTTTTGTTTGTGTAAAGCCAACTTAATTCACAATGTGAGGAGATTGTAGGGACTAGGGTTTGATGTTCATTAGTTAGTGCCTGTGAGTTGGTTGTGTGGGTCTTTGATCCTGAAGGGCCACCACACTTTGGCTCAACATTGTTGTTATGCTAGC
Organism: Oncorhynchus masou masou; assembly: GCF_036934945.1. NCBI lineage: Eukaryota > Metazoa > Chordata > Actinopteri > Salmoniformes > Salmonidae > Oncorhynchus > Oncorhynchus masou. Next base: position 22,467,424 of record NC_088234.1, on the reverse strand, counting down.
TGAGGAACTTGAGTATGTTACAGTGATAGCTAACAAGCCAGAGACATTTATAAAGAACAAAGTCTCGTTCTTCCAACACAACATTGGTGAGGAGCATGGTTGATTCTGCACCCGTCATCCCCACCATCTCTGCCTCCTCCTGACCCCGTTTCTGAGTCACCCAGGCGATCCTGGGAGCAATGGAAAGGCTTGTTTGAAACGTACCTAATAGCCATAGGACTGGATACTGTTGCCGGCCCCAGGAAACATGCCGTTCTCCTACACTGCCTCGGAGAGGATGGGCGCTGCATTTTCATCACTTTGGTACTTGCGGCCTCATAAGAAGAAACAATAGCAGCTCTCAACTAACATTTTTTTTTAATCTCCAAACTTTCTACTGAGATTGCAAGCTAGTGACTCCGCTAGCCAGTTTGTATCTGATTTGAAAGCTCTAGCACAGTCATCTAATTTTGGAACAATACAAGACGAACTGAAAACACATCCAAAACACAGCCAACACCCTGGGTGCAGGACTTTTATTTGAAGATGCTAATTTAACCCCTGCTAATTCATTCACACTTGCTCTACACATTGAATCAGCCACTGAATGTACTGCTAAAATAGCTGAGACACAAGCTTACCCCACAATAAGTGCTAGCATTAGGGAGCAGTCGGGCAGCAGCTACATACTAGGTATGACCTGTGTGTGACTTAGACTCAACCTCCAGCAATACAGCTCGCACGGCCCTACCAAGGGCGCCAGCAGAGGCGCTGTGGAAATTGTGGATCTACCCATCACTTACTTAGATTTGTTTAACACTTTTTTGGTTACTACATGATTCCATATGTGTTATTTCATAGTTTATGTCTTCACTATTATTCTACAATGTAGAAAATAGTAAAAATAAAGAAAAACCTTTGAAGGTGTGTCCAATCTTTTGACTGGTATTGTACATAGACCGTCATATACCCCCAATCTTTTTTATTGTGCCCCACCCTGTATTAACAGCTCACGACAGAAAACAATTCACCCCAGGTGAAGTGAGTTAGCGTTGATTGCATTCGTTTTGGAACTGGGCTGCATCCCGGGCATAAGCCAGGTGCTCAGTTTTGGCCGATGGTGAAATTGGCACAAAACAAAAGTGACGTAGGTTAAGCATGTGGAGTGATGAGTAGGAGTCTGTTTTCACATGTAAAGTGATTGCTTTTGACAAAAATGATTTATCTGCCTTCCCAATGAAACTAGTTGTACTTTCAAACATATTTTATGGGAAAGAGATGTATGTTTCTAAAAGATGCATCATGGTGCCTTGTTGGCAACATGACCGAGCGGCGCACATTTCTGCTCCTCTATCATCGCTTTTTCCCGTTCAAGTCACCGCTGATAGCCCGGTGCACTTTATCGATCTCCTTCATTGGCCTAGAATGACGGCTCCCTTCCAATCAGGCAATGCAACGTTGATTGATAAATGTGTCGACCCAGACAGCCGGGCGGAGTGAAAGACAGACAATTAGAACGCTTGCTAGAGGAGAGCCCCCCCCCCCCCCACCCCATACAGGGGTTTCCATAGAAACGTCAGATGTAAGAGTTTGGCTTTCTAGTCTGTCGGGGAGGAGAATGAAGAGAGGGAGGAGATGGCTGTGTCGAATGTGGAACTAGGGAGGCATCAGAAGTGATGTCGTCTACAACAACAACACAAGTGTTAGGACTTGTTACTATACCTTCCCAAATCTCCATGCAATGCCCAGTTCAACCCTGAATAATGCATTACTCAGCTGCTGACGGCTAAGGATGAAACCAGATCTACCAGGAAAATATGTGTGTGCCAATGTCGATCATCCTGGTCGTGGTGACATGCTGCCATTGTGTCATTCATTTCGATGACATCAGTACATCAATTATTATGGATGATTATTAATGTTAAAGCCATTATACCTCTCGCATACAAATGCTCAGCTCCAGTGTAGCTTTGGGTTGTAACCATACAGCTTGGATATTAGCATACCTCTGTACCGTTAAGGTAATCAATTTAAGATTGACATTTATCTATATTCCGGAGGGAGAGCGATCGCGAGCTGTGAGAAAAAGATTGACTGAAGGTGCATTTAAAAGGATACTGTTGTTCTGCCACCTAGTGGGCATTAAGATCATTTCAGTTGCTCTGAAAGGGGACATGGAGACTATTTCATGACTAGTAAATAGAATAATTTGAATATTGTGCCATCTTATACAGATATGTTTTTTTTCGAGCTTGGCGCTTCCAACGCCACCGTTACAAACAGGTATGCATGCATGACTAAGTAGCTTTACATAAAAGTGTCTGCTAAATGGCATATATACACTGAGTGTACAAAACCTTAAGAACACCTTCCTAATATTGAGTTGCACCTCTTTTGACCTCAGAACAGCCTCAATTTCGTCAGGGCATGGACTCTACAATGTGTTAAAAGTGCTCCACAGGGATGCTGGCCCATGTTGACTCTAATGCTTCCCACAGTTGTGTTAAGTTGTCTGGATGTCCTTTGGGTGGTGTACCTTTCTTGATACACACGGGAAACTGTTGAGTGTGAAAATCCCTGCAACGTTGCAGTTCTTGACACAAACCTGTGCGCCTGGCACCGACTAGCATACCGCGTTCAATGAATGAATGAAATTTTATTTTAGTGTCAAATCGCCAATTGTCAACCCATCCCTTATGGGATTAATTGACACATAAACAAACATTACAATAATTCACTGTGGTAATTCAATTATAGTTCTTCTTCTGGTGTTCTCTGCATTGTGCATCACATAAAGAGTGAATCAAATGTAAGGTAAAAATCAATACATAATAGTAAATAAGGTGATACAAACAATGATTATATCCCTAGAGCAGTAAAATAATATACATACATAGTGTACAGTACCAGTCAAAAGTTTGGACAAACCTACTCATTCTAGGGGTTTTCTTTATTTCTACTATTTTCTACATTGTAGAATAGTAGTGAAGACATCAAAACTTTTAAGTAACACATGGAATTATGTAGTCACCAAAAAATCAGCTATTTATATAACATTCTGTTAGTTGCAAGAATTATGCTCTCTAACTCTTAGCAAGTGGCTCCTGAGACCTTAACCTCAGTTAAATGTTAATTATCTCGAGCTGGTCTCCTCTGTTGCTGGTATTTTGGCCCATTCCTCCATGCAGATCTCCTCTAGAGCAGTGATGTTTTGGGGCTGTTGCTGGGCAACACGGACTATCAACTCCCTCCAAAGATTTTCTATGGGGTTGAGATCTGGAGACTGGCTAGGCCACTCCAGGACCTTGAAATGCTTCTTACGAAGCCACTCCTTTGTTGCCCGGGCGATGTGTTTGGGATCATTGTCATGCTGAAAAACCCAGTCACGTTTCATCTTCAATGCCCTTGCTGATGGAAGGAGGTTTTCACTCAAAATCTCATGATACATGGCCCCATTCATTCTTTCCTTTACACAGATCAGTTGTCCTGGTCCCTTTGCAGAAAAACACGCACCAAAGCATGATGTTTCCATCCCCATGCTTCACAGTAGGTATGGTGTTCTTTGGATGCAACTCAGCATTCTTTGTCCTCCAAACACGACGAGTTGAGTTTTTACCAAAAAGTTCTATTTTGGTTTTATCTGACCATATGACATTCTCCCAATCTTCTTCTGGATCATCCAAATGCTCTCTAGCAAACTTCAGACGGGCCTGGACATGTACTGGCTTAAGCAGGGGGACACGTCTGGCACTGCAGGATTTGAGTCCCTGGCGGCGTAGTGTGTTACTGATGGTAGGCTTTGTTACTTTGGTTCCAGCTCTCTGCAGGTCATTCACTAGGTCCCCTCGTGTGGTTCTGGGATTTTTGCTCACCGTTCTTGTGATCATTTTGACCCCACGGGGTGAGATCTTGCGTGGAGCCCCAGATCGGGGGAGATTATCAGTGGTCTTGTATGTCTTCCATTTCCTAATAATTGCTCCCACAGTTGATTTCTTCAAACCAAGCTGCTTACATATTGCAGATTCAGTCTTCCCAGCCTGGCGCAGGTCTACAATTTTGTTGCTGGTGTCCTTTGACAGCTCTTTGGTCTTGGCCATAGTGGCATTTGGAGTGTGACTGTTTGAGGTTGTGGACTGGTGTCTTTTATACTGATAACAAGTTCAAACAGGTGCCATTAATACAGGTAACGAGTGGAGGACAGAGGAGCCCCTTAAAGAAGAAGTTACAGGTCTGTGAGAGCCAGAAATCTTGCTTGTTTGTAGGTGACCAAATACTTATTTTCCACCATAATTTGCAAATAAATTCATAAACAATTCTACAATGTGATTTTCTGGATTTTTTTTCTCATTTTGTCTGTCATAGTTGAAGTGTACCTATGATGAAAATTGCAGGCCTCTCTCATCTTTTTAAGTGGGAGAACTTGCACAATTGGTGGCTGACTAAATACTTTTTGCCCCACTGTATCTACCTACCACGCCAACCTATCTGAGTGAAAATGTCTTTGATAATACTCGGGGAAATGGCTAAGAAAAAAAATTAACTGTTCCCTTTTAAAGAATATACTTACACTCTTTATGAAGTGTATTTTTCACGTCAAGATCAGTTGTGGAGAGACGCACCTGTGGAATAGAAGGAGGTGAAATGTGATTAAGTTGCGACCTTCATTTATTGTTTGCAAAAACCAGAAGCTTCCGCAGTGATTTATGGCTGTCAGAGCTTGTCCTAATTTCCGTCTGGGTGACACACCGACGCTAGCGTGAATCATACTTCAGGCGCTGACAGGAGAGTTGCAGAGCTATCTCCCCCTCCTCCCGCCTCTCCTCCTCTTCCCTCCCACTCTACCTCTCAGCGACTGTCAGAAGCGCCGTGATTGAAGATTGTCATGCAGGGGTAGGCTCGCACATCTCCATTGAGTATCAATGCCCTCTACAAAAAGTGTTCAAAGGAAATCGAGAAAGAAAATACATATCACTTTAGATTTTTTTGATTCATGACTCCAATGTGTCCCCCACCTGCATGCGCACAGCTTGGGTAGGTACATGCCTACTCACCCACACAGACACATGTGCATGCATTCACTTACCATGAGCGCATACACATACGCACACAAATAAGCACGCACACACACTTATATACACTCTTTTATGTAGTACACACGTGTGTAATACACACACACTCAATCTATCCTTCCACTCTCTTTATTCTCAGTCCCTGTTGGCACTGCAACGTCTACCTGGATCCGGGCCTCATTAATATCCGTGCATGCAGCCTGGTTTGGAGTTGAGGTAGGAAATGTAAGTTTTAAATGTCACCTTTTGGTTCCTTGGCTTCTGGGAAAGGGCTACATAGAAGGGAATGGGACTGGTTTGGGGTCTGCTGATCCCTAGCCTTCGTGACAGACGGCACTTTCGGACCCTTGGACGAGGAAGCGGGTGGGCCATGCCAAACGGCGTAGGGGGCGTGGACAAGGGTCGCATCGCTCAATCAAGGTCACGAACCGCAGTGTCAAGAGGGTGGGCGAGGCCCCAGCTGCCGAGTTGGCCGTCGTGACTCTAACGATGGGTCAGCGGCCAAGAATAGGTCTGGACTGGCCATGACGAGATACCTCTCTTCTTCTCAATCAAAGATTAGCAGTAATGGAAATAGTGTGGAAGCAGTGTCTTCACTATGGTTTAAGCCAGACTTGGAGTTAATTGGGGTTAAATTGGAAATAGAATTTGAAGTGGAAAACCTAATAAATGAATATGGTTGCTTGCTTTCCAATTCAGATTTAATTACCAAATCAGTTATGGATTGACTGTAATTGAAAATACATTGACCCTTCCTTGCAAGCCTATGTTCCCTTTCATACAATGCTGATACTATCTGTCACAAAACAATTACTCATATTTTTATCCTCTTTCAATTGTGCTTCTCATGTCTACTATCTTTGACTAATGACGCAGGTTGTTTGTCAACACGTCCCCGCAAGTGGCGTATTTGGCAGTGACATTGAGCGACTGCATCTTATTGAAAATAATAAAATTGGATGTTTTCCAATTAAAAGGGAAATGTCAGGAATGAAAGAAGAAGCTTACTTGTGCCTAGCCTGTTTTCCAAGAGCTAAAAGAGAGTTGCTCTGCTTAACCAAACTGAGCAATCAAATTCTAGTTAACCTTGAAATCCCAATTGTCCCAGCAAAGTAAAGTTCAGCCATCTGTACAGCATTCATCCCAACGCTGTAAGAGTGTGTCGCAGTGCAATCTAGTTGTTAATGTCTTCTATTTACTCTTACCCGCCTGGTTCTACCAATCACCTAACGTGCTAGAAATTGAAATACTGTGTGGTCTTACACTTCAATAAGCTTGTAATTGCACATTTTCAGTATTAGCTACAGCTTTCTATTGTCTAAGGACGTTACAGAATCATTGGGATAGGCTTGCACCCATGTTCTTGTTTCTGTTCAACTAACAAAATAGTGATTGTGTAATGAAATATACATTGCTGTCAAAAACATCTGCTATCTACCATGAATGCATGTCAATCTCCAAGATTTTTCACAATGACTTTCCATAGGGCCGTGGTCCAAACAGACTCGTATATCTCCATTATCCCTTAGACCTGTTTGGTAGGTGAAGACTTATTATTCCCATGGTTTTAAAGTGGAATTGACAAACTTTCAAAACCTTTTCAAGCCTTGAATACACTACAGTTTTGCATTTCTTGCAACAACAGGTTAAGATCCGTCCAACCCGAGACTCTGCCTCCTGGTGTATGCAAACACTTGCCCAGTCTGTGGACAGGAATCTTGAAATCGTAGATAGTGGTTTGAGCTCGTATTCTCATAACTCTTATGTCTTTCTACCTTCATTTCTACCTGGAAGGTATAACATGACTGGCAGTTCTGGAAAAGTTCAGTTTCTCAATCTGTTGCATTAAAGCGCCGTTTGGGACAGAAACAAGGTCAAAGTGAAATATGAGGCTTTTGAACATAAATATTATCATTCATAGTCAGTCATTGGCTCACTCAGTGGAGGCTTTTGTTTCCTCCAATCAAAGACCTTGAGGTGGGTTGATTGACAGAGCCTGGCAATCCCTTGTCACACTCTTACAGTCAAACTACACCCCTCTTCTTCTGAGTAGATGGATCCTTACAATGCCTATAAGCCACAGTTTATCCATTTGATGATGCCCTTCGCTCTACCAAGCAAAGACGGTCTTTCTCTCTCTCTGTTCGTGTGTGTGTGAGATTGAGTGTGGTCTGTGTCTTGAATAAAACATGTGCCACTGTGTATCTCCACCGCCAGTGTGTGTACAGTCTGTGTTGGTATGAATATGATGCCATCACTATGCTCAGACTATGCATGACACTATTACCAAGCATTGAATATGTGTCTGACTGAAGCTACAGTAGCTTCAACTTTGTTATCACTGTGTGCTTAGTCTGCAACCATCATGTCCTTAGGCTGTATGTCAACCCATTGCAATTCCAGGAAGTGTGTGTGTATGGTATGACGCTATCTCTATTCCCAGAGTCTGACTGTACAGCATCACCACTGGGTAGAATCACACCTCTTCTCTGGTACGCAGTGAAACAGTGCCATCTATGGATAGGATGTAGACTACATTTTTATTTTTTATTTCACTAGGTAAGTCAGTTAAGAACAAATTCTTATTTACAATGACGCCCTAGGAACAGTGGATTAATTGCTTTGTTCAGGGGCAGAACGACAGATTTTTTTTTACCTTGTCAGCTCTGGGATTTGATCTAGCATCCTTTCGGTTACTGGCCCAATGCTCTAACCACTAGGCTACCTGCCTAAGTTGAGACAAAATAATTACATTCTTAGCAGGTAGGAAAGGGGGATGTACAATTAAATGCGTTCAACCGAAATGTGTCTTCTGCATTTAATCCAACCCCTCTGAATCAGAGAGATGCAGGGGGCTGGCTTAATCGATATCCACGTCTTGGGGCCCAGGGAACAGTGGGTTAACTGCCTTTCTCAGGGGCAGAAAGACTTATTTTTACCTTGTCAGCTCGGGGATTCCATCCAGCAACCTTTCGGTTACAGGCCAAACGCTCCTACCCGCCAGGCTACCTGTACACCGCCTGCATCATATATATGCAACAAATAATATGAATTCCCTCTGTTTCTCTTAAAGAAATACAATTATAGATATGTCATATTTTCTATGAAAAAATGCCTTTCATTCATTTGCTTTGGATTTGTATTTTTTTATATATATATATATATATATATATATATATATATATATATATATATATATATATATATATATATATATAAATAATTATACAGTGTCAGTGATGGGAATGTACCCACTGCTCACTAGCAGCAGACCTGGGTTCAAATACGATATATGTGATTGATTGAGCTTGCCTGATGTAATGGACTAATAGAATGCTCCTAAAACTACAAACCCCACCCATCTGGCACTCCAGGCAGGCTAGAGCAAACGCTCCAAGTATTTAATTTATTTCAAATAGTGTTGGAAACCAGGTCTGACTAGAAGAGCCAGTGCCCTGGCTTCATGATTGTAAATATTCAGCTGACTGGAGAAAATAAGTCTCATATGTCAGGTTCCGGTGCTCTCAATCATGCTTATTGTTGTTATGAAAGCCTGTCAGCTCAGAGCAATATTCTATCCACTGCAGGATTCTTCCATTTTTTCCCTCACTATTAACAGCCTAATAGCATTTCCAGTTTACAGATGCCTTGGGACCCACAGGAGATTCATTCTGATCTGTCAAATCATGTGTGCTCATTTGAAATATGCTTTCGAGGGTAAAAGTCTCTATTTTTGGAGATGCTCCACCCTCCCCTAACATACTCTCATAAACAAATTGCGTAGCTCCCAAATGACTGTCCTGTGATGAAATGAATAGATGTTTACTGTGTGGTACAGTATGTGGGTTCCACTGCTCTAACCATTATCTCTATTTCAAAAGTTTAGCCTATGAAGTGATCTAAGGTCTGAGAGAGAGAGATGATATATATAGAGAGAGATGATATATATATATATATATATGAGAGAGAGAGAGAGAGGTGCTAAGCTTAGTCTGTGAGATGATTCCCCTAGCCACCAGGTAGAGATAACCCCCTCCTGTTACTTCACCATCCCTCCTGTTCCTTCACCATCCCTCCTGTCTTCTTTCTATCAAATAGGAAGTGCAGGACTGAAAACAGTACAATGTGTTCTGGCAAATACCCAGAGCCCAACGAGTCTGGAAGCCTGGGGTCCTCCAGGGCCAAGAGTCTGTCAGTTCTGTCTTCACTCTCAGCCCTCAATTACTGAATCAAGGGAGAGGAGAGGCCCAATCCTATGTTACACCAGGTCTTCATCTCCTCACCCCAAACCTGACAGGCACACACACACGGTGTATCTGAACCCTTGGGAACCTTGCAAGTGAGCTGGTGGTTGTGCTCCAAGGAAGCTTCTTTGTCTCTTGGGCAAAGACACACATCTCTCGTACCCCCATCCCCCACCATCTTACAAACAATGGTTGTATATACTGGTTATGCAGTTTCCCCCAGCAACCACTGCATTTAAAAACTGCTTGTAGTCCTACAAAGGGAAACATACTTTTTATCTGGTGCTTGTTGACTGATCATTTCCATGCACAGAGAAAGGTTGAGGCTCAGCCCGGGAGAGAGGATGAGATGACAGCTGAAATATTAATGTGACTGCTACCACTCGAATAGTTTATTATGACAGACAGGCTACAAAAATAACTTCATTTTCTCTTCTGCATCGCGTACACCGAGGATATATATTCTCCAGACAATTTCTGCTGGGTTGTGCTCCAAAGCCCTGGAGAAAAGACTTCATAAAATCCTTGCTCCAGTAAGGTTTTTCAGTGCAGCACGTGGCAAACTGATTTTTCAGTGGCAAGGGAGCTTGAAAGGTTTGCCAGGATCCGTGTTACATGACAAGTCAAGCTCCCTTTTTTATTAGGGGCTTAGTTTTTATGTGAGGGTTTTGTCGACAAGGCGCAAACTTGTGGCTAAGGATCTTAGCCTTGTGGATTTGTTGTGAGAACTTTCTATTTACACTAAACCTCCTGCCTTGTTGGAAATCTGTCTTTTGATGAAACAGTACATCTAACTTGAGACTATTTAGTGATATTGAACTGAATACTATTACACATGCAGTTATATTGAAACGTGGTCTGAAAGAGACATCGATCATAGGTCAAAGCATTTGTTTTTGCCTTTCAATATCAACCTGTGCTGCTACATGTGCTAGATGTACCTATGTGCTGGTTACACATGTTCAAAACAGACTATTGTTTGTTTTGAAATATGATTCCTAGTTCTTGTGAGAGTTACAGAAATGATAAAAGGTTACAGTCCTTGTACACTATACATAATGGTTATAGATAAGGCGTGTCACTAACACAAACTAAAATGGCCGCTTAAAAGAATAGCTCCTAGTCCTGAAGCTTAAAAGGATTTGGGAACCAATGACAGCAAAGGCCCCACTGAGAGGATCACAATAAATGCAGGTTGTATTTTTTGTTGTTGATTTTTACCATTTACATGTTTCATTATTAAGAAATGCCCCAAGAGAAGAGTTGAATCTGGGTAATCTGGAAAGGCTTGGTTGGTTAAAAAAACGAACAACTGTGAAAACGTTTGTGACGGACATCTCAGGTAGACCTAGTACAACATTAAAATGTCCAACTGGTTGTCCACAATGGCTCTTTGGTTCATTCTTACTCCAACCAAATCTTTAACTTCTCGTTCATCTCACCACATAGTCCATCCTATTTTAAACCATGCTTCACATAGACCATGTAGTATACTATACGGTTCTGTCATGGCGTGATCTTATACATCTCAAACACCCACTGATATATGTATCAGTAGACATCCATTAATACTTTGTTATTAAAGTTTTTTTTGAGAATTTGTATTTTCCTGTCAAATTGCCAGTTGGCAGCCAATCCCTTATGGGATTAATTGACACATAAACAAACATTACAATAATTCACTGTGGTAATTCAGTGATAATTCTTCTTTCGGTGTTCTGCAGTGCGCATCGCATAAAGAGTGAAACATTTAAAGGTACAAGTCAATACATAACAGTAAATAAAGTTATCCAAACAATAATTGTATCCCTAGAGCAGTAAAAAATACATACATACATACATGCACGCACGCACGCACGCACGCACGCACGCACGCACGCACGCACGCACGCACGCACGCACGCACGCACACACACACACACACACACACACACACACACACACACACACACACACACACACACACACACACACACACACACACACACACACACACACACACACACACACACACACACATACACACATACATACATACATACATACATACATACATACATACATACATGCATAGCATATACAGACAAATGAAACAGACATTTGAACTCATTCTGGCACAAAGAAAAGATGCATGTAGCTTTCTTTATCTACTTCACTTGTGCAAATGACTATGTTTTAGCTTTAACAACAGGAATCACATGAGAATTACACAAGTCTTACAAGGGTCCATGTGGAGATTCCTTCTCCACCAAATGGCATCTGTATAATTCATAATTGCCCAGTTGGACTAACTGTGAGATAACAGTGCAGTGCCATGTGCTGCCTACCCTTTCCTTCTCCCTTTCTCTGTAGAGAACCTGTGTCACCTCAGCTTCTCTGCAGCATACACTACTGGGGCGTTGCGCTTGATAAATCACAATGTTCCCAAGAGTCAGCCACCGGGAGGAGACAAACATTAATTATCCGAATGTCTCTGACATCCATTCCCTTCTGCTGCAGGTTGCTCCCATCCCTGCTTTCCTCACCCTGCCGTAGCACTTCTCTAACGAGCTGCTCCCACATTACAGGGGAAGTCTTTGGTTGAGAGGAGGATGATCAATGTTCCAGTTAAGCAGATGCTGAAAGAGGCTGGAGTGAGTTTACTGTACTGTACTGTAGGTTCCTGAATCAAAGCCAAGAGTAGAGGAATTGGTAGTGCTTTTTGATTAGCACTGAACTGTTCTGGCAATTCATCCCTTTTCTACTTACCCAGAGATGAACCCTTGGATACCATTTTTAGGTTTCTGCATGCAGTTTGAAGAAAATATTTATTTCAACTTTATTTAACCAGGTCGGCTAGTTGAGAACAAGTTCTCATTTACAACTGCGACTTGGCCAAGATAAAGCAAAGCAGTGCAACACTAACAACAACACGGAGTTACACATGGAATAAACAAACACACAGTCAATAACACAATAGAAAAAAAAGTATTTAAACAGTGTGTGCAAATGAGGTAAGATAAGGCAGGTAAGGAAATAAATAGGCCATAGTAGCAAAATAATTACAATTGAGCAATGAAACACTGGAGTGATAGATTTGCAGAAGATGAATTTGCAAGTGGAGATACGGGGGTGCAAAGGAGTAAAAAAAAATAACAGTATGGGGATGAGGTAGTTGGATGGGCTATTTACAGATGGGCTATGTACAGGTGCAGTGATCTGTGAGCTGCTCTAACAGCTGGTGCTTAAAGTTAGTGAGGGAGATATGAGGCTCCAGCTTCAGTGATTTTTTTCAATTCGTTCCAGTCATTGGCATCAGAGAACTGGAAGGAAAGGCGGTCAAATAAGGCTTTGGGGGTACCTGGTTAAATATACCTGATGGGGTGCGTGCTACAGTTGGGTGCTGCTATGGTGACCAGTGAGCTGAGATAGGGCTGGGTTTTACCTAGCAAAGACTTATAGAGGACCTGGAGCCAGTGGGTTTGGCGACGAATTTGAAGCGAGGGCCAGCCAACGAGCGCATACAGGTCGCAGTGGTGGGTAGTATATGGGGCTTTGGTGACAAAACGGATGGCACTGTGATAGACTGCATCCAATTTGCTGAGTAGAGTGTTGGAGGCTATTTTGTAAATGACATCGCCAAAGCAAGGATCAGTAGGATAGTCAGTTTTACGAGGGTATGTTTGGCAGCATGAGTGAAGGATGCTTTGTTGCGAAATAGGAAGCCGATTCTAGATTTAATTTTGGATTGGAGATGCTCAATGTGAGTCTGGAAGGAGAGTTTACAGTCTAACCAGACACCTAGATATTTGTAGATGTCTACATATTCTAAGTCAGAACCATCTAGAGTAGTGCTTTTAATTTTAGAAAGAGAGAGTCCAGATTGTCTAGCCCTGCTGATTTGGAGTGGTCCAGATTTTGCAGCTCTTTCAGAACATCAGTTGTCTGGGTTTGGTTGAAGGAGAAATGGGGTAGGTATTGGCAAGTTGCTATGGGGGGTGCAGGGCCGTTGACCAGTGTAGGGGTGGCCAGGTTGAAAGCCTGGCCAGACGTAGAAAATGCTTATTGAAATTCTCAATTATCATAGATTTATAGTGTTTCCTAGCCTCAGTGCAGTGGGCAGCTGGGAGGAGATGCTCTTATTCTCCATGGAGAATAAGTGTCCCAGAACCTTTTGGAGTTTGTGTTGCAGGATGCAAATATCTGTTTTAAAAAGCTAGCCGTTGCTTTCCTAACTGCCTGTGTATATTGGTTCCTAACTTCCCTGAAAAGTTGCATATCGCGGGGGCTATTTGATGCTAATGCAGTTCGCCGCATGATGTTTTTGTGCTGGTCAAGGTCAGTCAGGTCTGGAGTGAAACACGGGCTATATCTGTTCCTGGTCCTACATTTTTTGAATGGGGCATGCTTATTTAAGATTATGAGGAAAGCACTTTTAAAGAATAACCAGGCATCCTCTACTGACGGAATGAGGTCAATATCCTTCCAGGATACCCAGGCCAGGTCGATTAGAAAGGCCTGCTCACTGAAGTGTTTTAGGGAGCGTTTGACAGTGATGAGGGGTGGTCGTTTGACCGCAGACCCATTATGGATGCAAGCAATGAGGCAGTGATCACTGAGATCCTGGTTGAAGACAGTAGAGGTGTATTTGGGGGGCAGGTTGGTCAGGATGATATCTATGAGGGTGGCTGTGTTTACGGATTTGGGGTTGTACCTGGTCGGTTCATTGATAATTTGTGTGAGATTGAGGGCATCAAGCTTAGATTGTAGGATGGCCGGGGTGTTAAGCATGTCCCAGTTTAGGTCACCTAACAGCACGAGCTCGGAAGATAGATGGGGGGCAATTAATTCACATATGGTGTCCAGGGCATAGCTGGTGGCAGAAGGTGGTCTATAGAAAGCGGCAACGGTGAGATACTTGTTTCTGGAAAGGTGGATTTTTAAAAGTAGAAGCTCGAATTGTTTGGGCACAGACCTGGATAGTAAGACAGAACTCTGCAGGCTCTCTCTGCAGAGGATTTCAACTCCGCCCACTTTTGCAGTTCTATCTTGTCGGAAAATGTTATAGTTAGGGATGGAACTTTCAGGGTTTTTTGCTGGTTTTCCTAAGCCAGGATTCAGACACTGCTAGAACATCCGGGCTGGCAGAGTGTGCTAAAGCAGTGAATAAAACAAACTTAGGGAGGAGGCTTCTAATGTTAACAAGCATGAAACCAAGGCTTTTACGGTTACAGAAGTCAACTAATGAGAGCACCTAGGGAATGGGAGTGGAGCTAGGCACAAGGCACTGCAGGGCCTGGATTAACCTCTACATCACCAGAGGAGGAGTAGGATAAGGGTATGGCAAAAGGTTATAAGAACTGGTCATCTAGTACGTTCGGAACAGAGAGTAAAAGGTGCAGGTTTCTGGGCACAGTAGAATATATTCAAGGCATAATGTACAGACAAAGGTATGGTAGGATGTGAATACAGTGGAGGTAAACCTAGGCATTGAGTGACGATGAGTGAGGTATAGTCTCGAGAAACATCAATTACGCAACTAGCATTAGCGCGATACGCAACTAGCGTTAGCGCAATACCTGTAGTCTTCCAGTCATTGCGGTAATGCTAGTTAGCAATGACTCGCAAAACTACATTCAACTCCCTTCAAACTGCACGCAGAGACATATATAAATTGTATCATGAGTTTACCTGAAAAAGTAGAAATAGGGCTTACAGTTGAAGTCAGAAGTTTACATACACTTAAGCTGGATTCATTAAAACTCGTCTTTCAACCACTCCACAAATGTATTGTTAACAAGCTATAGTTTTGGCATGTCGGTTAGGACATTTACTTTGTGCATGATACAAGTCATTTTTCCAACAATTGTTTACAGACAGATTATTTCACTTATAATTCACTGTATCAGAATTCCAGTGGGTCAGAAGTTTACATACACTAAGTTGACTGTGCCTTTAAACAGCTGGGAAGATTCCAGAAAATGATGTCATGGCTTTAGAAGATTCTGATAGGCTAATTAACATAATTTGAGTCAATTGGAGGTGTAACTATGGATGTATTTCAAGGCCTACCTTCAAACTCAGTGCCGCTTTGCTTCACATCATGGGAAAATCTAAAGAATTCAGCCAAGACGTCAGAAAGATAATTGTAGACCTCCACACGTCTGCTTCATCCTTAGGAGCAATTTTCAAATGCCTGAAGGTACGACGTTCATCTGTTCAAACAATAGTACACAAGCATAAACACCATGGGACCACGCAGCCATCATACCGCTCAGGAAGGAGACACATACTGTCTCCTGGAGATGAATTTACTTTGGTGTGAAAAGTGCAAATCAATCCCAGAACAACAGCAAAGGACCTTGTGAAGATGCTGGAGGAAACAGGTACAAAAGTATCTATATTCACATAACCTGAAAGGTCACTCAGCAAGGAAGAAGCCATTGCTCCAAATCTGCCATAATAAAAACCGGACTATGGTTTGCAACTGCACATGGGGACAAAGATCGTACTTGTTGGAGAAATATCCTCTCGTCTGATGAAACAAAAATAGAACTGTTTGGCCATAATGACCATCGTTATGTTTGGAGGAAAAAGGGGAAGGCTTGCAAGCCAAAGAATACCATCCCAACCGTGAAGCACAGGGGTGGCTGCATCATTTTGTGGGGGTGCTTTGCTGGAGGAGAGACTGGTGCACTTCACAAAATAGATGGCATCATGAGGGAGGAAAATTATGTGGATATATTGAAGCAACATCTCAAGACATCAGTCAGGAAGTTAAAGCTTGGTCGCAAATGGGTCTTCCAAATGGACAATGACCCCAAGCATACTTCCAAAGTTGTGGCAAAATGACTTAAGGACAACAAAGTCAAGGTATTGGAGGGGCCATCACAGCGCCTTGACCTCAATCCTATAGAAAATGTATGGGTAGAACTGAAAAAGCGTGTGCGAGCAAGGAGGCCTACAAACCTGACTCAGTTACACCAGCTCAGTCAGGAGGAATGGGACAAAATTCACCCAACTTATTGTGGGAAGCTTGTGGAAGGCTAGCCAAAATGTTTGACCCAAGTTAAACAATTTAAAGGCAATGCTACTGTCATAGTCTAGGTTATGTTGGTAAGGCGGAGTCAGGCACAGGACACAGAGATGAGTAATAATAGTAACTTTACTCACAAATAATCTTTTAGTTTCAAAAACATCATCCGCTCTGTCGGACTGAGCTTCTTCGGGGGGAAAAAGCACAGGTGCGGAGCTTTGGTGGCATACCCGAGTGCTGAGACCGCCAAGCTCCTATCCCAGCCATGACGCGTCCACCTCTACTATAAATGCCAAAGAAGAATCAGGATGAGCCAGCACGGGAGCCGAGGTAAACAGAACCTTCAGGTGACCAAAAGCCCTGTTTGCCCCAGCTGACCACTGAAGCGCACCGCTCCCCCCTTTAGCAAAGAGGTAATGGGAGCCGCTACCTGACCAAAGCCACGGATAAACCTCCGGTAGTAGTTGGTAAACCCCATAAACCGCTGCGCCTCCTTTACCGTGGTTGGAGTCTGCCAATTACGCACGGCTTAAATGCGGTCCTTCTCCATCTCCACCCCTGTCGCAGACAGGCGGTACCCTAGGAAGGAGACGGACTGTTGGAAGAACAGACATTTCTCAGCCTTGACGTACAGGTCGACCAAGCACCTTGCGCACCAGGGACACATGCTCGGCGCATGTAGCGGAGTATATTAGAATGTCATCAATATACAACACTACACCCTGCCCGTGCAGGTCCCTGAAAATCTTGTCTACAAAAGATTGAAAGACTGATGGAGCATTCATCAACCCGTACGGCATGACAAGGTACTCATAGTACCCAGAGATGGTACTAAATGCCGTCTTCCACTCATCCCCCTCCTGGATACGCACCAGGTTGTAAGCGCTCCTTAGATCCAATTTTGTGAAGATGTGCGCCCCGTGCAATGACTCTGTCACACTGGCTATGAGAGGCAGCGGGTAACTGTACTTCACTGTGATCTGATTTATACCTCGATAGTCAATACACGGGCGTAAACCTCCATCCTTCTTCTTCACAAAAAAATAAACTCGAGGAGACAGGTGAAGTGGAAGGCCGACTGTATCCAGCCATTCCATAGTATACCCTCGGGAGCGCGAGCCGAATCCCACTGGATCCAGGTGAAGGAGGGGTGGACAGCGGTGTGGGTTGTTGTGGTAGCTGGGGTGGTGATGATGATGGGGTTGCTGGAAAAACCCCTCTCTCCCATCACTCCATGGTTTGCAGCATGCGATCCATGGCTGTGTCTACACTTTGCAACATATTCGCGTGCTGCTGGACACGCTCCTCCATAGGTAGAGGAGGGCTGTGTGCACCTGCTGACTCCATTGAAGGTGCGTGTTTCTGTCAGAGTCTAGGTGATGTGGGTAAGGTGAGTCAGGCACGGGACACAGAGATGAGTAATAATAGTAACTTTACTCAAGAATAATCTTCCAACAAGGAGAACGAAAATCCAGATTCACATAAACGAGACAACTGACAACAATAAACACGCACAAAACCATGATGGCTCCAGAGGGTTAAATAGGGAAATCATTCAAACGTAATGGGAACCAGGTGTGTAAAATACAGACAAAACAAATGGGAAAAGACATGTAGATCGGTGGAAGCTAGAAATTCGGTGACGTCAACCGCCAAACGCCGCCCGAACAAGGAGAGGCACCGAACAAGGAGAGGCACCAACTACTGCGGAAGTCGTGACAGCTACCAAATACTAATTGAGTGTATGTAAACTTCTGACCCACTGGGAATGTGATGAAAGAAATTAAAGCTGAAATAAATCATTCTCTCTACTATTATTCTGACATTTCACATTCTTAAAATAAAGTGGTGATCCTAACTGACATAAGAGAGGGAATTGTCAATAAATTGCTTTTGACTAAGAAATCGGTTTGAAGAAAATCTGTCCCGCCATTTGCTGCCTTTTGAAATTCCAATGCCCACCCCTGTATTAGGCCATGGGTTTAGCGTTAGCTCATGTCGACAAATGCATTTAAGAGAGTTAAGATTGATAGGGAAATAATTCCTGATTCAAACTCATTTTAGATTTGGTTCATTAAGAAATGCTAGTGGTCATGACTGAATTCAAACGTGAGTTTGGTTCGGAGTGTGGTTTGATGTGGGTGTTGCTTTTGTGTGTTCATAAGTGGAAAGAGTTAGACAAATTATTTTCCAATTAGCCACAAGTTTGCCAGGTGTGCGACCTAGCAAACTTGGTTTGACTTTGGATAGCCTAGCTCTGGGGATAGTTAGGGACAGTCAATAAATGACAAATTGTAAATGGAACAATATTTTCATGTTGCGTATCTTTTAGTTGTCTCATTCAATTCTTTCAATGTTTGTATGTGAATTTCTACAGTTTACAGTTTGAGGTTTTTAAGTAATTTTAAGTCAAAATTTTGTTAAATTGTCCCATGTACATTGTGTAATTTACTAATGGTCCCTAATTATCCTCATAGGGATATCGAATATCAAACCAAATTGACCATGGGCATTACAATCGGGTCACGTGTACCTGCGCTCCGAATTGATGATTACTGAGGTGCTGCCAGCTGTGGGCACGTGGGCTGGATTAAATCAACCAAACACATAGAAAGCTCTTATGGTACCCTTCATTCCATTACATACCATTTTTTCCTATCATCTCGCAAATCTCCAATTTAGATCATTTATGACCAAATTTAAATGATCTTATTTACACTTTGTAGTCAATTTCGACATGAATAAATGTTTCTGTATCATCTCGATCCCACATAGGCTATTTTCAAAAGGAGAAGTTGCCTCTCAGGGGCAGTCACTCTTAACTACAGGTCACACTTAATGTAGCTGAGCCCGGTCGATAAGACACAGCGACAACCCCTAAAACCTGTGTAATCCAGTCACTAAAGCTGCTAAACGCAGTTAATACTAACAACATTACATGGGCAAATCCCTCTCCAAAAGAGAGAACTGGGCTGTGCTATATTGCACAGTGAGTAGAGATTGCAGATGCTCGATAAAGGTGGGGCACAGGTTCTGTTATCGAGTCAGCCTCGATGAGAAATGACAGTCTGCACAGGACACTCAGGGTGCATTGGCACCGGGTCATAATATCTCTGTCTCTCCATCTCTCACTCTCTATCCTTGGCACTGAGACTGGTGTTCTACTGACAACAGGAAAGGCGGTGGGGAACGGTATATCCCATTCCATTAGCCGACACCCTTTATTGCAAAGAGGAGAAATATACAGCCAGCACTAGCTACAGTGGATGGTGAACAAAGAGACCCTGCTGCAATTGAAATGCTGGAGAAAATGCATGCACGCACACTCACACACACGTATTAATCTGTAAACACACAACCACACACATGTATCTGTACCTAATCAATGACATACATGAGCCTTCCTGTTTTGAGGGTTCAGGATGTCCACCTCCATGCATCCCATCTTGTTTCCCGGTCGAGATCCAGCCCTTGGGGGGCCTCCACCGTTAGCCACAAACTGTGGGATTCCACGAAAGGTCCTGTTTGAATCCTGTGGTGCGGGGGCCTTCTGACTAGGATATTGGCCCCTTTTATACACAGAAATAATAAAAAGGGTATTACCCCTTTAGCCGTCTTGCCCACTTATTGTGGATGTGTCTATACGGACACTGTATGGGCTTGAAAAATAAAAGTAATCCTCATAACTAGCTTTGTGGCCCAAACTGTCACAGGGGACACAAAGTGACATGTAGAGGCCTACACAGAGAACAATGTCTGTCTAATCAGTGGCTATATTTAATCCTGTCTGGTGGAACTTCTGTTTTTTTTTATTTTCCAAGCCTCAGTGCTTCATCTTGCTACAAGAGAAACATGCCTGTCTGGTTATCTTGTTTGGCTGTTGAGGGCTTGGAATGTTGGCAGCAAGGGCTACATGTTGGTGAGGGAGAGTTTCAAAATGCCTAACCCCTGTCATGACGTTGACCTGTGGGATAGGTTTATGACAGTCATAAATACCTTTCCCTCCTTTTTCCTCTCTCTACCCTACTGAGGTTACATTTGCAAAACCCTTGGTTAACATAGAGATTCTGGGAACATCAGTAGGTGGGGGGAAATTAACTACATTCTGGAAATCCGAACAATTGAACATATGCGGTGGTACTTAATGAATATGATGTCAGTTCAGTTGTCATCTGAGACATTCTCATCAATGATAAGATGACATAAACTCTACAGTGTAAAGTCTACATATCAGAGTTATCGGATTCAAATGGAATTGTTGTTCAATTTAAATGTTTGAATATGAAATGATTTGTAATGGGATGAAATGTGATTTTAGCTTCTAAAATGAGGGATTTAGATTTTCATAAGATAGGGCTGCTCAATCAGTGGCCCGCCCGGTGAAGGGACATAGGCTATAAAACTTTTCAAACACGCCCTCCTCTCCCTTCCTATATAAGCCCTTGACGACAATAGAACTTCCTGTTCCGGGGCTGTAGGACGATGGTCCTATGTCAGAATGGTTCAGATAATAACTACAGAACGAAGCCAACATCAGCGTGAGCTTTGGTTGCAAATGGTATGAACTTTGAACTCTTATTCACTACAGAAGTGATACCTCCTAGCCGTTGAGTTATTAACCACAGCTGCAAACGCAGGTTAGGAAGGAACAGACAGAGTATCCCGTCTACCACATAACGACGTTACTACAACGTATCCAATTGACCACCAGACACATTCTTCAAAGGACTCGGTTTGGCAACACGGCCTTCCATCTACCACCAACCTACTGAAGCGCAGCTCAGAGTAAATATTTATTGCATTTTACTTTTCCAAATGGGCGGTAATCTAGAATGCATAAGATCTGTATTTACGATAGCCCAGCTTCTTCCCGTTGTTCCTCAGTCTTCCCGCTCCTTCACTCAACCCAGCCCCTTTTCTTTTGTGTAACAATCTGTCATATCTGTTCCGCCCGCTAGGGACGTTTTCCTTTATGACGTAATTTGTAATCAAGTTATGATTTAAATATGTGCATTTGTAATTCTGTGTGATTAGTTAGGTATTTAGTAAATAAATAATTAATCCCAATTTTGTATTGCTGATTCGAATTGTTAGCCAGGGTTCGTGCAGATAACTAAGAATTTACAACTTTCAGATGAGACTGAATTAGGATGAAGATTAATATTGACTGCTATTGATGTAAAATATTACTAGGTCTTTAAGAGTTTATTCGGAAGATAACAGCTCTATGAATATTATTTTGTGGTGCCCGACTCTCTAGTTAATTACATTTACATGATTATCTCAATCAGGTGATATTAATTACGGAGAAATTATTTTAGAGAATAGCATGTCATATCATTTAATCCGGCATAGCCAAAGACACGACAACCCTCAAATAATTATTTTTGTTGAGGTAGCAAATAGATGGGTGGATGGAGAAACGGATGGAGCGATGGATGGATGGACAACTTGACTTAGAAACTGTGGTGCTACAGAGGGAAAGCTAAGTATTATATCAACATGGGGCACATCATTGTTCAGCGTGAGACATCAATAGCCGCAGGCGTTATGTATTTAGCAGAGAGCCCAGTCCAATCTTAGGAATTACTTAGCAAAGTATGTTACAGTAGGTCCCCTGCCAGATGACGAGGTCTCCCAAACCATATGGGTATTTTGAATACATAGGAAGGTAGGAATGTCAAGCTTTAAAACAACTTGCCTAATTGGTTTAGTAACAGTATTTCTGTTTGGACATCTAGTTTTGGCTTGACTCTGTAATGTTCTATCTAGATGGAAATAACTTTTAGGAAGGGGGAACTGCTTTGGATTTTTAGATTGTACGTCAATACGACAACAAGTATGAAACTGTCTTAAATAATTACAATATTTAAAAGGTAATGCAACGCAAAGATATATATTTCTTCACCATGAAAACATCCTTTTATCCTCTCCCCACTGATGCATCGAAGCGGTCTCAGTTCAAGATGACTTTGCCTCAACTTTCAGAGAAGACAGGTCTAAGAGACCAGGCTGACCTCCTCCACGCCTCTCAGAATAGACCTAATTAGTTGAGCCCACTTTTTTCCATTGGATGTTCTTTTTTTATTTAAGGCAGAGGCAGGAGTGACGAGTGGCCGCCTGGTGCCGAGGATGATAGAACTATGCTGACATCAAATTAGAGACAGAGCGAGCAGTACAGAAGAGAAGAGGGAGAGTCCTCAGTGTCTCTGTGAGGGCCGGGGGGCATTCCAGCAAATTCCAAGCCCTGAGATTAAGATTGAAATTATTTTTTTTAAACTAGGGCTTGTTAGTGCCTTTACATGATGTAATGAGCCTGAGGTGGCCATGCTATCTTGATTGGGTTTATTTTCACCCCAGATGAGTTCTGGTGCTACATCACCAGTACACTTACTTCAGATTTAATACTTGAGACTAAATTAAAGTCAAGTTAATAGCACATAAGCACCCAAGGTTTCTTTTCAAGCTATCTACAGTATGTGCCTACTTTGGTGAGTGGGAATCCCACTGTAGGCTCCATTTCCCCCGCAATAATAAAAGTCATCAAGTCAAGAAGTATTAAATGTTTTTAATAGTGATGTCATCTCTCATGGCATTTCTCCACTGCAGATCTTACTTTTATTTATTTAACCTTTATTTAACTGGGCATGTTAGTTTTTTACAATGACGGCCTACCTGGCCAAACCCTAACCCTTACATTCAGAGCATGAACTGACTTGACAGAACTAGCATGTGGTTGAGAACGGTCCAGGACTCTCCACCCTGGTAACTGATCTGATGATTGTTTTTTCCACACTGCACGGATTCTAAATGTGTTGGCCCTTCCTCAGCGCTCGCTCCACACAGCCTTATGGAGTTGTTATTCACACACGGGAGCAGATGTTGCGAAGAGAAAACAGCGTGACAAGATTGTGATCGATGCATACTGCCCCATCAAAATCGCTGCATAATTTGGCGGATGGCATCAGGATAACAACCTGCATTAGCTGGAGACATCTGTCGCCATGGCGCCAGGGTAACTGGGCTGCTACATTCTCTGCTCCTTATTTCAGATAGAAGCAGGACAGCCAATTAGAGTGATTTACAGCTGTGGTCGAGACCACCTTAAAGCCCATTCCCAGCCAAGCAAAAACAAAGGCAAGGCTACCTAGGGCATAAATGGAGAGGCTCACAGAAGACACTGTGAGAGATGTGTAGTGTTTGAGATTAACAAAGCTGTTGGTGGTGGCTCCAAGGTTGTCCTTTAACCAGCTAATTTAGCCTCTAACAACGGTTATTCTGCCACGCAGTTGTCCTCTTTATTTCTTTTTGGAGATAGAAGTTCTAGATCAAATAATATAATCTATGATAGATCTATAATCAACAATAGTAAACATAATGAATTGATAATTGTTCTCTGATTTGCCGTCCATTTCTTCACCATTTCAACGTGGGAAGGATCTGCACATTCTCTGGTTTTGTCCTTTGGTAGAGTTGTAGTTTAAACCACTTCACACACCAGCATCACCCGGCATGTTTTGGTCTTAGAAATTCAACCATTTGCATCCTTAGCTTACACCGTGGTTTGCATGGTCTATAGAATTGTAGCCATTCCATCGTGGGGACTCCATCCCGGCATTCTTTGACTTAATGTACATTTTGGAGTAAGTGGGTTTTATACTCTGTGGAAGAAGAGGCAGTTCTATGACGCCTAATGTGATGTCTGGGCACACGGGGGTGTGGCCACTGACTAGTTAAACTTTATATGAAATCCATACTCTCATTTTGAAGGTTACATCACATTACATCTTCTCACAAATAGTTTCATGTTTAATCAGATACATTTCACAATATCTAGATGTAAACCTGACAGCTGGGAAATGTACACTTTAAGATATACAGTTGTGTGTTTCCTGTCCTTCATGAGATCACCACATGAAACACACCCAAGAACACAGTGGTCACCATCATTCTTCGATGGAAGAAGTTTGGAACCACCAAGCCCTTAAGTGACAAGGACCATTACCACATTCTCAAAACTAGAAACATTGTTTAATTATTCAAAGTTTGATTGTCCAAGGGTCTCTCTGTGTTCCACAGTTTACATTCCAATCTCGAACACGACAGAGCATAGGGACAGCGTATTTTATGACCGACCATAACACAGTCGACTTCCCGCTCTCCCCCTCTGAGAGAGAGCACGCTGTAGCGTGGACCCGCCTGTAACCTGATCCTTCAGGAGCGTTATGAGAACGACAAAGATAAGAGACCTCACCACTGCCCTCATTGTGAATAGAGTTTCTTATATCAATCAAATCTCACAAGACACATCTCACCAGAGAATACATAATGGGGAGAAACCTTACTCCTGCTCTGACAGTGAAAAGTGCTTTACTGCATCAAGTAAATGGAAAGTCCATCAGGCACATTTGAGAAAAAAACGTATCACTAACCAGGTTTCCATCCTACCTTTTTGCGTGAATAAAATACATTTTGGATTAAACATTTCACGACAAGCCTGCTGGAAGCAACAAATTTGTTAGTAAAGTTTCCAAATGTCGACAAAGTAAAATACACTAGACAGGGATGTGATCTTTTTGTGTCTTTAAAATGTATTATGCAAGAACTGGCAGTGAACACGCTTTTATGCGCAAATATTGATATTATAACCATCATATCTTAGTAAACTTGGAGTCACACAATGATTTGTTTTGCGGTCCTCCCACTACGACTCGGGAAAGCATGCAGTTTATTAGGCTAGAGATGAAATAAGGTATGATAAGTGGTGTAGTGGTGCCTGGAGAATTGGATATGCTCTAATTTTGCCCGCCGGCAAAGGAAAGGCACCCTGTGAGAAATTATATAAGAAAGATTCCAAGAACACAGGATGAGATGTTACTATCTGTTGTGCAAGCACTTCCGAGAGTTAATAAACAGTGAACGTGGTGAAATTTGGGGAGCGCATCGTCAGTAGTGTACCTTTGGTTCCTAGGGTGTTTCGGCCTTTCACACTATACACCCTCCCCAAAGGCGGCCAGCGACAGGGTGATCAATCCTACGCTTGCGTCCCATTCCCAATTAGTCATAGGAGTTGCCTTGTTGTTGATAGCCAACATCCCATGGGACTATGCATGGCAGGGGCGTCCTCCTCCCTGAGTCAAGCATTGTTGACCGCATACCTCCTGGCCCTCTCACTTCGGGGCCCAGCTGGGGTCTTTCCTCTTCATCCAGAGCCACTGACTGCTGCCTTCTGCCGCCTCTGATACAGCTTTGATTGCCGAACGCTGGCTCTGGCCCTTAATTCCCAGGTCTCTAAGCAGTCTGGTTGTAGATGTTGCCACAAAACCTCTGCAGCCCACCTCCACTGGTCGGACTTCTGTGTTCCAGCCATGATGCCGTGCTTCGGCAGCTAGATCAGCATAGCGCAGATGTTTTCGCTCATAAGCCTCATCTACTGAGTTTTCCCAGGGTACTGTGAGCTCAATGATGAAGACCTTATTGAGTGAACGGGACCAGAGCACCATGTCAGGTCTTAGGGTGGTGGTTGCGATCTCCGGAGGAAACACAAGTTGCCGGCCAATGTCAGCTAGCATTTTCCAGTCGCGGGCCAAGCGCAGCTGGTCTCGCTCTAATGGTGTAGAGCCGCTCTTCGGTGGTTTAACCCCTTCGCGGACAAAGTTTGTCCGTAAGGAGTGTGATGCTGCTGTGGGTGGTAGGGAGTTGGTGGCAGCTCGCTTGTCCTCCAGGGCGGACGCAAGGTTTTTAAGGACTTGGTTGTGACGCCAAGTGTAGCGTCCTTGGGTGAGGCTTGTTTTACACCCTGTGAGAATGTGCCTGAGGTTGGCTGGCATGGAACAGAGGGCACAGTCCGGATCTTCACCATACCATTGGTGAAGATTAACTGGTGTTGGAAGGACGTCATATGTTGCTCTGATTGAAAAGCTCAACCGCCTCGCTTCCATTATATGAGAAACAGTTACATACACTCTGAATGACATCAAATTATGAATCCCATATTGGTATTTAAAAGTCAGGTCAACCCAAGTTGTACTGTGCAGTAGGCTAATAGTAGGCCTACTATTGAAACTGATAAACTGAGTCAGAAATTCCCAGGTTTCAGATTTTCCCAAAAAATATATTTTTTGGGGGGGGGGTTTGTTCTCAAAGTCACACTTCTTTTAACGCACAAAATGTTATTTTCTAAGTCAATAACAATGCTTAAACTACATCAGGAGACCACTTTTGAGGTCTGGGAAAAATCTAAGAAAGTACCCTTTATTTCAAGTGTGCAGGCACCTAGCACTACCTTTTGATTTGGGTGTTTCCAGCACATGAGATGGAGTTTGCAAAGGAAATGGCCACTGGAATAACGCAAATAATCATGATATGTTTCTAAAAAATAGGCTACATTGTAGCTAGTTAACATTTAATGGAGAAGGTTTTTGGGAAAGCCTTTCCATCTAACAGAAGACAGTTTTCCCTATCATTAGCGTCGCTATATTTTTCCTGTTCCTTAATTGTTTGAAACTTAGATATTTTACTTCATATTATGAGGTATGTCTTACCTCAGCTGCATATAGCCAAAATCCCACCATAGAAATGTAGAGGCAATTATTTGTATAAAGACTTCGTCATATGCGGTCACCTGTTCCTATGGGTTTTCTTTCAACTTTGTTTCATTGTCTACCAGCCAAATGCATTATCTTATGCAACTCATGTTGCATCTTTAACCCCCTCTTTCTAATGCATAATTCCATCTCTGTCCATGAAACCGATTGTATGTGCAGTGCGCATTTTTAGAACGTGTTTTCCCGCAAAATGCATTTTGGAACATTCATTTGTAGGCCTACTGCCGTGTGTAGATAGCTGGGCCTAAAATGGGAAGAAATACTAGTTTATCAACATTTTAAACTAAACATTCTGATCTGTTCCATCAGCCCTATTAGTTAATATGGCGTACACAGTTGAAGTCGAAAGTTTACATACACCTTAGCCACCTTAAATTGTTTAACTTGGGTCAAACTTTTCAGCTGGCCTTCCACAAGCTTCCCACAAGAAGTTGGGTGAATTTTGGCCCATTCCTCCTGACAGAGCTGGTGTAACTGAGTCAGTTTGTTGGCCTCCTTGCTCACACATGCTATTTCAGTTCTGCCCACTAATTTTCTATAGGCTTGAGTTTAGGGCTTTGTGATGGCCCCTCCAATAACTTGACTTTGTTGTCCTTCAGCCATTGTGCCACAACTTTGGAAGTATGCTTGAGGTCATTGTCCATTTGCAAGACCCATTTTCAACCAAGCTTTAACTTCCTGACTGATGTCTTGAGATGTTGCTTCAATTTATCCACATAATCTTCCTGCCTCATGATGCCACCTATTTTGTGAAGTGCACCAGTCCCTTCTGCAGCAAAACACCCCCACAACATGATGCTGTCACCCCTGTGCTTCACGGTTGGGATGGTGTTCTTCGGCTTGCAAGCCTCCCCCTTTTTCCTCCAAACATAACGATGGTCATTATGGCCAAACAATTCTATTTTTGTTTCATCAGACCAGAGGATATTTCTCCAAAAAGTATGATCTTCGTCCCCATGTGCAGTTGCAAAACGTAGTCTGGCTTTTTTATGGCAGTTTTGGAGCAGTGGCTTCTTCCTTGCTGAGCAACCTTTCAGGTTATGTCGATGTTGGACTCGTTTTACTGTGGCTATAGTTACTTTTGTACCTGTTTCCTCCACATCTTCACAAGGTCCTTTGCTGTTGTTCTGGGATTGATTTGCACTTTTCGCCCCAAAGTACATTTCCCCCTCTATGAGACAGAATGTGTCTCCTTCCTGAGTGGTATGACAGCTGCGTGGTCCCATGGTGTTTATACTTGCATACTATTGTTTGTACAGATGTACGTGGTACCTTCAGGCATTTGGAAATTGACCTAAGGATGAACCAGACTTGTGGTCTACACATTTTCTTCTGGGGTCTTGGCTGATTTCTTTTGATTTTCCCATGATGTCAAGCAAAGAGGCACTGAGTTTGAAGATAGGCCTTGAAATACATCCACAGGTATTAGCCAGAAGCTTCTAACGCCATGGCATCATTTTCTGGAATTTTCCAAGCTGTTTAAAGGCACAGTCAACTTAGTGTATGTAAACTTCTGACCCACTGGAATTGTGATACAGTGAATGATAAGTGAAATAATCTGTCTGTAAACAATTGTTGCAAAAATGTATTGTGTCATGCACAAAGTAGATGTCCTTAACCAAACTATAGTTTGTTGACAAGAAAGTTTGTGGAGTGGTTGAAAAACGAGTTTGAATGATTCCAACTTCAATTGTACCTCCACTACACTACTTTGATACCTATCAGGGGGGATTAAGAAATGAGTATACCCAATGCCCACTGAAACATACGTGCGTATACAGAGTATATGAGTTGTTGGCTAGAGCGCACGTGCCAATACCAGAGTGGGCACATACAGTGGCTTGCAAAAGTATTCATCCCCCTTGGCATTATTCCTATTTTGTTACAACCTGGAATTAAAATAGATTTTTTGTTTGTATCATTTGATTTACACAACATGCCTACCACTTTGAAGATGCAACATATTTTTTATTGTGTAACAAGCAAGATATAAGACACAAAAAGACAGAACTTGAGCATCATATCTATTCATCCACCGCAAAGTCAATACTTTGTAGAACCACCTTTTGCAGCAATTACAGCTGCAAGTCTCTTGGGGTATGTCTCTATAAGCTTGGCACATCTAGCTACTGGGAATTTTGTACATTCTTCAAGGAAAAACTGCTCCAGCTCCTTCAAGTTGGATGGGTTCCGCTGGTGTACAGCAATCTTTAAGTCATACCACAGATTCTCAATTGAATTGAAGTCTGGGTTTCGACTAGGCCAGTCCAAGACATTTACATGTTTCCCTTTAAACCACTTACTTTAACAGTATGCTTAGGGTCATTGTCCTGCTGGAAGGTGAACCTCCGTCCCAGTCTCAAATCTCTGGAAGACTGAAGCATATATATGCACCACTTTTCCGTTTTAGAATTTTTTTTGAAACAAGTTATTTTGTTCATTTCACTTCACCAATTTGGAATATTTTGTGTATGTCCATTACATGAAATCCAAATAAAAATCTATTTAAATTACAGGCTGTAATGCAACAAAATAGTAAAATCGCCAAGGGGGATGAATACTTTTGCAAGGCACTGTACACAATATAATGTAAAACATTTTTTATGACAAACCATCAGTAGACTTGAAAATGTCATGAAACCCATTTAACATGTATTTTTTATTCGGGACATGGGAATTTAACCCCAAAAGTTATTTTGATGTGCACTGTGTCATCAAGCACAGCCTTTTATCTGCAACAAGTCAATTTGATGAAAACACATCTCTGGTGGGGAAATGAAAACACATCTCTGTGGGGCTACGTTGTTATCAATTCACCAGCGGAAGCCCTATTCTTCCTCTCAATGTGGGAAGGGCTTCACAACATCAAGAAAATGAACAGTCCATCAGAGACTGCACACTGGAGAATGGCCAAATGTCGCGTTCACGTGCTAGTCAGGACTAGGAAACGGCACGTGTAGAACTACAGCCAATTAGCAAGTCGGAAATGTAATATTTTTTTAGTTGAGACTAGCACATGAACTCGGCATTACTCCTGCTCTGACTATGGTAAGTGTTGAATTTCAGTGTGTATAGAATAGAAACAATTTGTGCGTTCCTTTGCCCAGGTGTTGTGGGTAGGTGGATAGGTATTTTAAGTATCAGCTAACCACGTCATATATTATAGCAATCTGTCAGTCATTCACACAATCGTTGACATGGCATGCAACCATTAGTTGATGCATGCAACTTCTGAGCAGGGGAGCGTGACTGGAATCACTGCTCCGACTGTGGAAGGGGCTTCTCAACAAAGGGAAACATGAAGGCCCACCAGCACAAACAATATTAACCTTTTTTTCTGTTGCTATTAAGATGTTTTATTTTCCTTTTCTGCATTTACACAATAACAATGTCGAGTGAAAAAAAATGAAGCGCTGCTAGGGTACACAATGGTAAGTCTCTGTAGATAGGTGCTATTTGGTAAAAGGGTTTGTTGGTTATCTTTGGTAAAGAGGTTAATTGGTCATCAAGGTGGACCAAGGCACTCTTCATATAGTTAACATTGCTTCATTGTTACGCCATCCTCAATGGGAAAAAAAAAACATTTTGGTTGTTTCCTTAACTCTGACGGGTTTCGGCAGTATGGCCTTCATCGTTGAGTATAATGCAATTATACAATGTCTTCTTTTGAACAAATCATGTTCCAGTCAACCCTGATTGGTGAGGGAATGGTCACAGAATGGTCATTGGTGGACAGTACATAGTAAGCAACGATAGTCCAGCTTGACTCGGGTAGCAGACCTCTATAGCTTCTACACCCCTCCAACCCCCTCATGCTCTAACATAAGGCCGCTATAAAATATATAATGTCAGAGATAACAGTAAGAGTCGTTGTTCCAAAGGTGGTAATGCAGGTGACAAGCTTAGGTACAAAATAAGTGGCAGGTAGCCTAGTGGTTAGAGCGTTGGACTAGTAACCGGAAGGTTGCAAGATTGAATCCCCGGAAGGATGCAAGATTGAATCCCCGAGCTGACGAAGTAAAAATGTGTTGTTCTGCCCCAGAACAAGGCTGTCATTGAAAATAACTATTTGTTCTTAACTGACTTGCCTAGTAAAATAAAAATTTAAAAACACATTGGGCATATTGGTGAAACCTCTCACTTTGACCCTTCCTCTCTGATAATACTATAATATTACAGCACACACTATGTGAAACTTTGCTTCCCTGCCAGCAGTTTCCTGTAGGTAGGTGGGTTCAACCACTTAGCTGTTAAGAAGTTTAACACATATAAGCTTGGGAACTAATAAGATAGAAGTGACATAGTCTAGTGTTATTTTTAACTCTTCATGACAGTAGTCTTGTTTAGCTCAGTGGAGCCCCATTTAGAGACCGATATGATACCTGCAATGATCCTGTTCTGGAGCGCAGGTAGGATGTTGTTACATTGACATACACTGTTAGTGACATATGTTTTGATATTGTATGTTTTTTCTTAGTAAAAGAACATGCAACTGGAAGAGGACTGTAAACATTTGGCTCAAAGTAGGACAATTATGTGATCACCTGAAAATGTACTTCACTTCCCCACTCTGTTTTCCTCTCTGTTGTTTACAGCTGAATTATCCATCAGACTGGTGAATGGGACCAGTTCCTGCTCTGGGTCAGCGGAAGTATTTTATGAAGGAGAGTGGTTAGGTCTATGTCCTTCTTGGTCGTGGAGAGTGAGAGAGGCTAAGGTTTTGTGTAGAGAACTGGGCTTTGTGAATGTTGTAGCTACATCAAGAAGACCTCCATTTGAAAAGGGTCGAGGAGGAGTCAAGGCATTTGATTGCAGGGGAGAGGTGTCGTCTCTTAGAGATTGTAATTCCAGAGGAGGACCAGGTTTCTGTGATGGTGTCAATTATATTAATGTGACCTGTTCAGGTAAGACATTACTATTATTGTGAGATTTATTTGTACATTTGATATATATCTAACCTGCAAAGAGAGGTTAAAATGTTAATTGAAGGGGAATGTGTACCAAACCAATGATAAGGCTATCTTCACATCATGAAAGGTCATGTTAATGTTCATTTCTCCTTTCTCCTCTCTTCTCCACTCTCTTTCTTCATCCCCCGTGTCTCTCTTTACTCCTCTCTCTCTGTTTCTCTCTCTCTCCACTGTCTCTGTCTTTCTTTCCTCTCTCTCTTTCTCCTCAGATCTCCAGGCTCAAAGTGTCAGCCCACCAGGTTGGTAGAGTATAAATCTACATCTATATCAAAGCAAATCAAATATTATTTGTCACATGCTTCAAATACAACAGGTGTAGACTTTACCGTGAAATGCTTACTTACAAGCCCTTAACCAACAATGCAGTTAAGAAAAATAAGAGTTAAGAAAATATTTACTAAACAAACTAAAGTTAAAAAAAATAGAAGACCAACAATAAAATAACAATAACGAGGCTATATACAGGGGGTACTGGTATCGAGTCAATAAACAGAGTAGCAGCACCGTAAAAAAAAAAAAAGTGGAGGGGTCAATGTAAATAGTAAAGCCATTTGATTAGCTATTCAGCAGTTTTATGGCTTGGGGGTAGAAGCTGTTAAGAAGCCTTTTGGACCTAGACTTTTGGACCTAGACTGCTCCGGTACCGTGCAGTAGCAGAGAGAACTGTCTATGATTAGGGTGTCTGGAGTCTTTGGCAATTTTTTGGGCCTTCATCTGACACCGCCTGGTATAGAGGTACTGGATGGCAGGAAGCTTGGCCCCAGTGACGTACTGGGCCATATGCACTACCCTCTGTAGTGTCTTGCCGTCGGAGGCTGAGCAGTTGCCATAGCAGGCGGTGATGCTACCAGTCCGAATGCTCTCGAATGCTCTCGACTTTTTGAGGATCTGAGGACCCATGCCAAATCTTCAAGTCTCCTGAGGGGGAATAGGCATCGCCATGCCCTCTTCACGACTGTCTTGGGGTGTTTGGACCATGATAGTTTGTGGATACCAAAGAACATGAGGCTCTCAACCTGCTCCACTACAGCCCCATCGGTGAGAATGGGGTTGTGCACAGCCCTCCTTTTCCTGTAGTCCACGATCATCTCCTTTGACTCATGTTGAGGGAGAGGTTGTTGTCCTGGCACCACACTGCCAGGTCACTGACCTCCTCCCTATAGGCTGTCTCATCGTTGTCGGTGATCAGGCCTACCACCGTTGTGTTTGTCGGCAAACCTAATGATGGTGTTGGAGTTGTGCATGGCTACACAGTCATGGCTGGAAAAAAAATAATGAGTACTGTTTTATGGAACTACTAATACATCTCAACCACAAAGCATTACTGTTGTTGAAATAACAGAAGCACTGCCAGAATCTGTCCTCACCACTTTGTTTTCCTCTCTGCTGTTTACATTTGAATTATCCATCAGACTGGTGAATGGGACCAGTTCCTGCTCTGGGATAGTGGAGGCCTTTTATGAAGCAGCGTGGTTAGGTCTATGTTCTAGATGGTGAAACCTGACCAAAGCTAAAGTTGTGTGTAGAGAACTGGGCTGTGTGAATACTATAGCTGCATCTAGAGGACCTCCGGTTGAAGAGAGAAGAGGAGGAGTCAAACTTTTGGGTTGCAGGGGAGAGGAGTCTTCTCTTAGAGCATGTGACATCAGAGGAGGACCTGGTGTCTGTGATGGTAGATATTATGGTCATGTGATCTGTTCAGGTAAGAAACTTGTAGTGTTGTTAGATTTTCTCGTACATTACATTTGCATTCATCATATTGTTAAGGAAATGAGAACATTTCATTTAAAGGGATGGATAAATGTGAGACTAATTTTGACATGATATTTGTATTTGTCATATTGGTTTATGGGAGATGTGCATATCATTGTAGTTAAGATGTTATTAAAGTGAAGCTGCCTGATGGATGTCCTGCTGTACACGCCGTACTAAACAACAATAACAAGTACTGTTTCACGGAAGTACTAATACTTCTCAGCCACAGAGCATCAATGTTGTTAGAATATCAGAAGCACTGCCAGAATCTGTCCTCACGGCTGTGTTTTCCCCTCTGCTGTTTACAGCTGAGTAATCCTTCAAGATGGGTGAATGGGATCAGTTCCTGCTCTGGGACAGTGGAAGACTTTTATGAAAGAGAGTGGTAAAGGTCTATGTTTTTGGTGGTTTTGGGGCATGAGGCTAGCTAAGATTGTGTGTAGAGAGGTGGGCTGTGGGAATGAAGTAGCTACATCTATAGGACATCTGTTTTAGAAGGATAAAGTAGTTGTCGGACGGAGTTGTAGGGGAGATGAGTCTTCTCTGGAACAGTGTCGCATTTTTGAAGGAGGACCTGGTGCCTGTGAGATTTTATGAACGTCATGTGATCTGTTCAGGTAAGAAACTGCTAGTATTGTGAGATGTATTTTTACAATATATTTAATTTTATCGTATTTTTGTTATTTATTTCATTAAAAGAGAGGGAGATATGTGAGCTGCATTATTCCCAACCTTATCCTGAGTGACAAAAAAACAACAACATTTAACCTCAAACAGCATTAACCATAGCAAACTACAATATTTTATCCAACATATTTGTGTTAAGTCCTTGACAGTTTCATCAACAAAACTAATTGAATGTTCAACCAACTCTTTTTCTCCAGAATCTGTGCGGCTTGTGGATGGAGCTGGGTTCTGCTCCGGAAGAGTGGAGGTGAAGTCAAGTCAGTCCGGGGCCTCAGTGTGCGAAGCTGACTTTGACCGGCAGGATGCAGAGGCAATCTGCGGGGAGCTTGGCAGTGGGGCTCCTGCAGCTCTACAGGAGGGGCTCTATGGAGAAGGGCAGGGTCAGACCTGGGATAAAGAGTTCCAGTGTAAAAGCAATGAGTCCCTTCTCCTGGACCGTGACACCTCAGACAGAAAAAAATAACAACTGCCTATCTGGTAATGCTGTTGGACTCACCAGCTCAGGTAAGAAACCGTTGGTCACTCAATAAACATTGTTTCTCACCTACAGTATAATAGAATATGAGAGGCAAACATTCGGAAAGTTTTCAGACCCCTTGTTACGTTAAAGGCTTATTCTAAAATTGATTAAATTGTTTTTTCCCGCTCCTCAATCTACACACAATATCCCATAATGACTACAAATACAAAACTGAAATATCACATTTACATAAGTATTCAGACACTTTACTCAGTACATTGTTGAAACACCTTTGGCAGCGATTACAGCATTGAGTCTTCTTGGGTATGATGCTACAAGCTTGTAGCACTTCTATTTGGGGAGTTTCTCCCACTCTTCACTGCAGATCATCTCAAGCTCTGCCAGGTTGGATGGGGAGCGTCGCTTCACAGCTATTTGCAGGTCTCTCCAGAGATGGTCGGTCAGGTTCAAGTTCGGGCTCTGGTTGGGCCACTCAAGGACATTCAGAGAATTGTCTCGAAGCCATTCCTGCCTTGTCTTGGCTGTGTGCTTAGGGTTGTTGTTCTGTAAGAAGGTGAACCCAGTCTGAGGTCAAGAGCACTCTGGAGCAGGTTGCAGGTTTTCATTAAAGATCTCTCTGTACTTTGCTCCGTACATCTTTGCCTCGATCCTCACTAGTCTCCCAGTCCCTGCCGCTGAAAAACATCCCCACAGCATGATGCTGCCAACACCATGCTTCACTGTAGGGATGGTGCCAGGTTTCCTCCAGACGTGACACTGGACATTAAGGCCAAAGAGTTCAATCTTGGTTTCATCAGACCAGAGAATCTTGTTTCTCATGGTCTGAGAGTCTTTAGGTGCCTTTTGGCAAACTCCAAGCGGGCTGTCATGTGCCTTTTACTGAGGAGTGGCTTCCGTCTGGCCACTCCACCATAAAGGCCTCATTGGTAGAGTGCTGCAGAGATGGTTGTCCTTTGGAAAGCTTCTCCCATCTCCAGATAGGAACTATGGAGCTCTGTCAGAGTGATCATCGGGTCTTGGCCACCTTCCTGACCAATACCCTTCTCCCACAATTGGCCAATTTTGCCAGGCGACCAGCTCTAGGAAGACTCTCCATTTAAGAATGATGGAGGCCACTATGTTCTTGGGGACATTCAATGCTGCAGACATTTTTTGGTACCCTTACCCAGATCTGCGTCTCGACACAATACTGTCTTGGGGCTCTATGGACAATTCCTTCAACCTCATGGATTGGTGTTTGCTCTGACATACTGTCAACAGTGGGAACTTATATAGACAGGTGTGTGCCTTTCCAAATCATGTCCAATCAATTGATTTGATCACTGGTGGACTCCAATCATTTGAACACAATCAATGGAAACAGGATGCATTCTGAGCTTAATTTCAAGTCTCATAGCAAAGGGTCTGAATAGTTATGTAAATAAGTTATGTCATGGAAATAAGCACTAAGGACCCCAGAGTCAAGCTAAATGAATTTGTTCACGCCAGTGGAGAGATTACAGACAAACACCACTTCGTGTGGAAGTTTGTCAGAAGTTCTGACGAGGTATTTCCCCCTCGGCATATTTATACTATCGCTATACTACGGGTTACACACAGATAGTCAAGTGCATCCTTTGTCTGCTGCAGAGGAGGAGAACACCTGGCAACCACAGTCTAGGCGTTCAGCCAATATTTCCACTCCCGCTGAGCCGACCTTGTGAGAGCAAACCTCAGACACCCTGTCCATCTACAACAGGTGCATTTTTAAGTATGCAACAGGTCAAACATGTATGATAAGTGTAAGACACTGAATAAGCAGAAAGAGACTTCCACTACAGGTAGAATTCCACTACAGGTATTTCTGTTTAGAATTTTTTTGACATTTGCAAAAATTAAATAAATAAAAAACGTTTTTGCTTTGTCATTATGTGGTATTGTGTGTAGATTGCTATAGATTTTTTTTATTGAATCCATTTTAGAATAAGGCTGTAACGTAACAAAATGTGTAAAACGTCAAGGGGTCTGAATACTTTCCGAAGGCACTATAGGTGTGCTTTTGTGAGAAAATAAGTATGATTACCATCTCTCTCTTCTTTTTCTATTATTTC
Source organism: Oncorhynchus masou masou (assembly GCF_036934945.1). Classification (NCBI taxonomy): domain Eukaryota; kingdom Metazoa; phylum Chordata; class Actinopteri; order Salmoniformes; family Salmonidae; genus Oncorhynchus; species Oncorhynchus masou. The sequence goes on along the minus strand of NC_088234.1, from coordinate 22,430,527 downwards.
CTTTTCTCAGAGGTTGATTATGTGAGGCTGGTGGAAGGAGGCAGTCGCTGTGCTGGTGTTGTGGAGGACTGTGGGAACTGATGACTGGGAGGATGTGGCTACAGTCGTGTGTAGACAGCTGGGTTGTGGCTCCACTGTTTCAGTACTACCTGGTGGTAACACCATTAAAGGGATTGGAATTGGCTGTGCCTGCACTGAGGGAGTGTAAAAGACCATAATGTCTTGACTATTCATTCATAGTGATCTGCTCAGTTAATAACAAGTTAAATTACATTATACAACGGGTAAGTCCAATCCTGAATGCTGATTGGTTAAAACTGCATTCCAGCCGGTGTCTATTCCGCAAGTTTCCACGGCTAAATCTATGATATTAAAATGCCTATTTATTCTGTTCCATTGCGCAATCCACTGTCTCAGCAGCCCAGCCAAGCAACGTATAAACTTCATCTCCACTATAAAAAGCATCTAGACATTATCTCACATTTCTTTCAGACTAACATTTAGTTTTCAAAGAGATTTGTATAAAACTTGCTGTCTGTCTCTCCGACATTTGCAACATTGTTTCAATATTCAAATTTGATCTCCTGCTGTCCCATGGTAAAGAACGTGTCGCCTGTCGGGACGAGACAGAAAGGCTGGCAGCGTTTCTCAGCCTGTCGAAATCATGAATCAGTTGGCATCATTTTTATGGATATATACAAAAAAAAAACTGAAAAACGTTAAAACGAAACGCAGCTAATTTTCAGTCTTTCCAGCATCAGTTAGAAGTGATTGTGTTATCTTTGTTGTTGGCCAGCTCCTCTGAACAACAGTGTCCTGACGAGTGAGCACATTTTCTATGCCAGACGAAATCGCGCGTCATTACCTTATTGTTATGGATGTATGCAAATCAATGTCACTAAAAAACAGCTTAAACAAATACAAATGAAGCTACTTTGCTGTTCTGGCTGCACTTTTTGATGTGACTGAGTTAGACATCTAGCAAGCAAAGGATAAGAACGTTGCTCGTCAGAACGGCAATGTAAGATTTAGAACGAACGACTGGGTCGCGACCATACATACAGAACCAAAAGACTCAACGCGTCTCTAGCAACCCTAGATTTGTGTCGGGACTAAAGCTTGTGGAAGGATGAAGTAGCATGAATAAATTCATCAAAATAAGTTTTTAATTAAAATATGTAAATCATTTTATGAATATGTTGGTAAGAAGATCCGAGGCTGTAAACCAAAGTTGCTTCAACAAACTACTGAGTAAAGGGTTTGAATACTTATGTAAATGTGATATTTCAGTATTTTTTATATTTACTACATTTGCAAAAATGTCTAAAAAAGTTTTTTTATGGGGTATTGTGTGTAGATTGATGAGGGGGGAAAACGATTTAATCCATTTTAGAGTCAAGGGGTCTGAATACTTTCTGAATGCACTCTGTTGTCTTAGTGACTGTAGGCCCACTACTTATGTTGGCCTGTGAGGAGGGGCGGCTAGCACTGTTACATGCTGCTGTTATTGTCATATCACAACGAAACCAGTTGAATAGGTTCTTCCTGTTCTCTTTTATTGTTACAGATCTCCTGGTCCAGCCTGATATCTCTCTGACTGACTCAATGGGAGGGGTCTTCAGGGGCCACCAGGGGCCCGCCATGTTCAGGGGCTACAACTTCACCATCACCTGCTCCACTCAGCCATAGTACCCAGAAGGCTCCTTCCTCCTCACGTTCACCAGCTCAAACAGAACCCAGACAGCTGTCAATGACTGCTGCCTTCCTCTTCCCTGCTGCAGACGACTCCCACCAAGGGGACGACAGCTGTGTTTTTGAGAATTATGTTTTCTCCCATAACTTCTCCCTCACTGTCACAGGTAACAGAGCATGAACCAGAATTATAACTTTGTCATTGACAGATTTCCCACAGAGCTATCTGATGATGATCAGTCCCTTCATGAAACGTGTTTCTGTTTGCAGCCAAACTTCATCATCAGACACCTTGTAGTGCTGCTGATCCTACTGACAGCCAACACCACCTCCTACCTGTACTTCAAGGTAAAGACATTAATTCAGACGTGACAAGTCAAATGTTTGTATTTGAGCAGATTGATATTTCAATTGTTGTGAGGGGCTGATTTGTTATGGGGGTGTCCCCCATTTTTTTGTTTAATGACTGATTGAATATATTTGTAGTCTGGTACAGTAGATAACAGTCACAGATACAGTCTAGTTATGTCATTAACAGTTATGTATCCATTGGGGGAGGGAGAGATGGACATATATAGTGTATATACACTGAGTATACCAAACATTAGGAACACCTTACTAATATTGAGATGCATGAATTTAATGCTAAGAGTGTGCAAAGTTGTCAAGGCAAAGGGTGGCTACTTTGAAGAATCTCAAATATAAAATATATTTTGGTTTAACACTTTTGGTTGCTACATGATTCCATATGTGTTATTTCATAGTTTTGATGTCTTCACTATTATTCTACAATGTAGAAAATAGTCAAAATAAAGAAAAGGCCTGTAATGAGTAGGTGTCATATATATACACTGCTCAAAAAAATAAAGGGAACACTTAAACAACACAATGTAACTCCAAGTCAATCACACTTCTGTGAAATCAAACTGTCCACTTAGGAAGCAAAACTGATTGACAATAAATTTCACATGCTGTTGTGCAAATGGAATAGACAACAGGTGGAAATTATAGGCAATTAGCAAGACACCCCCAATAAAGTAGTGGTTCTGCAGGTGGTGACCACAGACCACTTCTCAGTTCCTATTGCATCCTGGCTGATGTTTTGGTCACTTTTGAATGCTGGCGGTGCTTTCACTCTAGTGGTAGCATGAGACAGAGTCTACAACCCAACCAAGTGGCTCAGGTAGTGCAGCTCATCCAGGATGGCACATCAATGCGAGCTGTGGCAAGAAGGTTTGCTGTGTCTGTCAGCGTAGTATCCAGAGCATGGAGGCGCTACCAGGAGACAGGCCAGTACATCAGGAGACGTAGAGGAGGCCAACAACCCAGCAGCAGGACCGCTACCTCCGCCAGGTTCACACTGAGCACATGTGACAGACGTGACAGAGTCTGGAGACGCCGTGGAGAACATTCTGCTGCCTGCAACATTCTCCAGCATGACCGGTTTGGCGGTGGGTCAGTCATGGTGTGGGGTGGCATTTCTTTGGGTGGCCGCACAGCCCTCCATGTGCTCGTCAGACCCCTTGTGAGACCATATGCTGGTGCGGTTGGCCCTGGGTTCCTCCTAATGCAAGACAATGCTAGACCTCATGTGGCTGGAGTGTGTCAGCAGTTCCTGCAAGAGGAAGGCATTGATGCTATGGACTGGCCCGCCCGTTCCCCAGGCCTGAATCCAATTGAGCACATCTGGGACATCATGTCTCGCTCCATCCACCAACGCCACGTTGCACCACAGACTGTCCAGGAGTTGGCGGATGCTTTAGTCCAGGTCTGGGAGGAGATCCCTCAGGAGACCATCCGTCACCTCATCAGGAGCATGCCCAGGCATTGTAGGGAGGTCATACAGGCACGTGGAGGCCACACACACTACTGAGCCTCATTTTGACTTGTTTTAAGGACATTACATCAAAGTTGAATCAGCCTGTAGTGTGGTTTTCCACTTTAATTTTGAGTGTGACTCCAGACCTCCATGGGTTGATAAATTTGATTTCCATTGATAATTTTTGTGTGATTTTGTTGTCAGCACATTCAACTGTGTAAAGAAAAAAGTATTTAATAAGAATATTTCATTCATTCAGATCTAGGATGTGTTATTTTAGTGTTCCCTTTATTTTTTTGAGCAGTGTATATACACACACAACTGAACAAAAATGTAAACGCAAGGTGTTGGTTTCATGAGCTGAAATGTAAAAAAAAAAAAATCACTGAAATCTTCCATACGCACAAAAAACATTTTTTTCCCAAATGTTGTGCACAAATTTGTTTTATCCATTTGTGAGCGTTTCTCCTTTGCCAAGATAATCCATCCACCTGACAGGTGTGACATATCAAGAATCTGATGAAACAGCATGATCATTACACAAGGTGCACCTTGTGCTGGGGACAATAAAAGGCCACTTTATAATGTGCAGTTCTGTCACACAACACAATGCCACAGATGTCTCAAGTTTTGAGAGCGTGACTGCGGGAATGTCTACCAGAGCGGTTGCCAGATAATTGAATGTTCATTTCTCTACCATAAACGGCCTCCAATGTGGTTTTACAGAATTTGGCAGTACGTCCAAACGGCCTCACAACCGCAGACCAAATGTAACCACGCCAGCCCAGGACCTCAACATCCGGCTTCTTCACCCGTGGCATCGTCTGAGATGGCGGGTGACGGGCATGGATCTTTATGTCAATGCCATGGAGATCGCCTCTCTGCGCTCCAGAGCTGAAGCCGGAGGATAGTAGCCCAGGGGACGGAGTAGGACAACAATGATCCCACACGCTGATCTGATGTAAGTCCTGCATTTTAAAATCCATCGTCAGCCGCGCAATTGTGTATAAAATGTGGTTCAAACTTCAACAACAAAAGTTCAGAATGTGTTTATACATTTATAGCCTTGGAAGAAATCTTAAAGGAGTGACTGCAAAAACCCTTACTCTTTTTTGTATTATTATTGTTTTGACATGTATAACTTTTAAGAGACTAACTCATTTATACATTGTATTGCTTTTTGCCTTTGTTTATGTTGCATATCCTATCCTGTATACTCTAAGATTCTTTATCTGGAAGTGTTACCATATATTATTATGACCATCCGCCGGCATTCAATCCGATTGCACATCGTAGCACGCTTGTCATCTAAAGCTATAATCCTTAATTAGGGAAACTGACACGACCATTTGGGATGTTACAACAACAAAGAAGTTACTACAAACAACAAACACTAGTTGACATCATTACAGGCTTGATAGAACAACAGAATATGTACTGCAATTAGTTTGCACCACGCTGTCGGAGGCTCCTCTCCTCCGTTTCTCTTCCCTTTCAACAACAAGACAAAAACAATAACAAAGGCCCTGGGGCGAACAATAGGCTGTTTCCCCTAACCTGGATCTGTAAAGGTCATTTCCGATTGAGCCGACATCTGCTGTCTTTACCGTGAATGTGATCTCCACGAATGCAGAAACATTGCCTTTAAAATCAGCATGGTCGACAGCACTCTACAATCGGATTAAATCCTGGCCTTTTGTATTTTTAAAAGGGGGACATTTTTTTCACAAGTTATTTTGGTTGGTTGTTTTGTTTTTGTTTATCTCATGTTATTCATGATAAATGTTATGATTTTAATTATGATGTATATTATTGTTATGATGCTAGTAGTACAGTGCATTCATAAAGTATTCAGACCGGGCCTCCCGGGTGGCGCAGTGGTTAAGGGCGCTGTACTGCAGCGCCAGCTGTGCCACCAGAGACTCTGGGTTCGCGCCTCTGGGTTCTGTCGCAACCGGGAGGTCCGTGGGGCGACGCACAATTGGCCTAGCGTTGTCCGGGTTAGTCGGTAGGGATATCCTTGTCTCATCATGCACCAGCGACTCCTGTGGCGGGCCGGGCGCAGTGCGCGCTAACCAAGGTTGCCAGGTGCACGGTGTGTCCTCCGACACATTGGTGCGGCTGGCTTCCGGGTTGGATGGCGCTGTGTTAAGAAGCAGTGCAGCTTGGTTGGGTTGTGTATTGGAGGACACATGACTTTCAACCTTCGTCTCTCCTGAGCCTGTACAGGGGTTGTAGCGATGAGACAAGATAGTAGCTACTAAAACAATTGGATACCACAAAATTGGGGAGTAAAATATATTAAATAATCAAAAAAAGAGAGTATTCACACCCCTGGACTTTTTTCCACATTTTCCACATTCTAAAATTAAACATTTTTCTCAAATCTACACACAATAACCCAGAAAAACAGAGCGAAAACAGGTTTTTAGAATTCTTTGGAAGCCATTCCTCAGTAAAAGGCACATGACAGCCCGCTTGGAGTTTGCTAAAAAGCACCTAAAGGACTCTCAGAACATGAGAAACATGATTCTCAGTTCTGATGAAACCAAGATTGAACTCTTTGAACTGAATGTCAAGCATCACGTCTGGAGGAAACCTGGTGGTGGCAGCATCAGGCTGTGGGGATGTTTTTCAGCGGCAGGGACTGGGAGACTATTCAGGATTGAGGGAAAGATGAACGGAGCAAAGTACAGAGAGATCCTTGATGAAACCTGCTCCAGAGCGCTCAGGACCTCAGACTGGGGCAAAGGTTCACCTTCCAACAAGACAACAATCCTAAGCACACAGCCAGGACAACGTAGGAATCTTTGAATGTCCTTGAGTAGCCCAGCCAGAGCCCAAACTTGAACCTGATCGAACATCTGACGGAGCTTGAGAGGATCTGCAGAGAAGAATGGGAGAAGCTCCCCAAACATAGGTGTGCCAAGCTTGTAGTGTCATACCCAAGAAGTCTGGCGACTGTAATTGCAGCCAAAGGTGCTTCAACAAAGTACTGAGTAAAGGGTCTGACCACTTATTGTAAATGTGAGATTTTTTATACATTTGCAACAATTTATAAAAACCTGTTTTTGCTTTGTCATTATTGGGTGTTGTGTGTAGATTGATGAGGAAAATGATGTAATTAATTTTAGAATAATGCTGTAACGTAACAAAATGTGGAATAAATCAAGGGATCTGGATACTTTCAGAATGCACTGTATATGATGTTATTATCTTATGATCTTTGGGTTAGAAGGAAAGTATTGTTGGCCTACTTAGTATGATATACAATCGATTGATTTGCATGCAACAATCAAATGAATGAATCAATAGATAAGTAAGTAAATATAGTGCTATATTAATGACCCCAAAGGTATTGTTGACAAGATTATCACATCCACCGTATGTGTGATGTGAGTTCAGATCATGTTGCTGTTGTTATTTACTTTCCAGATGAAGACCTGTTGCTCTCTAAACTGCCATTTAATATACACAAAAATGATGAGCAGGAGAGCCATACAGTAAACAGTACACTAGATGGCAGCAAATCGACCACTAAGACCCGACAGGAATGAGGAGAAATGAATATCTACACTGTAGGCTACTGCACTGTACTATCAGAAATAGTGGAGTCCTACAGCCCCAATATAGGCAAATACAATTGTATATCTTAATTGTTATTCCTATGTCAAAAAGTCATGGGCTATTTGTAGAGACATGATAGTCGTGGTATAATGGCCATATACCACACCCCCTTGGGCCATATTGCTTAATTATAACCTGATTATTAACACTTTAAACCAAAGCCTAGGCGACTCCAAAACAACTCTTCAGGTCTCAGGCAAGGTTACTCATCACACAAGTGTGGTCAGTCACACCAACACCTATAGAAGGCGTCTCCACGGACCTGTTCAGGTGGATGTAATAACATAGAATGTTCAGATAGAAATGTATTGTGTAGAGCAGACATTAGAAACAGAATGAATAGAGCAGAGACTAACGTTCAGAATGTTTCACATCACTGAATACACACCAGTTCTCCAAAGAAGACAGGTAGGTTGTGATGAGGACTGGAGGTGGTGTGGTGGCAGTACTGTAAGGACCCCACACGGGCTGTATTAATGTGCCCAGTGGGATGCCTGTGGCCATGACATCCCCCATCTCCTTTGGAAATGTTAATGAGGGCCAGAGGTGACATGAAGAAATGAGTAATCAGAACAAACAGTGCATCTCCCATGGTGCCAAGGGGCAACGCCGTCAGGAAAGGTTAGACTTCCTTCGTTCAGTGAGGTATCTGTCTTTGCTACCAGCTATTGCTACAGTGGGGTTTTATGAAATTTAATTTCCCATTCATCCTCAAAGAAGTCAACAAAATCAATTCTGACGTACCACTCCAACCAGGCCAACTGTTGACAGTCTGGTTATCATTTGAAATCATGAATAACATTGCCCGGTCAACAAGTAGAGTAGAATAGTGTAAAGTCTGGGACATTTAAGTTGTCAAACCAGTAGTTCACAGCAGCTCACACTTTAACTACAAACAAAAACAAATATAGAAATAAATAATGTCCCACATTTAGGGCTCAATTCAGTCTTTAAAGCTGAAGCGTTACAGATTCCGCTGTAATTTACGATTGAGCCGACGTGCAGCATTCTCTGTGAGGCCAGTCTCTGCTTCAAGAGGGAACATTGCCTTTAAACTTGAATCCCGCTGTAATGCTAAACTTCCGCGATGCGGATTGAACAGAGCCGCCAGGCTGCGTTTACACAAGCAGCCCAATTCTGATCTTTTTTCCGTTAATTGCTCTGTTGTCCAATCAGATCTGAAAAACACCTGATGTGAAAAAATTACGTGATTGGTCAAAATACAAATTAGTGGAAAACATATCAGAATTAGTCTGTCTGTGTAAACGCAGCCTCAATACGCACTTACATCTTTGCCCTTTGGCTGATAAATTAATGCTTACTTCTTCTGGGTACATGATGGGGGTGGGGAGAAGAAGATGGAGATTAGGGGGTGGGGGCAGTGGGCAAACCTTCCGATTAACATTTGAGTCACTCCATATCATTAGCAGCTCTGTGTGGCGCATTAGGACCACACATCGTGCCGGAGACGCACCAGGGCTGGTGGGGCTAATCTCAACTGACGCAACACCCCTGGGCCTGGCTGAGACAGACGTCACCCTCCGTCAACACTAGACTGTGAATGAGTCCCAAATGGCACCCTATTCTACTCCCAAAAGAGTGCTATTTCAGACGGGTCCTGGTCAAAAGTAGTACACTATACAGGGAGTATGATGCCATTTCAGGACACACTATCAACATCACTGGGCTCGGGGTTTGTTTAGATCTGAAATGCCGCTTGTAATGCTGTGTTGTTTGCCATGCCCACTTCACACTTGTCAATTCCATGTCACAACTTTGCAGATATTGGATGTTGGACAGATGTATAATATTGTTTTGTTCTTGTGACTGTGTCAAACCTCTGTGACCTTCTTTACTTCTTCCCTACAGCTAGTGACCCCCATGACACGCGCACACACACGTTCTCATCAACCAATCACATCCCTGTATTGGTACGAGGAAGAGCCAAGGATGAAGAAACCTATATATTGGTGGCGCCACGCCACTATTACGTGACACTTCGACAGGGCTGTGTTTTGTGTGTGGACCAACGGCCATCTTCCTTCTCCGACATCCAGACGTTGTTTTGTTTTCCAATAGGATAGTTGTTGAACATCTGGTCAACATCCAGATTATCGCTGCTGAATACAGCATTGAAGGATACATTCGGTATACAGTTTAACCAATAGGAAAGGTACAGACAGGGGAGATGCTGTGTTCCCAGCTGCAGGTGTTACTGGTGGCTCTATCTGCCTCAGTGTTCCTGGCGAGGGTCAGCGCCGCTCCACACAGAGACATGCTCGCTGAACTACTGAGAGCAGATACAACCAAGGGCAACGAGGTGAGTGGTTGACTCACTGTTGTGTGTGTCAATTGCCTCATTTATAACCTTTGTCTTCCACTTATCCACATTCTGATTGTGCCCACGTTGCATCTATATGGTAGTGAAAAGTTGCTTATCTGCCCCCATTGGGAACAGATATCCTGGTCCCTCTCTGTGTGCAAATTATTTAACATATTCTGTCAATGATTTTACAGGGCGCGGTGGTGATTTGAAATGCTGTCAATGTCCAGATCACAGGTGGTTAGTGGCATCTTAATTGGGCAGGACAGGCTTGTGGTAATGGCTGGAGCGGAATCAACATTAAACACATGGTTTCTATGCGTTTGATGCCGTTCCAGCCATTATTATGAGCAGTCCTTCCCTCAGCAGACTCCATTGGATCCTTTCTACACTTGTAAGATATTCAGACACACCTCAGGAGGTAGATCGGATCACAATGCGTCTTTTAGTCTACACTCGTCTAAAAATGTGGACACAATCAGAATGTGGACAAGAGGATGCACGCTCGGACCATGTATAAATGGAGCTAATGTTTTTATTCTGTAATATTCAACTCAATGGTCATACAATTTCAAGAGGACTAGTCATATTAAATGACCATAACTTCTACTTATTATTTATAAATTATTTGATTAGGCTTCTGATGATGTTGTGTTCCATGACAACCATAGTGTTAATGTCCGTGGTGTCAGTTATTCCCTTTCTTGGATGGACAATGAAGTTGTATTTTATGCTATTATATTCTTTTCCTAATAGGATCTCTCCCGCACCCTCCTACTGAAGATAATGTCGGACCTGATGAGCACAGCCGTGGGGGAGAACGAGGTCCTACCGGACCTGGAGGAGGCACTCGGGGTGAGAGAGGAGGTGGTGCGCCAGCTACCCCTCTCCCATCGGGAACGCAAGGCTGGATGCCGGAACTTCTTTTGGAAGACATTCACATCGTGTTAACTTGCCAAGCAGCCTCTTCTTTGTGCTGGATCATTTGAAGACTTATTTCTTGCAATGTCACAAATGTAAAATGACAGCTACTTTTCCTTTTGCACTGTTCATGTTCAATTAAAAGGTCTAGAATGATGTTGTTGGCAAGTACCGGATATGTATTTTTCAAGGGTTGGTTGTCTAGCAACTATAGCAACCCGTGCACAACTATGGGGCAAGCTTAGATTGTTGACATGTAAGCTATATTTCGCCTTTACTGAAAACAAATACATTTGTATTTAAGAGACAAGTACTCATTATGCAATCAGTACAGTTGTTGGTTAGCTAGCTAGCAAATTTTATCAATATTGGCATGAAATCATTCAAGACATGGTATCAAACAAGCCACTTCCCACATGGCAGGTTCTTTACATTCTTCCTAGCAGCCATCCATATTCACAACAACGCGCTGGCTTCTGCTGCACGGAAGCATGCATATCGTTTTTGTAACGTTGTCAGCTAACCCATCTATAACACCGAATAGGTTTTAGGTTAGGGTCTAGTACAGGGGTATATGAAAAGATGACAAGGTGTAGTTTGCTGAAAAATAGGGATGGTTTATTGTATTGATTATGTACTACAATCAGCATTAGGGGGGAGGGGGGGGGCAAATGCACACACACCCACTCACACTTCAAACTTGAGCCAAATTGTACAAACCACCTGCTCAGTACAAAAGCATTCTCCGCTTGTATTCCTCACATGGACAGATCGATTATTCTGCAATACAGCAATGGCTTTAAACCACCGATTCCACTTGTCAACAAAACATGTTGGCCATCAAGGCCACACGTTTGAACGATTGTACCACGAGACTGAAGGGAAAGCATGAGATGGTAAAACAGAAAGAACATGTCATCATAGTTAATATTTCTATAGCCTTTCATTGCCGTTCTCTTGTACTAATCAATATGACACTGGAACATAAAACATTTACACGCAGCGATGACCATAAAACACGGACTTAGAAACAATGAGTATATAACAGGAGTTGAAATAAATACGCAAAAGTGGAAAATGCAACTCACAGGGCTCACACAGAGATCTTCATATCTTTGTGCTCAGAGACAAACACTGAGGGAAAAGGATCAAGTACTGTGATTCCAGACAAACACAGATTTGGGTTTTGAAGGCGTGTGAAATTAAAAAGGTGTTCAAGCCTTCAAAATCATACGAGCCGTTTTTACATTGCAAAACAAATTAAGACAGCGGGACGGCGAAACACAAAGACAAATGACATAACAAAACAATGTGAGAAGGACTCCAATGTATCAGAGGTGCTTCAACATGGCCGATAGTGCCATGAGGATATGGATTAGCGACGCAAATCTAACTCTTAAGCTAAAACAAAAACCCATAAAGAACACAAGAGGATGAGATCCCTGTTTCTCAGTAAGACAATTGCATTAGACTTCATTGCACCTTCTTCACCATTGTAACAGTCAAGTATAAATCAACACAAATGTTAAAGAGAAATTATATTATAATAATAAAAAGCGCATTCAAATTATGAAGATGGGGTTTGGAGTTTTGGCTGGCTTTACAAGTAACATTCTCGGAAATGCAGTACCAATTATCATGATGCAAATCGCTGTTCTGTTTTGACAAGGCAAACTTGTCAGCTGCCAAGTTATCATCTTGACACAAACGGACTGTTTCAACATTAAATAGGGTCACAGCATTGACTTTAACGATCTGCTCTTTATGACTACCTAATCTTTCTTTGTCCTCTATTCTATTCACAAATCAATCCAACTACAGCTACTTCCTCTCCTATGAAACGTATGCAAACCCATTCACTCCATAACCAAATCAACCCGCAACATATGCTCCGTCACAGATATCATTTGCATATGTGCGTTTTTTCATGCGAGGCAGTTCAGCGTTTTTTATTGACTTTAGTGGCATACAAAAAATATATATGTTCCATTATCTGGACTGGTCAGATGGCAGGAAGATATAGTCTTCCTCAATCCTCATCATCACCACCTAATTTTCCTACTTATCGTCAATATCCATCAATCATTATTTGCCATTATAGAGCTCCTTCCATGTCCCCTCTATGTCTGGCAGGATAGAGCATAAGACATAGTGTAGGACATGAAGGATTAGTGTGACATAAGCAGTGGGTGGAGAAGGGGGAGGGGGGTTAGTGCAGCCCCTGCTGCCTGCAGGTCAGAGGCTCTATACAATACTGGTATGTGCTGAAGGGTAGGGGATAGGGAGTATTGGTACAGGATACAATATAGAGGATAGGTGATAGCTAGTATAAACCAAAGGACAAGGATTAGGGAATTGTGGTGGAACTTGTTGTCAATCCATGTTACACTACCCTGTCTTTAACCTGTAATTATGTATCAATAAACCTAGTCAAGTGAAATTAAATAATGGCATCATATTGAAGACTGTCATAGGCAGTTTGAGGTGACGGTACTACTGATTCCACAGCTTTGGGCATCTGAAGAACGAAGATTGACTAGAAGAGTATGAAAAAGTAGAGAAGGACAAAGTTGCCCTTAGTTTAACATTTCCCCCCTTGTGGTTAAGGTTATGATTTGGAGAGGGGTGAAACTGGTCTCAGATATATTCGTTAGGGCAACTTCTACCTCAGAGCAGGTGAAAGTAATGGAAGGATTGCGGGGTCAGAGGTGACGTCCCTTAGTTGGTTAGCAGTCAGTGGAGATTTTGGCGGAAAGGTCCTGGATGCGGCGGGCGCTGCAGCCCTTACACAGGATGTGACCATCCAGGGGGTAACAGCCTCGCCCCTCACCCTCGGAGGACAGGAGCAGACCACACTCCTGGACAGAGAAAACACAGGGTAAATACAGGAACACTGATTGGGTTTAACTGAATGGCCTTTGTATATCTGATGTGACATCCTGCCAAACTGTAAACGTCATTCAACTTGAGCGAGGTATTTCACTAACAAGGACACACACACTCACACTACTACTCACCTCACACACGTAGCAGTTGACGTGGAAGCTGCGGTCCAGCGCCACTATCCTGACGGTCTCCTCCTGTCCCGGTTCGGGCATGATGGCCTGGCCACACACTGAGCAGCGGGGGGCAAACTTCCTGTTTAGGACAGAAAACGTCAACACTAACATTACAACTCAGAGGGTGGAACACTAGAATCACGTTTTAAAAAAGAACCAATGGCTGAACGTTATCTCAAGAAATTAAAGTGTACATCTAAGTTTCATTGTTCAATGGGAGACTTGTGCTAGTGTCCCAGTTCATTGTTCGTCTAAAAAAAAAGTACAGGTAATATCTGGCCCGGAGATATTCCATTTGTTGAGCTGCTGACCTGTGGAAGTCATCTATGCAGTGAATCTGGGAGGTGGCGTCCACAGTGAAGGGAACCCCGTCCAGGCAGCAGCCACACACCACACAGTTGAAGCAGCGCGGGTGGTAGGCCTTTCCCATGGCCCGCAGGATACGGTCCAAGATGGGTTTGGAGCACTTAGAGCAGCGCTCTAGGGTACTCTGAGAGAGGCAGTACAGGTTCAGACAAAATAGTTTGTGTGTGCATGTGTGAGATATTGGTGCCGAGCAATTAACCAAAATGTTGGTTCTTTTTTGTTTTTCAAACAACTAACTGAGCGACGTCGGTTCAATTATTGGAAATGTTTTTTGTTCTGTGAGCTCAATGCGTATATTGAGCAGTTTCTCTAGAGATAAATAGGTCTTAATTGAAAGGAAAAAATGTAAACCTGCAAACACTTGGCCCTCCATGGAATGATTTTGACACCCCTGTTTTACATAGTTTAGCGCAGAAAACATGGTAGAGAGCAGTTGCTTCGAGAGGTATTATATAAAAGCGATTGATAGTTGGTATTCAGCAGGCAATAAAAGTATGCCTTATTTACTTTGAAGAACTTCTAAAATAGTGATTTTGTCAGGCAGCAGCTCTACAGAGCTGAACTGCTCATTTCAAATCCAGCCACATCTCAATTGGGATTAGGTCTGGACTTTGACTAGGCCATTCCAAAACTTCAAATTTGTCGCTATTTAGCCATTTTCATGTAGACTTGATTGTGTGTTTTGGATCATTATCTTGCTGCATGACCCATCTGCGCTTCAGCTCACAACAACTGAAATATTTTATTCAAGTAAAGTCATGTGAATAAATTATGCTTAATAGGTGATGGGTAGTCACTACCATCATGGAACTTTTATAAATTGTTTTATTCTGTTTTGCAGCATTCAACCCCTAGTGCATTATTATTATTTTTTAATTATAATCAAAATCCGCAATTATATTCTAAATAATCGAACCGAAAAGACCTCAAAAAGCACTAATGGCTCAGCACTAGTGAGAGAAGCCAATATATATGGAGAAAGACGGCAAGAACGGGACAAAGATGGATGGAGAGATCAACTGATAAATTCAGGGAATACTACTAAAGAATTTAGAACAAAGAGAGAAGGAGAAGCGATTCTCAATACAAAAAGTGATAGCAACTCACAATGTAACAGCTTTCGCAGTAGCTCTTCTTGTCCAGGGCGTAGAAGGGTTGCCCCCGGAGACGGGCGTGGCAGGTGATGCAGGTGAAACACTCCACGTGGAACACCTGCTCCATGGCGATACAGCCACTGCCGTCGCCAAGCACATTGTCACCGCAACGCGCACAGCGACCTGATAGTATGGAGGGAAAAGAGAAAAGATGAGACTAGGAGGATAAGAGATTTTTACTCAGATGGAACATCTTGTGTTCAATTTAAATTAACTTTGTAGCCCAAGGGGAAATTAAGAGTCCAGTCAACACAAAGGACATAGGGAAGTACCAAAGTATTCCTCTGTAGGTGGGTGATTCATGTCATACACCAACTTCTTAGTGAGCCGGTCCAATTCCTCCTCTTGCCTCGGAGCTGCTGACCCCTAATGGACAAATATGATTAATTATTCATTATTTCCCATTCAGATTAGTGAAACCAAGAGACTGAGGATACAAGTACTCAAAAAGGACCATACTTTAGAAGCAGCAGAGCATGCTGTAGAGTAGATGACCTCTGAACTCTAGACAGACACTCACCTTGCTGGGCTGATAGGCGGGACTTGGGGCCTCTCTTGACCCTGGTTGGTGATTCTCCAGGCCTCTCTTGGGCGTGGGGCCCTGGTTCCCTCGCCCTCTAGACCCCCCGGGGATCTCCTTGTAGCCCCCATCAGAGTGCAGCTCCTGGGCTTGGGATGCGGGATGGGGAGGGTACCAGCCCTGGGGGCCCGTCTGGTTCTGGGGTGGGGGGCGCGAGGAGTGCTGGTGGGGCGGAGGAGGGGTGTAAGCCTGCTCGGCTTGTCTACCAGTTTGGGAGTAGGTGACAGGCTGGGCTGTTTTGACCTGGACGCTGAACCTCGGGCCAGTAGGGGTCGAAGAGGTGGTATAGGAGGCAGGGACGGGCTGAGGGTAGGGTTTGGACACCTGGGCGTAGGTGTAGTCTGGCTGGGGGAGTACTGGGGAACCTGGTGGGGATCACTGGGGTATGGGGGTGCTGGATGGTACTGGGACTGGGGGGGGTAACCCATGGACGGCCTGCCCTGAGAGAGTGCTCCTGGCTGGCTTGAGGTTTTGTAGCGGTCCCCTGAGATGTGTTTGTTGTAAGGCACGTTATCATACAGCTGCAAAGGAATGGAACATCAATATTTTTTGGGGCCTTTTTTATTTCAAATGAATTACTAACAAAAACTCAGGCGTAAACATCCAGAAGAACCAGTGATACACTTTCAGCCAGATATGTTTTCTTTTTAATGTTTTAATCGGTCAGTTATATGTTTGTGTATTACGTTTCTGGGGAATCATTTATTCCTCATTTGTAGTCAGTCAGGTAACCTACCTGTGTGCTGTTCTGTGGATGGCTGTCCAGATCGGCCAGCATGCAGGTGAGAGAGTCAATCTCTGCATCGAGGTTGGAGTGTTGTCCACTTGGCTTCTCAGGTCCACGATGCTGAAATCACAGAGCAGGATCACACACACACACAAAGTTGCATGCCTTTATAACATTTCACAACAGGAGAAAGATAGAGCAAATGTCGTCTCATTACTTGTTTATTTGAATATTGGATTTGAGCAAATGTCATGCTCCATGACATTACAACAATCGTAACTAGCCTATCTACATGCAATCAGGTTGAAAACCTCACTAATCTTAGTCTGAAAACCACACTGAACATCGTGGCGAAATGGAGCAATAATCAGTGTGGATTCCAGGCTACAAAAACAATTATGTCCCACCTACCATTAGCTCATAGCTGTCCATGTGAGGGTTCCAGGACCGGTCTTCTTTGAGCCCGTGGGGAGGTGGTTGGTAGTAGTGGTCGTTAGATTTAGGGTGAAACCCTGTGTCCTCTTGGTGCTGCATGGGTCCACCTTTACAACAAATATGACACGGTACACTTTACATTTACAAACAAGACCATAATAACCATAATGTACACACTTTACATTGACACATAATCAAATAGTCTATCAATATTGCGCCAGTTCTAATCACCAAAGCATTGGTGTACTCAATCTTTTATCAGTTCTAACTCTCTTCTACGTCAAGGCTTGAGCTAAGTTTTCACTGACATTTAAACTGTTATCAATCACGAAAGTTATCACAGGATTTCATTTTACCAATGTTTAGCACAAAACTCAAGCCCAGTGTAACGTAAGGCCCACCACCACCATGTTCCTACCTGTGGGTCCAGTAGCCATGTACCTAGTGGCCAGTCCTCCTCCACCTCCTTTCTGGTCATAGACCCCATACTTGGGCCGGGGGTCCGAGGAGACCTTCATGGGCGGCTGTCTGTACATGGCTGGCCCAGAGTGGGACATTTGAGGAACAGTTCTCTCTGGGCTACCCAGAGTCCTTGGCGGCAGCCAGGTGGGACCAGACATGTCAGGGTTCTGAAAAGAAGGTTGTTGTGATTAAACTGCTATATTGTAAAACTATAGCAGAACAATTATATTCCTGTATTTAGGACAACGGCAGAACAATTATGTTCTTATTTCTATTACACCATATTGGATGACTGTCTTTCATATAACAGCGATAGGTTTAGGCTACAACATGATACTCAAATGTTCCCTATACCCATCATGAGGTTGCTACAACCTAGCCTATCAATTCAAGATTACAAGGTATGTGCACACAGGTCGAGAGAAAAATTTGCTGACATAGGGTGTGATCAATAGTTGCAAACGAGAGTCTCCATTGGACAAATTCAGGTATGTTTATCCTCATTTTGTTCCATTTAAGAAATGTTTTTCCACAGAATCGGCGGAATGAATACACCCCTGATCACACGTAAACACTTGTGGACGTCAATCCACAACACATCAGCTATGTAACCAGGCAACAAAAAAAAAAACTTTCCAAGCCAAACGATATCATAACTGCTACACACAGCCTACATCTCTGGCACAATATTAGTTCAAGTAACGTCATAGTCAACATAGCTAATATAACTAAAGTGTTAGTAAACCTGCAACAGTGTGCAGTCAATAAGCAGTTTAGCACTTACACCGGCAGACCCCGGGGGCAATAAATTAGTCAAACCAAAAGCTTACCTTGACTTGGAAGAGTTCCAGTGTTGTGTTAGCTAGCTGGCTATGACTATCCAACATAGCATCCCTCTGTTTGAGCAGAGTGTTTGACTAGGCTAAACTAGCTAGCTGCATTTGCCAGCTAAGTGAAACTGAAAAAAAAATTGAAATCTCTATCTGGCTCCTCCATTTTTGGAAGAAATTAATTTGTTCAAAACTGTTCAACCATTGTCTTTCTCTTCGAGTCAACTACTCACCACATTGTATGCACTGCAGTGCTAGCTAGCTGTTTCTTATGCCTTCAGTACTAAATTCATTCTCTGATTGGGTGGACAACATGTCAGTTCATGCTGCAAGAGATCGGTTGGAAGACATCCTCCGGGAGTTGTCAGTTACTGTGTAAGTATATAGAAGGGTCTGAGAACCATGAGCCTCCTAGGTTTTGTATTGAAGTCAATGTACCCTGAGGAAGACTGAAACCATCTGTCCTCTGGATACACCATGGTGCTACCTTACAGTGTGCGGTTGAGGCTACTGAAGACCTCATTTGAAGTACAGTATGTTTTAATCAATTATTTGGTGTCTTGATTATATTTAGTATAGTTTTATCTTTAAAATGATAACTTTTTGTTCTGTTTTACAGATTTGTTTTTCCTCCTGAAAATCACTGAGGAGGATGGTCCTCCCCTTCCTCCTCTGAGAAGCCTACACTGGTATGTATATTTACGTCAGAGGTAACCACTGGTCTGTATATTTGTGTCACAGGTAACCACTGGAGTGGAAACCAAGAGATGCTTCAATCTGGGTTTACTATGGCAACTGACACACAGCAGTTTAATAATAGGCTCATAGTTGAGAAGCAGGAAGATAGCGCCATTCCCAACCATAAGGGGAATTCCAACGGACAGACACACCAGTTCCACAGTGTGAGCCAACACACACACATACACACACGGGCACATACAAAATTTAAAAAAAAACACACAGAAATCTCACAGGTGCAAGACCCTTGGCTTGTTCCACCATTACCCCTGGGTCTTTATCCACTACAATAGTTATTGTCTCTGATGTTTACACTCAACTCTAAATTATCCCAAATGAAGTTGCAGTGACAAAAACAAGAGAGGAAACGTCTGTAATGATATGTGTCTCTGCTTCGGCACCTGGACCTGGTTTACAACAACACATTACACAAGGCAGTGGAAAAAAAAACGGAAAGGCTACAGCTGTAAGGGTGGGACTGTGATTAGGCCTACAGTCTGATTGTTAGGCAACAACATTCTCCACAAAACTTTGACCATGACAGCCCTTTATGATGATCATCATTAGCATCTATACATTTTATCTTACTAAACAAACACATGTATTTAAAGTGCATTGCATTATTATGTTCACTATAAGTGAATGACCAGTCAGAGCCAACTCTACTGCAATTGAGCTGCTGTCCCTCCTTCCACAGGCCTGATTTAAACCTAAATCCGGCTGAGCGGACACTCAAATCCGAGGATTGGTGGGCCGGAAAATTAAATCACAGCGGCTTTATAATTCTGTGATTAAAAACATTTTTTTAAAGTCTTACGGTGGATTGTAAGACCACTATTCACATAAACTATAACACCTAGCCAACTTGATATCAGTTGCCTAATCATGATAGCACACTTATATGAGCGAACTGTCAAACGGGAATTGAGAGCTGGAGCGCGATAGAGATACATTGTTGTAGCAATGGCAATGCTACATTGTTGCAATTCTAGCCTACTAAACTTCCGCAATCAAAACAATAACACTTCTGCGATTGGGAAGTGTTGTATGCTATGAAGAATAGGCTAGAATGGGGATATCCTACCTCTTAAAATCCAGAATCCTTATGTCTTCTCGTCTTCATACTCATCTACAAACGAAAAACATGTCACAGTGTAGCGACAATTAGGCTATTTGGGTCAATAGCCAGATCACATGCAATGC
Organism: Oncorhynchus masou masou; assembly: GCF_036934945.1. Classification (NCBI taxonomy): domain Eukaryota; kingdom Metazoa; phylum Chordata; class Actinopteri; order Salmoniformes; family Salmonidae; genus Oncorhynchus; species Oncorhynchus masou. The sequence continues at coordinate 22,410,591 of NC_088234.1, read as the reverse complement.
TAAATCGTATAGGCCTATGGCATTGCACCTTTCGAAACGATAAAAACATTGCTTTGTCAAGTTTTGCAGCGGCAAAGAAAATGTGTAGGGTAGTTAGTAGTAGACAAAAGTATTTATGTTCAGAAAATTACAATATTTTTCGGATTTAAACAACAAAAATTATGCAGCGTCAGTCTAGGAATATCAAACCGGCAGTTACACTGAAGTTAACATGCGAGATTAATAGAGAGAAAATTACAACATTAGCCTAACTTGATTTGTTTGTTTGAAGAGATAGCTGATCTACAGCGTCTAGGCTACACGATTAGCCTACTTCCAAGAGAACGCTACACTTGTTGCACACAAACACGCGCAATTAAACAATTGAACTTATTTCATGTGTTTTTTAGATAGGGTAGAATAAAACTCGCTCATAAAAATTAGGCCTACTTTCTATTGGGGTGTATTCATTACGCCAATTCTTTTGCAAAACGTTTTGATGGAAAAACCGTTGTCGGCCCCTCCCTGTTTCGTTCCTTTTGTTTCTTAAACGGAAAACGGTTTCCGTTGCAAGACGTACTGAACACACCCTTGGTCTAGATTCGGTAACTTACTTTCTCATGGATCCCGTGTTTGTCACAGGCCGAGCTTAGTGATCTGCGTGGAGGATCATTTTCTCCAGACTTACTTATGCAGCCCAGTCCCTACATCTTGACAACAAAATAGGTAAAGCGGTTGATCTGATGCTTATCAACTTAATCTGGAAAAATTGTACACATTATATTAGGAAATCTGTCATTATGAACACATATGAATATGGTGGTCTCAAATTTGTAGATTGTCCTACTTTGAATAATACTTTTAAGATAAATTGGGCTAAACATATATTAAAGAATCCAACTTCAATTTTATGATCCTTTATTTTATTTTTTTATTTTTTCCATCTTTATTTAACCAGGTAGGCCAGTAGGTAGGCCAGTTGAGAACAAGTTCTCATTTACAACTGCGACCTGGCCAAGATAAAGCAAACAGGTGCTACACAAACAACAACACATAGAAGTTACACATGGAATATATTTTTTATTTATTTTACCTTTATTTTACTAGGCAAGTCAGTTAAGAACAAAATCTTATTTTCAATGACAGCTTAGGAACAGTGGGTTAACTGCCTGTTCAGGGGCAGAATGACGGATTTGTAACTTGTCAGCTCCGGGATTTGAACTTGGAACCTTTCGGTTACTAGTACAACACTCTAACCACTAGGCTGCCCTGCCGCCCCATAAACAAACATACAGTCAATAACACAATATAAAACAATCTATATACAGTATGTGCAAATGATGTAAAATAAGGCAGGTAGGATATTGTATCCATTCATTATGTCACAAGTTGCTGGACTACATTTGTCAATAATATCTGTTGGAAAAAAGTCTGGTTATTACCACACAAATATCTGCTTGTTAACAAGGTCAAAGATGTCTCTTTCAGAATGAACCATAAGTATTACCCTGCGAATCATTCCCTGAAGAAACTTTAAAAAAAGATATTAACATTAACTGTACTTTTTGTGTTGAGCATCCAGAAACAGTTTAGCCTTTATTTTGATGTTGTCTACATGTAAAAAAGTTCTGGAAAGATATTCATAGTTTTATAATTGTTAATATTCTTGATGACTTTTGCTTATGGGAGAATGTGCTTCTCGGTTTCCTTAACCATAATAAGGAAAAAGAAAAACAATTTGACCTCATCAAACTAATTGTGCTAATGGAAAAATGTCACATTCATAAATGTAAATTCACGAATAAAAAAAAACACTCTTCCGTGTTTTCTATAAGGAATTCGAGCAGTACATTACGACCATTCAACATTGTTCTAATAAGAAAGCTGTTAAAACAATGTGTTTCTTTTAATGTTTTTGTATAATCTGAAATGTGTTGTGCCCCCTAGCATATGTTATCATTGTTTGTTTGTATACTTCTTGCATGTATACTGGTTTTTCTGGGGGGGAAAGGGGGGGGGGGAGCATGGAGGATCATGAGCACATCATGCATTACAAGTGTGTTTGTCAGACAAAAGTTCAATAGGCCTATATGTATTTTGTAAATGTAGGATAGGCTAATTAAATGTTTTCTACGCATGGTCACCTCACATTTCACAAATAAAAATAAACCAATTAACACATTCATTTTAATTTGATATTCAATTAAAATGGAAAGGACAATAGGGCCTAACATTTATTTTTGGTCAAAATGTATCTCTCTATTCAGTGAAGTCACCAACTCTGTAATCTCACAAGCACAGTCTGTGATCACCTGTAGCCCAATTTGTCAAAACAGATTTGGGAATGCTCCTTTAGAACATCCACAATGGAACGTCCCTCTCTTGGAACGTCAGACTCAGAAAATATGTCTTGCTTCAGATTCTTAGAATCGGAATTAAAATCAAATAAAAATGTATTGATCGGGTACACATACTGTATTGTGCAGATGCTATCGTAGGTGCAGCAAAATGCTTATGTTTCTAGCTCCAACACTGCAGTCAGTCATTAAAACTCGTTTTTCAACCACTACACAACTTTCTTGTTAACAAACTATAGTTTTGGCAAGTCGGTTAGGGCATCGAAGTCATTTTCCCAACAATTGTTTACAGACAGATTATTTCACTTAAACTTCACTGTATCACAATTCCAGTGAGTCAAGAAGTTTACATACACTAATTTGACTGTGACTTTAAACAGCTTGGAAAATTCCAGAAAACGATGTCATGGCTTTAGAAGCTTCTGATAGGCTTATTGACATAACTTGAGTCAATTGGAGGTGTACCTGTGGATGTATTTCAAGGCCAACCTTCAAACTCGGTGCATCTTTGCTTGACATCATGGGAATATCAAAAGAAATCAGCCAAGACCTCAAAAAATGTGTACACCTCCACAAATCTGGTTCATCCTTGGGAGCAATTTCCAAATGCCTGAAGGTACCACATTCATCTGTACAAACAATAGTATGCAAGTATAAACGCCATGGGACCACACAGCTGTCATAAAGATCAGGAAAGAGACACGTTCTGTCTCCTAGAGATGAACATACTTTGGTGTGAAAAGTGCAAATCAATCCCAGAACAACAGCAATGGACCTTGTGAAGATGCTGGAGGAAACAGTTACAAAAGTATCCATATCCACAGTAAAATGAGTCCTATAATTGACATAACCTGAAAGGCCGCTCAGCAAGGAAGACGTCACTGCTCCAAAACCGCCATAAAAAAGCCAAACTACGTTTTGCTACTACACATGGGGACAAAGATCGTACTATTTGGAAAAATGTCCTCTGGTCGGATGAAACAAAAATGGAACTGTTTGGCCATAATGACCATCGTTATGTTTGGAGGAAAAAAGTGGAGGCTTGCAAGCTGAAGCACACTATCCCAACTGTGAAGCACGGGGGTGGCAGCTTGGCACACCTGTATTTGGGGAGCTTCTCCCAGTCTTCTCTGCAGATCTTCTCAAGCTCTGTCAGGTTGGATGGGAAACTTAGTGGCACAGCTATTTTCAGGTCTCTCCAGAGATTTTCGATCAGGTTCAAGTCTGGGCTCTGGCTGGTGCACTCATTTAGAGACTTGTCCCGAAGCCACTCCTGCTTTGTCTTGGCTGTGTACTTAGTGCCGTTGTCCTGTTAGAAGGTGAACCTTCGCCCCAGTCTAAGGTCCTGAGCGCTCTGGAGCAGGTTTCATCAAGGATCTCTCTGTACTTTGCTCCGTTCATCTTTCCCTCGATCCTCACTAGTCTCCCAGTCCATGCCACTGAAAAACATCCCCACAGCATGATGCTGCCACCAACATGCTTCAGCGTAGGGATGGTGCCAGATTTCCTCCAGACGTGACGCTTGGCATTCAGGCAAAAGAGTTCAATCTTGGTTTCATCAGACCAAAGAATCTTTTTTCTCATGGTTTGAGAGTCTTTTACTTGCCTTTTGGCAAACTCAAAGCAGGCTGTCATGTGCCTTTTAATGAGAAGTGGCTTCTGTCTGGTCACTCTACCATAAAGGCCTGATTGGTGGAGTGCTGCAGAGATGGTTGTCCTTCTGGAAGGTTCTTCCATTCCACAGAGGAACTATGGAGCTCTGTCAGAGTGAACATCAGATTCTTGGTCACCTCCCTGACCAAGCCCTTCTCCCCCGATTGCTTAGTTTGGCCAGGTGGCCAGCTCTAGGAAGAGTCTTGGTTGTTCCAAACTTCTTCCATTTAATAATGAAGGCGACTGTGTTCTTGGGGACCTTCAATGCTGCGGAAATGTTTTGGTACCCTTCCCCAAGTCTGAGCCTCAACACAATCCTGTCTCGGAGCTCTATAGACAATTCCTTCAACCTCATGGATTGGTTTTTGCTCTGACATGCACTGTCAACTGTGGGATCTAATATAGAAGGGTGTGTGCCTTTCCAAATCATGTCCAATCAATTTAATTTACCACAGGTGGACTCCAATCAAGTTGTTGAAACATCTCAAAGATGATCAATGGAAACAGGATGCACCTGAACTCAATTTCAAGTCTGAATACTTACATAAATAAGGTATTTCTGTTTTTTAAATTTTTAATACATTTCTAAAAACCTGTTTTCGCTTTGTCATTATGGGGTATTGTGTGTAAAATGATGAGGAACATTTGTTATTTAATATTTTTTTAGAATAAGGCTATAACGCAAGAAAATGTGAAAGTCAAGGGTACATTTGAAGTGGGTAAAACATTATGAAAACATTATGACATTGACGAGTATTCAATGACTATGCACATAGGGCAGCCGTCTCTCAGGTGCAGGGTAGAGTATTGGATGGTAGCCATCTAGTAACAGTGACTAAATTCAGGTCAGGTTGCTACTGTAGGTGGAGACCAGCTAGTGGTGACTATTTAACAGTCTAATCCAAAGATTCTGTTTTTCATTATCTCTGTCCCAGCTTTGATGCACCTGTACTGTCTCCTCCTTCTAGATGGCAGTGGGGTGAACAGGCCGTGGTTGAGGTCGTTGTTGATTTTCTTGGCCTTCCTGTGGCACCGGGTGCTGTAGATGTCCTGGAGGGCAGGCAGTATGCCCCAAGTCATTCGTTGGGCTGATGCACCACCCTCTGGAAAGCCCTGCGGTTGCGGTCGGTGCAATTGCTGTACCAGGTGGTGATACAGCTCAACAGGATGCTCTCAATGGTGCATCTGTAGAAGTCTGAGAGGGTCTTAGGGGCCAAGACAAATTTCTCCAGCCTCCTGAGGTTGAAGAGACACTTTTGCGCCTTCTTCACCACACTGTCTGTGTGGATGGACCAATTCAGATTGTAAGTGCACACCGAGGAACTTTTCACCCTCTCCACTGCAGCACCGTCGATGCATGATCAGCTCTTTCATTTTGTTGACGTTTAGGGACAGGTTATTTTCCTGCCACCAATCCACCAGGGCCCTCACCTCCTCCCTATAGGCTGTCTCGTCATTGCTGGTAAACAGGCCTACCACTGTTGTGTCATCAGAAAACTTAATGATTGAGTTGGAGACATCTGTGGCCATGCAGTCATGGGTGAACAGGGAGTACATGAGGGGGCTGAGCATGCACCCTTGTGGGGCCCCCGTGTTGAAGATCAGCGTGGCAGAGATGTTGTTGCCTACCTTCACCACCTGAGGTCGTCCTGACAGGAAGTAGTTGCACAATAATCCCCTAATCATGATCATCAGTTTAGAATGCAATTTGATTAATCAGCTGTGTTTGCTAGGGATGGAGAAAAAGTGACACCAACCAGGCCCTCGAGGACTGGAGTTGCCCACCCCTGTTCTAGGGTGTCGGGTAAGGTGGAGCCGATATGATCCTTAACTAGCCTCCCAAAGCACTTCATGATGACAGAAGTGAGTGCCAGGGGCGATAGTCATTTAGTTCAGTTACCTTCATTTTCTTGGGTACAGGAACACATTTTTTGTACCACAGCTTCACCTATGGACATAGGCTGCTGGGAACTTCTTTTAAACAACATTTAAGAGGGTCTTTAATGTTGGTAGAACCCTATGAAAATGCAAAAAAGTAATATTGACCATATTTGTTGACAATTTTGACCATTCGACCAAAAGCATAATCCATTGGATTATCATCATTCTAACCTGATTTGGACTGAGAGCTCTAGAGTTGCTCGACTGAAATGCCTTGAGTCTAGAATATACTCCACCCTGGAGGTCCCCCTGGGGTTCTTGGCCCTCTCTAATGTTTCTTGGAGGACTTCTACCAAGAAGAACACTGAGACATCACTCATTCATTTACCTACCACCTACTAGGGATTCTACAATAAATGGCCTTGATATCAGCTATACCAGGTCAAGTAGGATAGTTACAGTAGACAGACAGACATGATGCAGTCTAGATGGAAATGTATGAATGGATTTCGAGCTACATTTTACATTTACATTTTAGTCGTTTAGCACCTAGCCAGACTGAGTTACAGGAGCAATTAGGGTAATGCCATGCTCAAGGGCACATCGACAGATTCTTCACCTAGTCGGCTCAGAGAGTCGAACCAGCAATGTTTTGGTTACTGGTCCAACGCTCTGAACCAGAGTTGTGGACTGGAGTCACATGACTTGGATTTAAGTCTGACTCAAATCACACATTTGATGACTTGAGACTGGACTTGGACATGGAGCATCAAGACTCCAGACTCAATTTTGGCTTGAGACTGATGACTTGAAATGATCTGGCCAGGTTTTGTAATTTTGTGGCACAGTCTACACGGATTAATCTCCACGCAGCCAGAAACAGTAGCCGCATCACCGCCCTTGTAAAAAAAAAATGCAACAGATTGGCACTCCGATTGGACCAGAAAACTGTCAATCAACATATGTCTTGTGAGCTCGCGAACAAGATTGTTGATTTGCCGGATGGACAGGATTCGGTGCAGCGCAAACGTTAAATTGTAGTGAGAGAGGTTTACCATAAAAATAAATATGCAGCTCCAAAAATAGTTTGCTGATCAAGAATATAAACTGTTTACATTGCAAGCTAACCAGTAATGGGGCAACTATTACTAGCCTAGAACTACTGGTCTTTTGGTATGTAACGATTGCATTTGGAATGTATTGTTCAAATCTAATGTGGCAAGGAAGCACCATAAACGCTGTTCTCAACTTGCACTCTCCAAATTCCCGCCATTGGAGAGTGCTTTTTTTCTCTTGTTAAACTATTTGCTTTCACATGTTTAAATGCATAGGCACTATGTGGTAAATCTATTCCCCATCTAATACTGCAATAATTGCTAGCGTTTCATCGTTCCATTACTTTACAGTTTATTGAAACACGTAGACATGTCTGTTTTATGTTTGATAGACCTGCAATACATTTTAATTTCATAGCCAACCGTTTCTTACCGTGCTCAGAGTGGGCGCGATGTGTAGTGCACATGATCATTCGCACAACTCATCAGGTAGAAGTTATGCTAATTTAATTCAATGTATAGTTCCCTTTGTTCATATTTCCCGGGTGTCATATGTCTCTGTCATTTTTGCTGTGTGTAATAGGCTCCACGCTTTGGAGTCATAAAGTTGAATAGGATACAATTATTGTTCCGTGTGTGCATGGTGTTGGAATATCCTTAATAATCATTCAATCTGATTAAGACGAATGTAACAATGGATGTGGAAATTGCGTTTTACATTGTAGAACAAGTTTATTGGTTGTAATTGCCAATTGGGTAAATGTATGCTCCTGCGGGATGGGGGCCAAGTGCTTATTATGTACTGTATTGTACAGTACTGTATCGATTTGGTTTATCAGATAGCCTCTGTATCAGGCTTGACCTGTCCTATTTCTTTTGGGCTAATACCCGTGTATATTTGGTAAATCGACTTATATATTTTGTATGATATGACGCTTTCACCATAAATCTACACTCTGAGCACGTCAACCTGCCTCGCCTTGTGTTGTTTTCATGCCCTTACCACTGCTAGAAAGGTCCATATTTTACAATTACATAGGCTAATAAATTATGTTGAAGACAAAATAATGAAAAGGGCTGTCCTGTAGCCTCGGTAAATAGACAAAGATGTGTAGTTGCCAGGGAAGTGTTTGGCAGTTGGGTTTTTATCTCAGTTATTGCCATATTCAATTTATTTCTTGGTCATTTTGGTTATTGACTTGTGACATCTTTTTTTTTGTTGCTTTGCCAAAGGCTACTTGCACCAGTAAAAACAGCATTTTCAAGTACTTAATGGTTATAAATGTTAAATGTGTTATTCTGCTATGAAACATCTAGAAAACATGTATTTTACTTGGAGGCCTACCTATATAAATAAACCATCAAGAGGGTTCATCCTGAAACCCAGACATTATACAGAGCCCTGTCACTCACATTCTGAACTTGTGTTTCTCCTCTGAAAAGAGGACTTTAACCTCTTACCTCCCTACATTTCTGCCACGACACCCTCTTTTAGCAACAGATTATTCCAAAACCTTTGAACCTGATTAGCATTTCTTCATTGCCATTCAATTCGTTGGTGGGTGGGCCTGTAAAAATTTGGGTCGGGCCGAAATTGAAGCACTCAAATCATTGAATTATTATTAAAAGCACTTAAGCTGCCTTACTGTGTTATGTACTTGATCGCACACACACACACACACCATTTAACACCTGCTTTCGCAGACCAAATAGTAATTTATTGACAATGTAAATTCATGGCTCTTGCATTTCACAACCTGTAATATGACAGTATTTTCTAATATGAACCAATGAATGTTGATTTATTCATGTTTTCCACTTTTCCCAAATGAGTGTCAAGTCTACTGCTCCCATGCCGGCAAAACGTTTCCCACCCTTGCAGACTTTCCGACCGCTCTGGATAGGACCCCCCCCACCCCCCCTCACTCAATTCAATTCTATTTCAATTTAAGGGGCCTTATTGGCATGGGAAACATATGTTTACATTGCCAAAGCAAGTGAAATAGATAATAAAAAGTGAAATAAAAACAATATAAATGAACAGTAAACATTATACTCACAAAAGTTCCAAAGGAATAGAGACCTTTCAAATATCATATTATGTCTCTGTATACAGAGTTGTCAGGACCCAGTTACGAACCTGGGTCTCCGGAGTGAGAAACAGTCACTTAACCAACTGAGCCACGAATAGTCAGCAGAACCCAGAAGATGAGGCAGACACAGCAGTACTTAAGACGGTGTATTTAATAAAGTAAAAAGGAGAAGTCCTTCATTACAAAAATGGCAAATCCAAAAGGTGGTAGGAATAGCATAAAAAAGCCTCAAGAGATACTCAAAAACCAAAAACAGAATTCCACAAGAGCATCCACCGGAATCGACAAGAAAACACAGAACACTAGGGCTGGGTGCTAACATACAAACACAGAGCACAGAACTGAGGGAAACTAAGGGTTTAAATACAATCAGGGGAAAACGAGGCACAGGTGCAAATAATAATGGGGAACAAGGGAAAAAACATAAGGTCAAAAAGCACAATGGGGGCATCTAGTGACCAAAACCCGGAACAACCCTGGCCAAATCCTGACAGAATCCCCCTAGGAACGGCTCCTGACGTTCCTACCAGCTCTCTCAGGGTGGAGGGCCCTGAACTGACGAATGAGGTCAGGATCCAGGATGTCTTTGGCAGGAACCCAGGAGCGCTCCTCGGGACCGTAGCCTTCCCAGTCCAACAGATACTGCCAGGACCGCTGCACCCGGCGGGAATCCAGTATCCGATGGACGGTATAAGCCGGCTGGCCTCCAATGACACGAGGCGGAGGGGGAGGTCTGTCTGCCGGGACAAGGGGAGAAAAAACAACAGGTTTTAACAATGAAATGTGAAATGTGGGATTAATCTTAAGGGATCTGGGTAAGTGTAGGCGATAAGAAACTGGGTTAACTCTCCTGGCAACCTTGAAGGGACCGATGTATTTTTGGGACAGCTTGCGAGACTCCACCCGTAGAGGTAAGTCTCTTGTGGAGAGCCAGACTCTCTGGCCGGGGCGCAGGGTAGGCCCGGGACGGCGACGTCTGTTGGCTTGTTGTTGGTACCTCTGTGAGGAACGCATAAGATTAAGATGGGTCTTCCTCCACATAAGCCGACAGCGTCTGACGAACTTCAAGGCTGAAGGCACTCTGACTTCTGCCTCCTGGTCCGGGAACAATGGAGGAGCATAGCCAAACTGACACTCGTGCGGGGACATACCAGTGGAGGAGGAGCGCAAGGTGTTGTGCGCGTATTCGGCCCAAACAATAAAGGATGACCATGTGGACGGGTTGTCACGAGTCATACATCGGAGGGTGGTTTCCAGCTCTTGATTCATCCTCTCTGTTTGGCCGTTGGACTCCGGATGGTACCCTGAAGATAGACTGGCAGAAGCCCCCATGAGTTGGCAGAAGGCCTTCCAAAACCTTGAGGCGAACTGGGGACCTCTGTCAGAAACCACATCTTGAGGAATGCCGAAGACTCGGAACACATGATTAATTACCAACTCAGCCGTTTCCTTGGCAGAAGGTAACTTAGTCAGAGGGACGAACCTGGCCGCCTTTGAAAACCTGTCGATTATGACTAGGATAGTAGTATTGCCATGGGATGGAGGAAGTCCAGTAATAAAGTCCAATGAGATATGGGACCAGGGTCTGTGGGGAACAGGTAAAGGGTGAAGGAGTCCTTGAGGGCGGAGGTGAGAAGATTTGCCCTGGCAGCACACGGGACAGGCATTGACGAAAGTGGCAACGTCTTCTCTTATGGTAGGCCACCAGAACTTACGCTGGATGAACTCCAAGGTGCGACCTACGCCCGGATGACAGGTGAGGCGAGAGGAGTGCCCCCACAGAAGGACCTGAGTCCTCACTGCCTTGGGGACAAACAACCGATTGGCAGGACCTCCTTTCGGGTCCGGTTCGCTAGCTTGAGCACGTCTCACGGTATCCTCAACTTGCCACGAGATCGGAGCCACAATCTTAGCAGCAGGAAGGACAGGCATGTCCGTGTCATCTCGAATGGCAGGAGCGTAGACTCGGGACAGGGCATCCGGTTTGAGATTCTTCGACCCGGGCCGATAGGTGAGGATAAACTGGAATCGATTGAAGAAAAGAGACCATCTAGCTTGTCTAGAGTTCAACCGCTTCGCCTGCTGGATATACTCCAGATTTTTGTGGTCCGTAAGCACTTGAAACGGGTGAGAAGCCCCCTCGAGCCAGTGTCTCCATTCCTTCAATGCCATCTTAACCGCTAGGAGTTCACGATCACCCACATCGTAGTTCCTCTCAGTCGGGGTAAGCCGGTGTGAGAAGAAAGCGCACGGATGAAGCTTCTTGTCTTCACCCCTCTGAGACAGGACAGCTCCAACACCAACCTCTGATGCGTCTACCTCCACCACAAATGGTTCATCCGTAGTCGGTAGTATCAGGATGGGAGCAGAGAGAACGCGCTGCTTGAGTCCTTGGAAGGCCATCTCAGCTTCTCTTCCCCACAAAAACCTTGCATTGCCACCCTTGGTTAAAGCTGAGAGAGGAGCTGCCACCAAGCTGAAGTTCTTGATGAACTTGCGGTAAAAGTTTGTGAAGCCCAGGAAACGCTGAACTTCCTTAACGGATTTGGGGGTGGGCCAATCCGCTACCGCCCCTACCTTCCTGGGGTCCATTTGGACTCGACCGGGTTCCACTACAAATCCCAGGAATTGTACTCGGGATGAATGGAATTCACATTTTTCTGGCTTAACGTACAGATGGCTGTCCAGGAGGCGTTTGAGTACTTTTCTGACATGCTTAGTGTGTTCTTGAAGGGAGCTCGAAAAGATGAGGATGTCATCCAAGTAAACAAACACAAATATGTTAAGCATATCCCTAAGCACATCGTTTATGAGCGCTTGGAACACCGCTGGGGCGTTGGTCAGGCCGAAGGGCATCACCAAGTATTCATAGTGACCAGTAGGCGTGTTGAAAGCGGTCTTCCACTCGTCACCAGGTCTGATCCGCACAAGATGGTATGCGTTCCGCAGGTCAAGCTTAGTGAAAACAACTGCTTCCTGGAGCAGCTCGAAGGCGGTGGCCATAAGGGGTAGCGGGTAACTGTTACGGACGGTTATGGCATTGAGTCCCCGGTAGTCGATGCAAGGACGTAATCCACCGTCTTTCTTGGCCACAAAGAAAAACCCTGCTCCCGCCGGGGAGGTGGATGGACGCATGAGGCCTGCTTCCAGACCGTCCTTGATGTAGGTATCCATAGCAGCTCGTTCGGGTGGAGATAGGGAAAAGATCCGACCCCTGGGGGGGCAAGTGCCCGGAAACAGGTCGATGGGGCAATCGTAAGGTCTATGGGGTGGTAGCATGGTGGCCCTCTGTTTGCTAAACACCAGTTTGAGGTCATGGTAACACTCGGGAACTCGGGTCAGGTCGATGGATTCTAAAGACTCGGGAGTAGAACTCGGGGAATTCTGGAAAATACAAGTAGCTTGGCACGTAGGACCCCACTGCTTGATAGTGCCCACAGACCAGTCGATGTGAGGGTTATGGCTGTGAAGCCAGGGGTATCCAAGGACGAGAGGGAACTCGGAACAGGAGATCAAATGAAAGTTCATCAATTCCTGGTGTTGTGAAACTGAAAGTCGCAAGGAGGTAGTGACATGAGTGACAAGTCCAGATCCCAAAGGGCTTCCATCCAATGTAGTGACCCTCATGGGTTCACTTAGACGTTCAGAGGGAACGCCATTCTCCTTCGCCCAGACACCATCCATGAAGTTACCTGCGGCTCCAGAGTCTACCAAGGCTTGAAGGTGAAGCTTGTGGTTGTCCCAGGAGAGGGTGACTGGAATGAGCAGACGGGAGTTGGACGGATGGGAGGAGGTTATGTTTCCCGTTACAGTTCCCCCCGGTCTGTATGGGACAGAGCGTTTCCCTGGAGCCCGGGACACGTGGAACGGAAATGGCCCGGTTTGCCGCAATATAGACAGCGTCGCTCCCTCATCCGGCGGTCTCTCTCAGCCTGGGAGATGCGTCCAATCTGCATGGGTTCCGATGGAGCCAGCGAGGATAAAGGTGGGGACTCGGAGCTGGGACTGATAGGGGCTAGAGGTCTACGGTTGAGTTCTCTCTCTCTCAGACGCTGGTCAATGCGTGAGGCCAACTTGATCAGGGACTCGAGATTGTCCGGTGGTTCCCGAGTGGCCAGTTCATCTTGGATAGTGTCGGAAAGGCCTTTCAGAAAGCACACCGTGAGCGCCTCGTTGTTCCAGCCACTTGCTGCTGCCACCGTGCGGAACTGGATGGCATAGTCCGTCACGCTGCGCCAACCTTGGTGGAGAGTCAGGAGCTGTTTGGCTGAGTCAGAACCACTGCTTGGGCCTTGAAACACTCGTTTGAATTCCTCAGCAAAGGCAGAGTAGCTGGCACAGCAGGAACTATGGGCATCCCACACAGCAGTAGCCCAGGCCAGGGCTTTTTCCGACAGCAGGGTGATGATATAAGCGATCTTAGACCGGTCGGTGGGAAACGACGAGGGTTGTAGCTCAAAGGAGAGAGAACATTGGGTGAGAAACCCTTTACAAGCACTTGGATCACCTGAGAACCGTTGGGGAGGTGGAAGACGAGGTTCGGCCAGGGGGTTAACTGCCATGGGTACGTGAATCTGAGGTACTGGGACGGGAACTGTTGCCGGGGTAAGACGATCAGATATTTGCTTAATGGAAGTCAGCATCTCCGACAGAAGATGAGAATGTCTAGCCATTAAGGCCTCTTGCTGAACCAGGGCGGCTTCGTGGCGTTGGACAGTCTCCTGGTGGTGGGACAGTATGGCAAGAAGGTCCTGGGAACTGGCTGCCTCTGGGTTCATTTTTGGCTCTGTGCTTCTGTCAGGACCCAGTTACGAACCTGGGTCTCCGGAGTGAGAAACAGTCACTTAACCAACTGAGCCACGAATAGTCAGCAGAACCCAGAAGATGAGGCAGACACAGCAGTACTTAAGACGGTGTATTTAATAAAGTAAAAAGGAGAAGTCCTTCATTACAAAAATGGCAAATCCAAAAGGTGGTAGGAATAGCATAAAAAAGCCTCAAGAGATACTCAAAAACCAAAAACAGAATTCCACAAGAGCATTCACCGGAATCGACAAGAAAACACAGAACACTAGGGCTGGGTGCTAACATACAAACACAGAGCACAGAACTGAGGGAAACTAAGGGTTTAAATACAATCAGGGGAAAACGAGGCACAGGTGCAAATAATAATGGGGAACAAGGGAAAAAACATAAGGTCAAAAAGCACAATGGGGGCATCTAGTGACCAAAACCCGGAACAACCCCTGGCCAAATCCTGACAAGAGTTGTAAGGATGTGCAAATAGTTCAAGTACAAAGGGGAAAATAAATCAACATAAATATGGGTTGTATTTACAATGGTGTTTGTTCTTCACTGGTTGCCCTTTTCTTGTGGCAACAGGTCACAAATCATGCTGCTGTGATGACACACTGGTATTTCACCCAATAGATACACGAGTTTATCAAAAATTGGGTTATGTTTTCAAATTCTTTGTGGATCTGTGTAATCTGAGGGAAATATGTGTCTCTAATATGGTCATACATTTGGCAAGAGGTTATGAAGTGCAGCTAATTTTCCACCTCATTTTGTGGGCAGTGTGCACATATCGGCCTAATTCTGCTCCTCATGCATTATTTGATGTTTTACATTGTACACAGAGGATTTTTTGCAGAATTCTGCTTGCAGAGTCTCAATTTGGTGTTTGTCCCACTTTGTGAAATCTCGGTTGGTGAAAAGACTCCAGACCTAACAACCGTAAAGGACAATGGGTTCTATAACTGATTCAAGTATTTTTAGCCAGATCCTAATTGGTATGTCGAATTTTATGTTCCTTTTGATGGCGTAGAAGACCCTTCTTTCTTGCCTTGTCTCTCAGATCGTTCACAGCTTTGTGGAAGTTACCTGTGGCACTGATGTTTAGGCCAAAGTATATATAGTTTTTTGTGTGCTTTAGGGCAACGGTGTCTAGATGGAATTTGTATTTGTGGTCCTGGCAACTGAACCTTTTTTGGAACACCATTATTTTTAGTCTTACTAAGATTTACGTTCAGGGCCCAGGTCTGACAGAATCTGTGCAGAAGATGTAGGTGCTGCTATAGGCCCTCCTTGGTTGGGGACAGAAGCACTAGATCCTCAACAAACCATAGACATTCTCTCTCAGGTCCCACCAATAAGCATGCTAGAGGACTCATTTATCTCCCCAGACACCGCTTCAAAGGAAGCTCTTTTGAAATGTTTTGCTTTATTGTTTTTCATTGCAACGCTTCTCTGTTCTTTTCCCCCCTCATTCCTGCCCCCCTACCATCGTCCAAAGGGGACAAACAAGTAGACCCACACACCTCCCTCCCTCCCCATCCTCTATTCTCCTCTGTCCGGAAAGTGCTTCCAGCATGCCCTTATATGTCCAGAATTCTCTGCAAGAACAGGAAGACACAGTTTATGTGAATCTGTGTTATTGTGTCAACCCTTTTGCACCAGCTATTGAATTAGACTGTCGGAGATTTAGTATCAGCACTTGCCTTTTAAGGTATGCAGTAAATAAGGTACTTCCCCAAGCAACACAGCGACAGCCCAATCAAGAGTGTCCCCTGAATTGCATGATTTGTGCTTATGAATCAGAAGCCAAATAGGAAATATAGTAAAACTTGGAAGAATGAATTGTCAAATGCATTATGAAAAATGTGCATAAGCAAAGTATTGTAGTGCTCTTTAACTTTACATTGCGCTATGTCTTGTTTTCTTTTATTTTCAAAGTTTCTTGACCTTTGTCCTCGATTATATAACCACAATGCTACTGTACAGATGTGATGTTTCACCCAACCGGTGTTTAGTCCTGTACAGTATCAAAATGATAACCACAGCACACTACAGTAACTACAACACTGTAAACAAATGTTTTGATAATCATTCACATGGACATGGTATTGGCCTTTGACAGACTAGGTGAAACAGGGAAGTCTATTAGCTTAGCACAGCCTTGCCAACTGGACAGACTGAATGGCTTCCGCCCATTGGCGAACCTGATTAGTAATGTTCTCACTTTTCCTCAACCGCCCCCCTCTTCCGTTCCTCTCACAATGCCTGGAAGTATCCTAGACTTAAGCTACATCTAATTCTCTGTTTTCTTAAATGTTGTTTTTCTTTTTTCATTACTTTTTTTTTATAAGACACAATTGATCCGTCCTCCATCAAAACAAATAAAAGCACAAGGACACACACAACACCCCCCGTAAAACACTTTGCTTCCGACTCACATTTAAACACAGGGTTTATACCCAAACATGGCCATATTGGTTGATTTGCCATTGTATGCAGCTTGTACACATACGGTATATTTCAATTCCTACAACATTCTTCTGCGATATTCACTGACAGAACATTTGCATGAATAGTTTTTCACCTATTTGATTTGGGTTGGCTTCAACAGTCCTTGAAGTAAGTGGGATTTGTTGTTTCGCGATAATAGCTTTAACGCCCTAATTCAATTTGACAGTGCGGTGAGTATTATCCACATCGACATGATAGATTCAGAGCTCTGATATGGTGGGAAACCTCAGGTTTGCAGCTTGCATCATCCCTGTGAAATATGTGCTGTTTCTGCAAGGGCGCGGCCTCTCTCTCTACACACTTATCTACTTCTGGCCTTGACTGACCGGCAGACGCCTTGAAGCTCGCTCAAGGTCCTCCGGTTCGGTCAGAATTCTTTGATCTGAAGTCCATGGTCTGCTGAAGCAGCCCCTCTGTTAAGCCTGTGTATTGTAATGTGATGCAACTCTTTGTGAACCTAGGATGTGCTTAAGATTAGCTAACTTTTCCGCTTGTTTTTTAATTTTTTTATTGGTGACCTTTGATAGCTACCCCCCCCAAAAAAAATAATCTTCTTATTGACGGATGTCCTGCGCGGGCGTTTTCATCCTCATCTCGGTGCGCCTTGCAGGATGTATTCAGAGATGGTGTGTGTGTGTGTGTGTGTGTGGCAGTATGTGTGTGTAGTGCTTTGTTTCTGTAGTGCTTTGTGTGTGTGTGTGTGTGTGTGTGTGTGTGTGTGTGTGTGTGTGTGTGTGTGTGTTCGGCAGTTCCTGCACATCTGTCCTCTACATTTCTATCAATCTTGGGGGTTGTTGTTTTGCAAGCCAGGGAGAGGGTATCTCCCATCTCCCCCACCACCCTCCTCACCCCACTCTCCCGTTTCCTTCCTCCCCTCTGGCAGCAGGCCAGAAACTTCCGGAAGCCTTTATGGAGCCCTCACAACTCCATGTTCACCTGGATCTGTCACCTCAGAAATATACTCAACATTTAGATAACATTTGATGTTATTTAGAGCGTCTGTAAAATAGCTCTGATTTTGCCGCTTGCTAACCCTAAGTTGCAGTAAGTTGAGGAAGGATACTATATGCGTCTGGTGAAACAGACAACGCAACATGTTCCAATTGTCCAGCCTGATGTATGTGGAAGTGCAAGGTTAAGTCATTCAAGTCACTGGTTTCTGCTTGTTCTATACCGTGTTACATTTGAAGAGTTAGCCCTTATCTAATATCTGAAGAGCCTCTCTCCCATGGGGCAGGCTTTGAGGTTGGAACGAGGTTTGTTTATCTAACATGTAGGTGTTCTTCAAACTTCCTCCCCGACAGTTTCCTCAGAGGGAGGAAGGCATTGCTAGTCCATGGTGGAGGATGGTCTTCTCTAACCTTGAGGGTAAACTCCTGGATAGCCTCACCCTCATCATCCCTTTTCCCTTAGGATCCTCATATACATTTGTTTTCCTACTCGGCGCAAAAACACACGCCACTTTCCTGCCATCACTTTGTTTGTAGAGGCGTTAGAAAACTAATATTCCACTAAAAATACCCCGCCTGCCGAGTTGGAGCACTGGGTTTGGGCTTGAGCCTTTTCCTGCTGTAGGCAGCACAGCTTCCAGGGTAGGCGTGGGCTGTTGAGGAAAGAGGACATGAGCGGCCCTGATCAGGAATCAGGCTTCCTGCGCAACATTATAAAAACTCCCCTCCCTCTGGCTACCCTGGACAGTCTTGCTCAGACAACTGTGGAGGGAGTAGGTTATTGCCCAGCCTAGCCTGAAGACAGTTAGTTACTGATTGAGGAACCTGAGAGTTGAACTGAGGGTTGTGAGGACAGCATCGTGCGCATTGGTTCTCGTCCCTGCTGGTCGGGGTAAGTGGTAACCTAGACGTTTTATATATATATATATATATAATTGTTCATAATATTTACGTGTTGCCTGGATTGGATGTTCATGTATCATCTTGTAACTTTTCTGTCTAAGTGTACATTTCTTCAACATGGTGGCACCTGGAGGGTGAATTATGTGTGAATAAGAATCTCTTTCTGTGGCTATATTACATTTCTTACAACATGACAGATATGTAATTATATAAAATGGGGAGGTGTCAGTACATCAGGTACATTAATTACACAGTGTTTCGTAAAGATGCACTATGTTTCAGTGTCGTCTTGTTTTGCTTCGTGCAGGTACGAGTAGGGAGCTGGTCTCACCTAACAGAGGCGTCCAGGAGACTGCCCTCCATGTTTTCTCTAGCTGGTGTCTTCTGCAACAGGGTAGGTCAATGTGAGGCAGCTGCACTTTGACTGGGACAGTATATGATATATTTCAGAGACTTCCATAATATACATAGTGCCATTGTAATTCTACTATAATTAAATTATATTCTGTGAAAACAAGTCTGTCTTTTCCTTTATCTCCCAAACAAAAGATGAGCAAGATCCAGGTGGTGGAGGGATATAGGGTTGGAGGGAGGCATGAGGCGGCGGGGTCTGAAGCAGCTGCTGCGCAGGGATACGTAAAGGAGTTTACGCGCCACTCCAATGACGTCCTGCTGAATCTGAACGAGCTGAGGCACCAGAACATTCTGACCGATGCCACCCTGGTGGTGGGCACTGCCCGACTGCAGGCACACTGTGCTGTGCTCATTGCATGCAGGTTAGCTCAGATAATAATATTCATTGTCATTTTCCTGGTCTTTTTGTTATTGTTCTTCTTGTTTTTGTTCTACTTTGCGAGGGGGGGGGGTGTGCTGTGGGATTATTTTACTCTTAAAATACTCACTCATTCCTTTCTCTCCGTCTCTCTTAGTGGGTTCTTCTACTCCCTGTACTCCCGTCGTGTGTCCTCTCCTGGATGGAGTGGTGCTGGAGGCCAGGCCCTGACCCTGTCACTCCCTGACTCCCTGGACCCCTCCAGCGTCTCCCTGGTCCTGGACTTCATGTACACCTCCCAGCTGCCACTCACGCCACGCACAGTCCCCGGAGTGCTCTCCGTCGCCACCTACCTGCAGATGGACCACGTGGCTGACGCCTGCAGAGCTTTCATGTTACACAGGTGAACCCCTATCTATAGAAGTCAATGGGTGAGTGTTGAGAGGCTGGAGGGGTGGGAGTGATAATGGTAGTTTACAGGATTAGAGTAAAAAGTGCATTCACTCAAAGAACGGTGACAGAGAGACTTTAAATTAGGGTAAACGTAGATAATAATTTCAGTTAGTTGCATGCTTTTTAAGCTCTAAATTGTGTTTTCAAATGTGTGAGGCATTAAATTTCTCTACTATGGGCGCCCTGGCTGATATGATAAAATATGATTGACAGGCGTTACCTGACAGTTCCTTTTGTTTACAGTGAGAGGATGAGAGGGACGCCCCCTCAAATGAAGCTGGACTCCACGGTGTCTGTAATGTCTGCAGCACTCTCAGGGGGAGCTCCTCTTAATCCCCCTGTCAATGGAAGACCCCGCCCATCTGTCCTCGTTGTCTCCACCCCCTCCCAGTCCGCAGCGGAGGCCGAGGGTCGTATGTGTCATGACTCGGCCAGGTGTGTGTGTGTGTGTCTCTGTAAAGTGTGGGCCAATGTCCCATTGTCTGAGTTCAGCTAGATCATTACATGAGTTCCTTTGTTTGTCCAGCAGGGTCCCTGGAAACTTCCGGGCCTGTCTGCAGCCAGGGACTTTCCTGACCCGCGAGCCCAGGTCAAAGGAACTAAAGCAGGAGCCTGAATCACCCATCCTGGCTTCCACCCCATCTCCAGACAGCCCGTCTCGCTCCAGCTGTCAGCCCAACTCTCCTGCGGAGTCCAACACCTGTAATCTAGGTGAACCCAAGCGCAACCCTGACCCCAAAGCCTGCAACTGGAAGAAATACAAGTACATTGTCCTCAACCCCCTATGTGCTAAAAACACAATGAAGGAGGAGGAGCCTGAGGAGGGCCGGCAGCAGCTTGACCACATCCCCACCTCTGATAGGATGGAAGTGACATTGAAGCCACCTATGGAGGCGTGGCCAAGGGAAGGATCCGGACAAAATGAAAGGTGTGTTGTCAGTATTATGCATATGATGAAACAAAGCCCTTAAGATAGCACTATCTCAACCTCTAAGTCATGTTGACAGTAAACGTTCTAAGGGACCTTGTCTGTCCAAGGAGATAGTTTAAGTTGTCACTGACAATATTCTTTCCTCCTGCTATGATGTCCCTGGCTGCAGCCCTCCCTGGTTCCCCACCCAGGGCTGCCAGCCCACCCTGTGGAACCCCCCATGGAGCCCCCCACCCACAAGGAAGGAACAGGTACTGCAACCTTACTACCTCACTCAGCAGCAGCAGAGATAATGTTATGAACTTGAGTGAAGACCCAAAAGCGGCTTTAACAGAAAACAGAGTTCTTTAATGAAAAAACAGGAATGGCATAAATCCTCTTCCAACGTTGTCAGCGGAACAAAAAGAACGTTAGTATAGTGCAGGATGCACCTGCCAGGCAGACTCCGACAGGACAGGACAAGGTGGAAGCAAACGAGACGACAGCTTGCTTCTGGCATCAAAAAACACAAACAAGAATCAGACACTGAAAGTAGCAGGAACAGAGAGAGAAATAGAGACCTAATCAGAGGGGGAAGAGAGAACAGGTGGGGAAAGAGAGAATGAGCTAGTTAGGGGAAATGTAGAACAGCTGAAGAATGAGAGACAGAGAAGGTAACCTAAAAAGACCAGCAGAGAGAGAGAGTGAAGAAAAAGGACAGGAACAGACATAACAAGACATGACAGATAACATGTAGAAAACATATTTTCTTCAGCTAAGGAGTGACAGATTATAAACGTGTATATATATGTATGTATGTATATATATATATATATATATATATATATATATATATATATATATATATATATATATATATATATGTATGTATGTGTGTGTTTATAATATACATACAGTCATATGTTAATATATGAGATATGTATTGATGTATAATATTTCTCTGCACCTCCCTCTCAGTCTTGCCTTGCTGTCTGGCACCACACCCATTGGAGCCAGAGGCCGCCCACCACTGCCAACACCCAATTAAGCGTGAGAATTACGGCTTGCCATTCTGTTACTCCGGCAACCTGAGCGTGATAAAGACTACCTGCACAGGTGAGGCATATAACCCATCACATCTGATGATGTTATTTAACACACACACACACACCTCCAATACATGATGTTTGGGTGCCATTTATCATCATAGTATCAAACGGATGGTTTGCAGCAGTTTGGACAGTTAAGTATTATGATAATGGCTCCTTATTACAGTTGATTATCGCCACAGGTAGTTGGTGTGTGTATGTTTCATTTGCTGACCTTCCCTTTCCCTTCTTTTCCAGCCCCCATTGTAGGAGACAAGCCTTATCGCTGCAACGTGTGCGGTGCCCAGTTCAACCGGCCCGCCAACCTGAAGACGCACTCCCGCATCCACTCCGGAGAGAAGCCCTACCGCTGTGATACCTGCGGGGCCCGATTCGTTCAGGTGAGGACCCAACACTCACGAGGGACAGGGGTTGGAGAGAGGATATGTGTGTGTGTGGCAGGAAAGGAGTGTGTGTGTGGAGGACCAAAGTGTAAGATCAAACTAAACTCGTCGGTTGATGTTATACGTTATTTAGCAACGTTCATCTGGTTGACTTGTGTGTCTGTGGTCTTACAGGTGGCCCACTTGCGAGCCCATGTTCTGATTCACACGGGGGAGAAGCCTTATCCCTGTCACACCTGCGGCACTCGCTTCCGTCACCTGCAGACCCTGAAGAGTCACCTGCGCATTCACACTGGAGAGAAGCCTTACACTGTGAGTATACTACCCATACATGACAAACACACACATACGTGTGCAGACACAGACACACACATAATGCACGCCCGCATGCAGGTAGGCAAGCCTCTTGTGTTTGACCTCTTGCTAGTGTACACGCCGTTATTCAATGATGAAAAAATTCCTCTCTCTCTCTCATATATGTTAACATTGCCAAAGCAAGTGAAGTATATAATAAACAATAAAAATGAACAGTAAACATTACACTCACAGAAGTTCCAAAAGAATAAAGACATTTCATGTTATATTATGGCTATGTACAGTGTTGTAACGATGTGCAAATAGTTGGAAGTACAAAAGGGAAAATAAATAAACATAAATATTGTATTTACAATGGTGATTGTTCTTCATTGGTTGCCCTTTTCTTGTGGCAACAGGTCACAGATCTTGCTGCTATGATGGCACACTGGTATTTTACCCAGTAGAAATGAGAGTTTATAAAAATTGGCTGTGTTTTCAAATTCTTTGTGGATCTGTGTAATCTGAGGGAAATATGTGTCTCTAATATGGTCATAGATCTGGCAGGAGGATAGGAAGTGCAGCTCAGTTTCCACCTCATTTTGTGGGCAGTGAGCACATCGCCTGTCTTCTCTTGAGAGCCAGGTCTTCCTACGGTGGCCTTTCTCAATAACAAGGCTATGCTCACTGAGTCTGTACATAGTTAAACCTTTCCTTAAGTTTGGGTCACTCTCTGTTTAGGGGTCAAATAGAATTCTATTTAGCTGTTTTTTGTAATTTTTTTCCAATTATCTTTTAGTTTTCTCATTATTTGGTTGGGTCTAATTGTGTTGCTCTGTGGGGTCTGTTTGTGTACAGAGCCCCAAGTCCAGCTTAGGGAAATCTTCCCTTCTCATCTCTCTGTAGGTGATGGCTTTGTTATGGAAATTCTGTCCCGCAGGTCTGCGAGAGTGTCTCGCTGGTCTGGGTGGGGTGTCTATTGATCTGTTTCTCCTGTGTGAGGTGTTGGGGCTGCGGTTGAGGGCGATGTCCTTTAGGGTCCAGACAAAGGTGGGCACTACTGCCTTGTATAGGTGGACCTGGTCGTAAAGGCTGTTCAAGTCCAGGGTAAAGCTTTTTCAATCACTCCCTTGAGTGCTGTGGCCACACTTTACTGCTGTGGTCTCAGGTCATTTGTGACTGTGTGTATTATTATATAGCTGGGTGACCCTAGTTGGTCCTCAGAAAGAAGCTCTAGGGCATCCTGGGTGTTTGAACACCAGAGTTTAGACACTGTGTGTTTTGGGAAAAGTTTATTTTCTTGTGTCTATTTCCCATTTGAGCCCATAAGGAGTACATTCTGTGGCGTGGGTATGTCCTCAGTGGGTGTGTGGGGGGGGGGGGGGGGGGTTATCAGGAGGGCTATCAGGGTGGCTGATGGGGGGTGGGATCCCCTGGGTTTGGGGTTCTTAATTTGCCTGTCTTGCTGTGATATCGAGGCCATGCTCAGGGGCTGAGGTGGGCTGTTCTGCTAGCTTCTCTGCAGGGGTGGCCAACTCTCTAATGGGTTGTTATCTGTCACACGCCATCCCCCTCACCTCCAGAACTCTGATCCTTTCCTCTCGTGCTCTAGTGCACTCTGATCATCTCCTGTTGATGTTGTCTCACCTCAGTCCAGAGTACAGATATGTCTCTCTCCACCTCCAGCTCTCTGGGTCTGGTTGAGGGGGTGTTGTTGAGCTGGACTATTTTTTGTGCTGACTGGAGTGTGTTCACCTGCTGTTCCAGCTCCACCTGTCTTACCTCCAGCTCTGTGAATGTATTCTTCATTTCAACAAGGGAGTAGTGCTGGGAGATTGACTTTCCGTATGGGGTTGCTCATCTGTGGTGTTGTATAATGAAGAGGTTTGGTCTGACACGCTCGGGGTAGAGCTTAACCTGCTGAGCTCTCTCTTTGATTATGTAAAAGTCCAGCCGAAACTGTTTGGGGTTTCCCTGTACCATTACTGTTTTAGACTTGTACAGGTTAACATCCTGAGTCTCCATCCATCACCAACCCCCCCCCCCCACACACACACACACACACTTTAACAGTGGTAGTGTGTTTATATAGCACTGTGCCATGCCAGGGGATGGTCTGTGTGGAAGAACAAGTTGCTTATTATCACATTTTTATAATAGTCAGCAAAAAGTGTCTCTTGGTTTTCCATAAGGAGCTTCTTTTTAATACTCTTTTCGTGCCTTATCATTTTTTACATCCACGGGGTACTGTATTGTAATGACCTCTGAACAGCAGGAGGGGGCTTCAAAGGCCTTGGCATTTGGGAAGGGTAGGCTGACTCTCCTGCCATTGCTGGGCTCAAGGGCTTTGACACCTCTCACTTCACATCTCAGTGCTAATTCAAGTTTCAGTCAGATCTGTTCTGTCCTATCAAGCTTGGTTGCCTTAACTTAGCATTCAGTCCTTATAAAGTAAAATATATCATTGTAATGTATTTTTCTTCTTGACTTTAAAAGGTAGCTTCAGACTAAACATTACTCACTCAGTTCAAGGTTAGATGGTGTTTTCAGGTTTCTGTTTGCCAGAGCATTTGCTGTATAGCTTGGAAATAACAATCTATGGTAGTAGGAATCCTTCCAGGTAATTTTGTCCAATAATCAGATTGTAGGTTTGGAGTTTTGATTTCTCTCTGTCTCTCTCTCTCTCTCTCCCAGTGTGAGAAGTGTGACCTGCACTTCCGCCACAAGAGCCAGCTGCGTCTCCACCTGAGGCAGAAGCATGGCGCCGTCACCAACACCAAGATCCGCTACAAGGTCCTGACCGACCCCTACCAGCCCATCCTGCAGGCCTGTTGACGGTCCTCCCTTTGACCCATAACCTTTAACCCCTTACCATAACCCCACAGATACCAAGAACAACCCCAACATTTATGTCAATCAAATCATGATTGTTTATCAGTTTCCACCCTGGTTTCTCCTGTGTTGTTATTGTCCATGGCTCTGTCCCAAATGGCAGCCTGGGCCTGGTTGCATAAAACACCTTAAGTTCCTTTTCCCCTTATCTGTTCACTTACAGTTTTCTTAACTTTAAATCAGTTGAACAAAACATTTTAAAAAGTGAATTTCTCCCTTAAATTAAGTGAAAAAGTTAATGGTGCCCATGAGGTCCGTTAACTGCTTCATTCAGTTTGGATATCAATGTAAACAGATTTTGTGGATGTGAATGTTACTTTCATCTGCTCTGGTTACAAAAGGAAAACGTCAACCAGCTAGCTACTTAGCTAAACAATGGAAGGTGCACGATCCATGGCTACAAAAGGAAAACGTCAACCAGCTAGCTACTTAGCTAAACAATGGAAGGTGCACGATCCATGGCTACAAAAGGTAGCTGGCTAGTTAGCTATAGCTACTCTGTTAACTAGCTTGAAATACTAGGAAGTAATATAAACAAGTTGAGAAAAAAGTAACAAGAAACTAGGTTTATTATCTTCTGAAGCAATTAAGTTCCATTTTGATATCTCACAAAATGAAAATGACCTCTTTGACGAGAGGTTAAGTCAGTGAATCAGACTAAGCCCATGGTAACCAGATACTCTGCCTGCCATACATGCCTTTAAATTACAGTAAAAAGAAAATATTTGAGGGGCTCTATGCAACACCTTTAAACAATTCCCTTAGGCAAGGGACAATTATTTCTTAATGTAAAGCCTTAAGGGAAACACTTAATGTTTTATGCAAACGAACCCTGTACATTATATAGTGCACTACTTTTGACAAGGGCTCATGGAGCCTACAGGAATAGGATGCCATTCAAAACTGCCTGGCCCCATCAAAACTGCCTGATTGAGAGCTCAGCCTCGCCCCTCAAAAACATGAGCTCAAGTATGTTTCACTCAAGTATGTTTCACTCACTGGCTAGAGGGGCCATTATAAACACATATACATGACTAGTTGTAAGCCAATCAAACCATGATGTTGTAAAGGATTTGTGGAAAGGCGGCCGGCGCCAGAGATCGGAGCTGGTATGTAGATAGAGGAGAGGCATTGTCATCCTAAGGTATTGAGCTGGAGGCGGTCTCAGGCCGCTTTAAGCGTTAGGTGGATAACATGTCAAGAGAGCTGTCGAAAGTTACTGGGAGAGTATGATATGTTTTTGTATCCAAGGAGGTGCTTTGAAAAGTTGAGAGTTTGGAGGTTATGAGTAGAGAGTGATTGAGACACAGACAGAGCTAGACGAGAAGGGAGAAAATGAGGATGAAGGACTAAGGAGTGTGGCTAGAAGAGAAAATACATTTGACATGGTTGGTTGGAATCATGAGATGAGGAATGGACTTTATTAGAGTGACGGAAAGAATGTTATAGTAAGTTGTAGAGTTGAATAGAGCAAGTGAAAGAAAGTTCTGCGACAATGCTTTGTTTATTTTCAAGTGCTACAGCTCATTTTTAGGGACCGGGACACATTGTTGAGTATTTGAGATGGCAATGCCACAAAGATGTCATTGCATAACAATACAGAGATAGGTAATAATGCCCTAAGAACAAAGGTAATAATGCCCTACGAACAAAGGTAATAATGCCCTACGAACAAAGGTAATAATGCCCCAAGCACTAACGTGTGAATAGACTACCCCGACTGTGTCAGCTTTAAATAGCTTTTTAACTAATGTTTATTTTTTACACACTAAAACCAAAGGCCTGGGGCCTTTGTCTAATGTATATGACAGGTGTCATATAAGATAAGATGTTTTGCCCATTACATCCGTTCTGTATTTTTCTAAAGGTTTTTATTTAAAATGGCAGACTATAACTTGTCATCAGTGCAGAGTCCGAGCAGGCAAAGGACTTCCGTCTCTTGTGTATGAAGGAATATCTTCTCTCAGAGCATAAAAGCTAGATAATGAGACTGTAAAAATGGATGAGAGATGATATTGATATTTGAAAATGTATGGTGTTCTTTTGCTGGACAAAGACAAGGACTGTTTTATACTAATTAAATTAAATTGATTGACCTTAACTACAAATGAGTTGTGAATATTTTCTGTTGTATGTGTTAAAGTCCTAAATAATATGCCCCCTGGAGATGGCTTGTGTAAGTCTAAGTACCTGTACCATAGTTAGGAAAATAATATTTAATTGAAAAGAATCAGATATTATTCAATAGAATTCTGAAATCAGTATTCTACCTATCATACTGATATTAACACTAACACACACACACACACAAAACACACCTCCTCCCTCGACTTCCTTCCTCATTAACTCACCCTTCAGACCTGCAAGACTCAGAGGAGCCAACAGCTCCTCAAACAGTTCTCTGAATCTGGGTGTTGGTGAAGGAAGGAACAATGGAGTCCCGGGCACCTGTTTCCGGCACGGCTCTAATGCGGAGCGCACACTGCCGTCCACTATGTGTGTCAGCATACTACTTCCTGTGGCAAAGGGGCAGCGGCCCCTGCTAAACTCTCCCACCCTCTGTCATCCCCATTTCCTGCTCTGTGATGGGCTTGTGGCAGGCAGAAGGACTTGATCAGCTCATCGTCTGTGGCACTCGAACTATCCCCTATAGCAGTGGTGATCGACTGGTTGATCTTCAAGGCCTTCCTATTCGATCACCAAACATTTCTGTAGAAAAGCCAACGACAAAGGCTTGAGCTTCTTTTTTGATTTATTTGTATTGCGCTGTTGGCGGTAGAAGCCCTGCGCAGGGGGTAAGCAAAGTGTTCCCATGTTTAACCACTTGGTTTGTCTGAAAGACAAACTGCCTACACAGAAGATCGGGAGATCTGTGGCTAAATCCAGTGCGCCTACTGTGCTGGCAGTCAGATAGCTCAAATCACCGTCCCTACAGAGATTCCACGAGGCAGGCCACAGCAAAGTTAGATACTAGCCTGCTTAAGATTGAAAAACTTAAAACCATGACCACAGAGAGACTGTCAGGTAATACAGCATAGAGCTGCTGTTTTATAATTGAGTTCATGTTTCCGACATGAAGATCACTGACGTCATGATTTGACTTCATTTTTCCCCCAGAGTTCCCAGTGGTCTTGAAAGCACCATGACAGTCAGATGCAGGTACCATCAGTCCAGTAAAATAAAAAAATTATGTTCAGCTGTGCCTCACAAGTGCTACACCAACTAATCTATATATTTATCAAAGCTTGAGTTTTGAAATATAATATGGTCTGAGAGGAACAATGTTGGCAGGCCAGCCATTGAGCCAATATGTTGTGATAATGTATTAGGCTCACTGCACAAACCTCATTCCTACAGAACTGTTTGTATTAGGCTAATGTTATACAAAATGTAAGTCATGGTTTAAAAAAAATCTGAGAGATCTTGTCTTGCTTTCTGACTGCGAAAGTGCTTCCTCAATTCCTATCAAAGCGCATTGGAGGATGTGGTCCAAGGGAGAGACCTTGGATCCACTCCTCCAATGCTCTCCTTTGAGGAAGGAGGATGCATTACGTTTGCAGACTGCCATTGTCTGCGAGGGAATGGCAGAGAGGACAAGTGGCAGTTACTTAGACAAGCGTTGGAAATGAGAGAGGACTTTCCAACCACTCCCCCCAGCCTTTCCACCAATGAGAGCATCACCATTGAATTAGGAATTAGTCATTTCATAGGATCTCTATGATAAATCACTGACATGACATGGCCTACTATCTGTAAATCAACAGGCATTTCATCTGCTGGACCCTATTAGTTCTTGACACTGGCAGCATCCTCACACCTCAATGCTTGTATCATAAGTTACAGGCTATCAGGGGAGAAACTTTGGTTTTAGAAGTGGGAGGGACATAATTGTTTTGATATTTTTTTTATCCAGTCGAATAAACACTCTAAACAGCCTACCCGACTGCTCGGAGGCGTCTGCGTGGTCCCAAAGCACACCGTTGCCTTGTTTTGCATCACATTCCAATGATAAAACGGGACAAAAATGCGATTTCAAATGTGTCCCCTC